>NC_051176.1:1311306-1664956 GCF_013339695.2 Rhipicephalus sanguineus | reverse complement strand
ATGCACTTACGTCCTATGTTATTTCAGGTTAGTTACCTACCTTATGCTGCTTGTGTTAAGAGTGACAATAGATGTTTATTGCGGTGTCGTGCGCACATCATTGTGTGATTGGTGTAAAGCGAGCTACAGGCTTTATTTCGCATATGAGCTGTGTCGTGATCAAATTATTGTTGTTGTTTGCGGGTGATGTTGAATCTAACCCTGGTCCTGAGTCTTGCGCGGTCACCCTTGCTGCTGTTCTTCTGCTGACCCGCGGGTCGCGGGATCGAATCCCGGCCGCGGCGGCTGCTTTTCGATGGAGGCGAGAATGTTTGAGGCCCGTGTACTTAGATTTAGGTGCACGTTAAAGAACCCAGGTGGTCGAAATTTCGGAGCCCTCCACTACGGCGTCTCTATAATCATATCGTGGTTTTTGGGACTTTAAACCCCAGATGTATTATATTATATTGCTGCTGTTCTTGAGATAGTCGCAGAATTGGAGCTGGACAGGAGGCGTACTGGGCGAATTGAGGGCCTTCGGGCTAAGCAGGAAGCTACTGATAATGAAATCAAACTGCTGACCGACAGAGTTAATAGCCTGGAGGCTTCCTCATTTCTCCCGGCGCCGAAGAGCCTGGTGCAGCTAGCTTACCGTTGCGTAACATAGCTGACCAACTAAGCATTATCAATGCGAGGTGCGAAGACACCGAAAATAGGCTTCGACGCCATAACCTGCTCTTCTTCGGCGTTGCTGATGACCACACGGAAGACTGGGCCACCACTGAACAAAAAACAGTGAAATTCTGCTCTGAAAGTCTAGGCGTAACCACAAATACCACGCAGTTCGAGAGGGTTCACAGAATTGGCAAATTCGCTCCAGGTAAACAACGACCCATCAATGCAAAATTAAAATCTTTTAAGGATAAACAAGCTATCTTCGCATCAGCGCACAAACTTAAAGGATCGGCATTCTCAGTTCGTGAAGACTTTTTGCCATCGACTCGTGAGGCAAGAAAAAAATTGGTAGCTTATGCAAGAGCGCAGAACAAACCTTTCAAGTTATCTGTCGATAAACTGCGCATGGGAAGTGTAACCTACACATACTGCAAGGCATCTGACACAGTCGTGTCATGCACCAGATAGCTACAGAAGAAAAAACGCTTACACATGAATAAACCTCGTTCGTCGGTGTTATCGCATCCGCTTTCTTTATCGTTTACAAACATACGCAGTCTTTTGCCTAAACGAGATCTAGTGCGCTCTTTTCTAGAGGACAGTAGCTCCGACATCCTGATACTAACAGAAACATGGCTAAATCTCGATATACTTAACAAATAAGTTCTCGATAATGACAAACAGTACAACATTTACAGGCGCGATCGAACTGGAAAACGTGGTGCTGGCGTCTTGGTTGCTGTTAACAAAAACATTGTATCCTCACTTGTGCATACCAATCGGCACTCGAAATTATTTGGGTTGCTGTTCATCGCCCTCCACTCAAATATTATTAGGCGCTTATTATCGTCCACCGGATGAAGGTCCTTCCTTTGTGGAAGAGCTTAGGGAAAGTCTATCTGAGGCTTCTAAACAGAATCCTGTCAATCACATTTACCTGTTTGGTGATTTTAACTTTCCAAATATTGACTGGCCCCTTTTGTCCTCCTCGTGCAATGCTGCGAAGGACTTTATTAACCTAACCTTGGATTTCAATTTGTTTCAAGTCGTTACGAAACCCACCCGTGGTTCCAACATTCTAGATTTGTTACTAACAAGTGATCCAGATACAGTAGGGCCTATAACCCAAATCGATAGTTTTAGTGATCATAACATGCTACAGCTACAACTTAACATCCCGCTTACTTTTTTGGGAGTTACAGTTAAAGACATTCATGATTACAGTAAGGCTAAGTTTAACGACATAAATGCCGAGTTAGAGGTGTTTTTTAATGAAACGTTTTTGCCCTCCTTCTCGCTCGGTCAATGAAAACTGGATTCTATTCAGAGACAAAATCTCGGTTTTGGTGGACAAGTGTGTTCCTTTAGTTGAAATAACCAATGATAGAGCTAAGCCATGGTTTAACAAAAATCTCAAACAACTAAGAAATAAGAAGAAACGTCTTTACATATCCGCAAAGCGTCTCCAAACTCAGTTTTTCTTGGACAAAATACAGGAACACTTAAATACATATTGTAAGACATTAAAGACATAGACATAAATATTATACCCACGATCTGCCTTCACTATTAAAGTCTAACCCTAAAATGTTCTGAAAAACAATCGCCCCAAATGGCGTGGATAACGACGTTTCCTTACACCGCGATAACCTAACACGACTTTCTGCTCAAGAGTGTGCATCTGAACTCAGTGGTTTCTTTTCATCTGTCTCACTCGGGAAGATCATTCCAACGTGCCAGCTGTTCCCGAAACTGACTTTCGTTTTATGGAGCCGCTTGATATCTCTCTGGATGGCATAATGGGTCTGATTTCCAACCTTAAACTATCTACATCCTGTGGTATTGATAACATAAATTCTAAAGTACTGAGAAATAGCTCTTTGATTTCCGGTCAAATATTATTACACATATTTAGACAGTCATTACCATCTGGACAATTACCGATTTATTGGAAAATTGCTAAGGTTATTCCCGTATTTAAAATGGAAGTCGTCAGTTAGCTGAAAACTATCGTCCCATTTCATTGACAGTATCTGCTGTAAACTTCTAGAGCATATTATTTCATCCCACCTATACAGTCACCTTGAGTCCAATCATTTTTTTTTTCAATAACCAGCATGATTTCCGCACAACCTTGTCATGCGAAACATAAATACTTGAACTAACCACCGACCTACATTTTAACATGGATGAAAACCTTCAAACTGACTGCATCTTTCTGGACTACTCTAAAGCATTTGACCGCGTAACACGTTGTCGCTTATTGTTAAATTATCAGCACTTGGAATTGACAGTCTAACTTTATCATGGATTAGAAATTTTTTATCCTGCCGCCTTCAATTCACAGTTGCAAATGACTTTTCTTCTTCTCTGACTGACGTAATATCTGGTGTACCGCAGGGTAGCGTCCTGGGCCCATTACTATTTTTAATTTACATTAACGACATTAGCGCTAACTTAACCTCCAGTGTAAGGCTCTTTTCCGATGACTGTGTTGTTTATCGGGCTATAAAAATACTGATGATCATCACATCCTTCAAAACGATCTCAACGCTATTAACTGCTGGTGCGATAAATGGCTAATGATACTTAACTCAACTAAAAGCAAGGTAGTTTCATTCAGTCGTAAGCACGCTACAACTAACTTTCCTTATTTATAAAATGCAGCATTGCCTCATGCTTCATCATACACTGATTTAGGCATAAATTTAACTTCTACCCTCTCTTGGAAGGAGCACATAACTACAGCTTGTGCCAAGGCATCTAAAACACTGGGATATTTGCGCCGTAACTTGCGTTATTCTAACTCTAACTTACGTAAATTAGCCTATCAAACCTTCGTGCGCCCACAGCTGGAATTCGCCTCTGCGGTGTGGTCTCTCATCATAAGTACGTCATTAACAAGATAGAGTCAGTACAAATAGGGCAGCTCGATTATAACATTTAACTGCGACCGACGCTCCAGTGTGACTAACCTTAAGCAAGAACTAAGTCTAGAGCCATTAGAAGTCCGTCGCTCTGTTTCACTTTTATGTCTGCTTCATAAATACGTTCATATTCTGCCTCGTCACCAATTACCCATTCACACCCCAACGCCTACATCACGACGTTTACACAACAGCCTGAGCATAGGCGTATTTTTGGAAGGGTTCAAGCTTTTAATTCATCCGCACTACCACGCGCCGTTGCACTATGGAATGATCTTCCCGAAGCCATTGTTATAATCAGTGATCGTAATCGTTTTCGTGAGCAACTAAAAAGACACCTTAATTCACTTGCTTGATATTTACTTGTGGGCTAGCTAGACATTTTGATATTGTGTAACGATTTTCATTTGGACACTGCCTTACTACTTTTGGCCTGTATTGTGCTTTTGTATACATTGCTTGTGCTTAGTTTTCTTTTGTTATTCATTGTTCTGTACCCCCCTCACTCAATGCTTCTTCGGAAACTCTGTGATATATTCTAAATAAATAAATAAATAAATGTTAAATAATACCACATTGCCGAAATTTGGGCAGCTCTGCTACGGCGTGCCTCATAATCATAACGTAGTTTCAGCACTTAAAACCCCACATATTCTCATTGTTAAAAAGCGTAGCTTAAGCACAGAGAGAGAAAGACTGCACACGCACGTAGGTATGGTTAAAAAAACGGGCCAACTGACCGCGTGGATGAACTCAAGACGATGAACTTAAAACGAGCTCGAAACTTCGTCGGCACGGCGTCATTAGCCAGAGCCGCCTTTCGTGGTGTGCTCACAATAACGTGCCCTTTGTACACTGCTTCCCACGTCGTCATTATGTACCTCGGCTACAAGTGCTTCTCGCACACGTAATCAGCCGACTGCAGCAGGCGGTCCTTGCGCGGAATCGCATGGCGCCAAACTTCAGGCGTTCCGCATCTCAGGGTGCAGCAATAAGTGCAAGTCTTGTTCCCAGAGTTACACCGCGGCACAAAACATATTTTGCCCATTTCACGGCTTTCTCACTCGAATAGCATGACCTGCCGTCGCGCAAAAAGAATTAAACGAGAAATAAACGTGGCGACAACTGCTTTGTCACCGTGGCTTTGTCGGAACAGAGGCCGGCGCGCGCCGCTGTGAGACTCCCCAAGCAGCACGCCGGCGTTGGTCCAATCTCGTTCCAACGTCGGCAAACATCGGCAACGACATTGGACCGACGTCGGCATTTCGGTCATGTGCAACTTCTTCCGACGTCGGGCCGGTGTTCATGCCGACGTTGGGCCGACGTCCTACCGTTATGCGTTATGCCGATATGCGGCCGACACCGGGCCGCTGTCGATATGCCGGCAATGGGCCGTCGTATCGCCAATGTAGTTGCCGATGTGTGTCCAGCATCGGGCCGTTCTAGGGCCATGTTGCAGCCAATAAAATGCCATTATTATGCCGATGTTCGCTGAACAACGAATATTGGCTACCAGTGGCTTGCCGATATGCAACCACTATTAATATGGACCTTTCGTTACTGGCATTCTTTTGCCAGTAGGCTCTACAGTACGCCTCGAGAACTTGGCCTTGCAGCTCAGCAGCTCCGTACAAGCTCTGCGGTGCAATTGAAGGCGACAGACTATTGCACGCTCTAGTGTCGAAACGCACTGCACCATGCTTCTAAATCGTCTACTTATACCTTTTTTGCTTGCATTACCCATTCCCCTCCCCACTTGTAGGGCATCAAACTGCGCGAAGTCCAGTTCACCTGCCAGTTTTCCTCCACGTATTCCTTCTCTGTCTTGCTGGCAAGTGCCTCTTATGCTGTTCCATCAAATAGTAGCTAAAAACAGGACTAAAATAACTGCTGGATGCAGATATCCTGCACACAAGCCATTTATAAATGAGGAATACTAGAAGACATTTTAGAAAACTTTATTTATAAAAGTACAAGCCAGACCATTTATTTTCCAGTGCAGTTTTTCAAGTCTTACTGCAGTTAATTAAGCAACACAGCCAAAAGTAGGGGAGGCCCAGCAAGGCTCCATGGGCATAGGGCTGGCCAGGGTTGCAGGGGCAGGGTTGCGACGATGCTGGCTGGCCAGAACCTCACAGGCAGCGGCAGGGGATGAGGTCATGATGGTGGGCTGGCCAGAGTCCTGAAATCAATTATTGGGCTGCTACACTATGAATGCATCTGTGAAGTGCCTCTCCATGCCTCCATTCAGGTCAACAGACTTTGGCAGCCACTTTTTGATGTAGTGCTGTGCTTCTGGCAGATTTTTTTTCCTTTTCCACAAACACCTGCATACAAGAATAGAAATAAAGACCACAAAATAAGTATTAAGCACTGCTGTAGAACACACATGCAAGAAAAGACAACGAAAAACGACTGCAGAAGTCGTATTGCACTATCAAGAACAAATGCCACATGTCCATTATCAAAAGAAATGAACAGCTACTTAAACAGTCCTTGCGAAAATAAAATCTGCCACAGAACAAAATAATCGGCAGTAGGTTTCAATTAAAGTTGGTTGAAACAAGCTTGTTTGATTAATTTAAAGTGGACACAAGGGCTTCATGATTTGGAAGCATACCTTACCGTGTTGCAAGCCAGATGAACAACCCTGCAGCTATTGCTCATGGCTCTATACATTTACACAAAGGGCAACAGAATGCACACAAGTGCACGAACTTTCAACTCTGCGTTATTCACTGGCACACGTCAATACACAACAGGATGACTGATCAGCAGATACAAGAACACAACATGAAAAAATCAATGCAAACTACATTTTTGCACTGACACTTGTGGCTCGATGCAAGGCTCCTCCATGAATCTTATGTATTATCTCCCAACGCCATGGAAGGTGTGCTGCCACACTTTCCAGACTCATTCAACGTGGAAATTTGGGCTAGTTGGTGGGTGTCGAACTTGTGCATCTTGGCAGCGCAGTCGAACGAACACAAGAGAAAGGAACACGTAGACAGGATGGGCGCTAGACATCAACTGAGAATTTATTAACACAAAAACGATGAAATTCTACAGACATGCGCACAACCTTCAAAAAGGTGCAGACGGCATTACTAACACTGATATCTGCAACGTCGCTTCAGACACTATCTCTTTTGCATGCAACGCCAGTGACAGCGTACTCACGCACTTGTCAGCTTCTAAACTTATACAGTATGCTTCGTAGATTTCGCGCGCTTGCTGAGCAGAAAAGCTGCGCAGGATACGGGTGCCCTCAAATCCAGGCGTGCAGGAACACCTACGGCAATGATCTGCCAAATGTCCACCCCCCCCCCCCCCCATGAATTGACAGCTGCGCGATGCTCTCTCACCCTTTCATTAATGCATCGGCCAGTTTGGCCTACATAGCACATTCCACAGGTGAGTGGGATCCTATACACCACACCTACATGGCAATCAATGAATTTAGTGGCGTGCTTTTTTGTGCAGCCAGCCTTCTCAGCCCCATTCACACGACTGAACATGCGTGCGAGCTTGCCAGGTGCCGCAAAAACAACTGAAATGCCGCACTACTCGGCCACCTTCTTGAGGCGATGGGAGAGGTTATGCACGTACGGCACAACCACGGGGCACCCCATTTTGGCGTCCTGCCGGTTGGGGCAAGTGTGTATCCCGTTGTACAGTTCCTTAATCAAGCTTTCGGCAATGGAAGCCAGTAATTCAACGGGGAAGCCAGCCCTGCGTAGGCGGAGCACCTGGAGCTGAAGGCCGCAATTGACCTCATTATCGCAAGACTTTCTGAGAGCAGCGCGCATGCTGTTTTTCGCTATACCCCCTTTCACTATCTTAGAATGGGCCGAATCGTAGCTGAGGACTGGTTTTTTGGTTCTCGGATGGTATCTCCAGCATACCTGACTTTCATGCACACTGAGGCGGAGATCAAGAAACTGCACACATCCTGATTCAGGTAGCTCAAACGTGAATCGGAGCCCTTTGCCACAGGTCTCAAAAATTCTCAGCACTTGTTGCACGACCTCTTCAAAAACCCCCGGCTTCGCTTCCTAAGTAAACGTCTACATATCTAAAGATGTTTCAAATCTTAGCAGAATTCTGCCTTCGCTGCTTGCCTGGACCAGGAAACGTTCATCCACTGAGGACAATTCTGACAAGTCTGGGAAGGTGACGTTTCTTGGGAATTGCCCCATGCCAGAAAATGTGAGGAATGTGTTAGATAATGGTCCGAAGTTTTGCACCGAGTTGGGGGATAACCCTGTTGAACTGCTTTCTGTGGTGAGGAATGTCGCGAATAGAGTGGAGCCCGATGAGCAAAACCGGGTTGTTTCCGAAGGTGTTGACTGCCTTATATCCAGACGTAAGCGTTTCAGGTCCAACTTTCAGGTTCAGGATACCATAAGATTTTTGAAGAAAAATAACTTATCGCTTCTGGTGTCAGACAAAGAGGGTGGATTTGTCGTGCTCTCTACAGATGTGTTCTCAGAAAAGGCTGATTTAGCTGTTAAAAAAATTTTTTGCCCATCAAATGCTCGCGAAAAGAATTAAGGAAGAAAGCTTTGGCTCTTTGTGATGCGATGAGCTTGCAGAATTTGAAGACCATAGGTGGGGCAAAAAAAGACCTCTTAGATATCCGGGTTGTTTCCGAAGGGGCAACTGTTTTGTGTTGTAAGTGAGAGTATAGATGACTTTGGTCTTGTGGCCTTCCAAAATGCTATAGGCTTAAATATTGACAATTTCATGGAAATATTAAGATTTTATCTGTCCTCTACCACCGTTTCTTTTAATGATACTCCTTTCCTTCAAAAGGATGGAATTTGTATTGGATGTTGTATTGCTCCAGTTTTTAGCGATTTATTTTTATCCTTCTGTGACAAGCGTATCTCTGCGTGTATCCAAACAATCTTGTGCTGCTAAGATTTTAAACATCTTTAGATATTCTAAAAAGACAGGGCGTGCAAACACGGAAGCTACATATCTTTAGATATGTAGACGATTACTTAGTAATCTTAAAGGAAGCGAAGCCGGGGGTTTTTGAAGAGGTCGTGCAACAAGTGCCGAGCATTTCTGAGACATGTGGCAAAGGGCTCCGATTCACGTTTGAGCTACCTGGATCAGGATGTGTGCAGTTTCTTGATCTCCGCCTAAGTGTGCATGAAAGTCAGGTATGCTGGAGATACTATCCGAGAACCGAAAAAACCAGTCCTCAGCTATTCGGCCCATTCTAAGATAGTAAAAAGGCGCATAGAGAAAAACAGCATGCGCGCTGCTCTCAGAAAGCCTTGCGATCATGAGGTCAATTGCGGCCATCAGCTCCAGGTGCTCCGCCTACGCAGGGCTGGCTTCCCCGTTGAATTGTTCGCTTCCATTGCCAGAAGCTTGATTAAGGAACTGTACAACGGGATACACTTGCCCCAATCGGCAGGACGCCAAAATGGGGCGCCCCGTGGCTGTGCCGTACGTGCATAACCTCTCCCATCGCCTCAAGAAGGTGCGCGGGAAGGGCGGCATTTCAGTTGTTTTTTCGGCACCTGGCAAGCTCCCACGCATGTGCAGTCGTGTGAATGGGGCTGAGAAGGCTGGCTGCACAAAAAAACCACATCACTAAATTCATTGATTGCCATGTGGGTCTGGTGTATAGGATCCCACTCACCTGTGGAATGTGCTATGTAGGCCAAACTGGCCGATGCATAATGAAAGGTTGAGAGAGCATCGCGCAGCTGTCAATTCATTGGCGGGGGTGGACATTTGGCAGATCACTGCTGTAGGTGTTCCTGCACGCCTGGCTTTGAGGGCACCTGTATCTTGCGCAGCTTTGCTGCTCAGCAAGCGCGCGAAATCTACGAAGCATACTGTATAAGTTTAGAAGCCTTATATATATAAGTATGGAAGCCTGTATACGTTTAGAAGTTTAGAAGTGCGTGAGTACGCCGTCACTGGCGTTGCATGCAAAAGAGATAGAGTATCTGAAGCGACATTGCAGATATTAGTGTTAGTAACGCCATCTGCACCTCTTTGAAGGTTGTGCGCATGTCTGTACAATTTCATCGTTTTTATGTTAATAAGCTCTCAGTTGATGTCTAACGCCCGTCCTGTCTACGCGTTCCTTTCTCTTGTGTTCGTTCGACTGCGCTGCCAAGATGCACAAGTTCCCAAGTCATTCCTTTTGCATTAAATAAACCTCCAAAATTTTTCGTGCTTTTTGAGACCTACATCAATCCAAGACCTTGGTTTCGTTGAGAGGCTTGCAGCTGCATCGTGTGCAGTGTGATAACAAGCGTCCTGGCAACTGGGGCACTCATTTCGCTTATGTATGCTCTTTTTACCCTTGAAGAGTCCATGCCGTAGATGTACAGCAGCACAAACAAGTCCCAAATGATCACTGCCTTGCATGTATGGTGCTGTCTATATGTTTGAAAAACATGCCACTTCAATATTATTTTTGCCAAGCAAGTGCTGTCAACCTAGGAGAAGCAGGGATTTTTTTTTGTCGCAATGTTGACGTTTCGTTTCTACTCCAAGGTCTAGTTAGGCCGCCACATCGGCTATTGCTTGCGCATGTGCACAGTGACAAGTTTGGTTTTGTCTCGAAGGCAGTTTCTGTTTGGTGCGCTAGCAAAAGCTTGTGTCTAATCCGACTTGTAACCAAATCACCTTACCTAGCTTGTATAGTGCTTACAGGCATGAGATTTCAGACATTCGCATGTGAACTATGGTACTGCAAAACAATGCCGTTGCACACAAATGCTACCATGCCTGCATGTTTGGCGTCTTGGAGTGCCCACTTTTATTAGCCTATGAAACATATTTATTCCAATAAACAAGTTTTCATTAATAGCATAGGTTTCTTAATTTTATTGCTCCTCAATAAGCAACGTACCTGTACCCAGTCATGGGCACGTTAGCAGTAAAAAGTAAGTGTTACAGTTACAGCTACCTAAGCCAAAAATGTGACTCTGTTGCAGTTACAGAGTTTCGAAAGGGAACCTTTTACAGTTACTGTGAAAAAGTAACGTTGTAACTTTTCTGTTACTGTATAAAATAATAGATCACAAATCAAATGATAGAATTTATTTAATAACATATGAAGGCATGCGGGTAGTCAAAATTCCAAGAAGTAACTCTGTTACAGTTACAATTACTGTGAAAAAGTAATGTTGTTACATTTCCGTTACTGTATAAGATCGCAAATCAAATGATATATTTTTTAATAACGTATGAAGGCATACGGGCAGTCAAAATTGCACGTGGTAAAAACGTAGACAACGGAAACCTAATTGGGTCCGACACAAGCAATCATTTTGTACGCCTCATACTCGAAGTAGAAAACGTGGTGGAACGACGGCAGTAAGAAGCGCATACGAAGTGCACTGGGGAGTGCATCTCTAGTGGAGACAACATCCATTGTGTCTGTTCCGAATGTTTAAGATGTGTCAGAGTTTGTTCGGAGAGCTTCGCGTCCACTGGGCATACAAACTGTTCTTAAGCCCCGTTACTATACCTCGGAACATGTGTTCGCGAAATCCAAACACCACCCACCTGCGGACAATCATGGGGATGTCATCCAAAAGCACGACACGGGGATTCCGACGCATCGGCGAAACATGCACGAAAGGATTAACGAGGCCTAAAGAACACAAGCGGAATGTTGCTAAAGCAACCCATTCAATGCATTTAAGATGGAGCTTGTTGAACACTGCTGGACGACAGGGCATAGCTTTGACCTAAACAATGCGACGACGCTCGTTTGTGAACGAAGATGGGGGAAAGAACTTCTGGAATCGTGGTTCATTCGCCGTGGCGCATCGGCTTGCAATAACAACCGCGGCCCTCCACTGGACATTTACAAGGACATGTGTGAATGGCGGATTGGTTGACCTCGGCTCAATTTTTTTTCTTTTTTGTTGCCAGTGTATCCTGAGGATGCCACCTCTATAGGAGGTGAAACGTCTGTCATTTTGTTAATAATTGCTGTCACTTCCAAAGAAGTTTTTAAAAATCGCTTCGCTAGTTCATGGTATTTCTGGCTCTTAGCCATTTCGCGTTCGGCTGCTTTCTAGCCACCTGTCAAACACGATTAGCTCAGAACCTCAGACGAAGAATACTGTAAACTAGGCGTCCTAATACTTCACCTGTGCACCAAGAACAGAGCTAGATGCTCAAGTGACAAAGGCGATATATACGCGAAAAAAAAAAATGGACGGAACTTAGCAGCTGTTCAGTTGCAACATGATTGATTTACGACATGTTGCGTTAATGACTGACCTCTGACCTCGGTCTTCTGCACGGAAGATAATCCTCTTAGTGACCCCCTCTCCTAAACTGCGAGGGGCGCCCTATTCAGGAAAGTTGAGAGGTGGAGAGGATATGGTAAAGAAGAAAGTTAGAAAAAGCGAAAGGCCTTTAATGAGAGTTGCTATTGGATAATTTTCTATAAAGACAGAAGTAACTGTAACGGTATTTGCCGTTACAGTTACAACTTCCTCTAACTTAAAAGTAACTAGTTACAGTTACAAGTTACTGAAGAAAGTAACTAGTTAGCAGTAACGCATTACTAGTAACTAGTTACTGTCCAAGACTGACTGTACCTATGGAAAATATTGCCACTTTATAGTCACTCTAAAGAAAAATTTTAGTAATTTTTATTTAAGTCACCCTAAAGATTTGCAATACGCAGTAAAAAATGTCAGTCATGAAAGACCACATATGGGAAAAATGTTCGAGCCTCACAAGGTCACAAACAATTAAGTAGATTAGCCTGACTCCCTAAGAGCAACTTTCTATGCATGAAAAGGGTATTCTAGACAATTGCCGGCACATTTCAAATATCTGTCTGCATGCTTTATTACAGACAAGAAAACAAAGTCGGGCTAGTTGGCCTTGATTCATAATGCGTGGAATTGCACAGCGCGGAATACGGGACGAAACACTTGAAGAAGCACACACGGACAGCGCTGACTCTCAACCGAGCTTTATTGCACACGACACATGCGCAAGAAAAATTACTGATGAGCAAAAGAAAGGAAAAACAAGAAGAACCTCAATCTGTTTACCGTCTGTGCGTGGCTTTCAGGAATTGAACTTATTTATCACTTAAGATGGTAGAAGGGTGGCTGATACACTGTTCCCTATATTTGTTAAAGTTAAGTCCACTTCCGCTCTCATTGCTGACAGGATGACTCAGGACAGATCAGATGGTTTGGCGGTCAAAGTATTTCGGTACGTTGACGATTATCTAGTCCTTTGTGAAGGGAACGATGTCAACAAAAGGATGGGAGATAATCTCGAGATATTTAAAGAGAGCGGAAGTGGACTTAACTTTACGACAGAACTGCCACAGGAATCAATCATTCGGTTTTTAGACCTAAGGCTAACTTTTTACCCGGAGCATGTGGGCTGGCAGTACGTGCCCAGGTCGCAAAAACCTCTATTGCATTACACATCAGCTCATTCCAAAGTCATTAAAGATGGATTAGCTGCATCTTTGGTACGGGCAGCCGTGTCCAAGTCATGTCTACACACGGTGCAGAGCAGTGTTCATGCTCAGATCCAGAGGTTGCAAAAAGTTGGGTTTCCGGATTATGTGGTCACTAGATCCTGTGAGAAGGTGGCAAGATGGATCAAACAATCCAGTAAACGCGAGGACCGAGGGAAAGATACTGAAAGCTGCATCGCCCCGCTGCCCTACGTTCACAAGATGGCGCATAACCTTAAGAATGTAGCATTCAGATATGATGTGAAGGTGGTTTTTACGGCTCCCAAGAAGCTGGGCAGCATTTGCGCGCCTTTTAAGCGCAGAGCAGAAGGCAAAACCAAAAACAAAGGTGAATGTAGTGTGAAACACACAAGCACCTTCATTCCGTGTGCTACAGAAGTAGTATTGGGCGCGAGGCCCACCACTGGAGACACGGGCACTGCGATCGTTGTGACGTGCAGGGTTGGATCACGTGGTTAACGTTGCTTCGGCGAAGAGGAAGTGGACGGTTGAACGCGTTGCTTTTAACCACGATTTCTGGCGTTTTCCCCTTTGAACAGCGTTATTTTGCTCTCACTACATGTGTGCGGACACCTATAGTGACTACAAAATGTGGGACAGCGCAGACAAACTTATCGGCGGCATGGTACTTCATACTGCTCCGTGCCACAGCCCGAGCCTAGTGTGAGCTTTCACTTTCACCATTAGCCTGATTTGCAAGAGCGTGATACCGCTGTCACCTGACATTCCTTTATCGTTATTTCCAGCTCATGGGTTCCTTGCTTATAGAGAATGTCTGTAGAATGAGCCCATGTAGTGTGACTTCATATTTATGTTGCGCTACATGCGAAAACGTGGCCAGCTTCAAACAGTCATTCACGTTCTAAGATTGTTGGGGTTTCGCGTCCCAAAACCCCATACGATTATGAAGGACACCGTAGTGGAGGGCTCCGGAAATTTCGACCACCTCCATGGGCTTTAACGTGCACCTAAATCTAAGTACACCGCCCTCAAATATTGATTCACCTTCTAACAGCAGCCACGAAGCGTCATACTGCTTATCAATGGTTGCAAATGCTGGACACTAGTATTACCACTGGAACATAACACTGCCAACACAGCTATCTGACCTTCTTGGAACCAGTTCATGCTTATGAAGCGCGAAAAAAACAAAAAAACAAAAAACACGGGGACGAAGCAGAGATACACACAGGACAAGCGCTTGTCCTGCGTGTATCTCTCCTTCGACTTGTGTTTTTCGCGCTTTATAAGCATACGATTGCCTCCTAGACCATAGTAAGCCACCCCTTGAAGCATGCTAGTGTATTAAAATGCGCAAAGTAATACGGCCGGATGGTACCTGGTGCATTTACTATCGTAATAGAGCCCATCAGGACCTTATACATTTCGATCGAGATTGGCCCCTTTGTGCAAACTGCAGCGCGCAGTAAATCGTCGAAAATTTTCATCCCGATGTGGCTTGATGGTGGTCGAAAATGCACCGTGTGACAACCGTAGAAAATTCGCGCATTAAGGAGCAACAGATAAATATTAATATCGTGCCGCAGACACCTTGTGCTTATGTAAAATGTTATCTAACTACACAACTCTGAATGAGGCGCGCGCGTGCATAGAGCTATTGTGCGTTTGCCTCCATCTCTGAGCATGTTGGGTCGCTTCCCATAAATAGGAAAAACCGACGCTTAGAATAACAGAGAGCTGAGCTAGTTGGTAAGTATTCATTGTAAAAAGACACGGTGTGCAAACACCCAGGACACCACAAACGCCGATGGCGTTTGCGGTGTCCTGACCTCTTTTTTGTGTCCGTGTTTGCACGCCCTGTCTTTTTACAAGGAGAAACTGCTTGCATCGTGCTTAATAAGGCGATGTGTACTAAAGAGAAATGTCAATTTGATCATGTCTTTCTTTCTCGTGTCAACCACGACCCGTCTTTAGACGCGAACCTACAATGAATGAGGTTACACTGTGGTTACGTTGCACGCATCTCATGCAGCGAAAGTATGTTTTTTTCCATCAAGCACGCGCTAAAGCCCATTAGATGCGGAGTTTCAATTCGAAATAAAAGGGTTCTTCACATTTTACAAAAGCAGCGCGCTTGGCCCCCGTGGCTTCCATATCGGTGGCCGTAGCAGATGACGCCGACAGTCAAGGTGGTGTCTAAGTCATTTTGAGGAACGTATTTTTTTGGAGCAGTTATTTTGCATTTCGTACAGTCAGTGACGAAGCCACAGCAGCATTTTACTGATTTCGTCAAAGGTGAAGCTGAAGCATAATAATAAAAAATAAGGTGCCAAAGCGGCTGCGGGCTGAGCAGCAGAGGGCTGGCGGAGCAATCCAACCTTGCACGTCACACGGGGCCATGGTATGTCCTCACGCCCAATACAAGATCCCTCTGTCAAGCGGCAGCAGTTATATCGGTAGGTGCGCAAATCTCGGATAACGGGAGCACCAGAGGAAATGCGAAAAGAATGACCGATTATCAAACTTAGCAGCTCGTTGCACACAGCATCAATGCAAGCCACTGTTCAACAAGACGGAAGTGATAGATAGGCACAGTAACATGAACAAAAGACTTATCCTAGAGACGTACCACATTAACAAATATAGGGAGCAGTGTATCAGCCAGCCTTCTATCACCTTAAGTGATAAAGAAGTTCAATTCCTGAAAGCCACGCACACGCGGTAAACAGATTGAGGTTCTTCTTGTTTTTCCTTTCTTTTGCTCATCGGTAATTTTTCTTGGGCATGTGTCGTGTGCAATAAACCTCGGTTGAGAGTCAGCGCTGTCCGTGTGTGCTTCCTTCAAGTGTTTCGTCCTGTATTCCGCGCTGTGCAATTCCATACATTATGCATGCTTTATAACACATTTTTTCTTTTTCTTGTGTATTTATCTGCGTTCTTGTCTGCACAATCCTTTCAACTTTCAAGGACTTAAAAAAACCACTTTTGCTCCATGCCTTTCATTAACCTTTTTGAGGTCGTGAGATTTTATGCACATAACGTATCGCAGTTACCTTCGTTTTATGTTCACCATCCTCTGTACAGCTTTTTTTTACATTACATAAACTTGAAAGTTTTTCAGCCACGAGCATTACAAGTGACAGTGTTCCCACTGCCCTTAAGCTTCGCGACTTGCCACTGCAGTCTACTTTAGATCCTAAAGCGACTAGACTTTCTGAGTCCTTGGTTGTTATTGAGCGGAAATTGTTCTTTTTAATGCTTTTAAATTCCCTCAATCGCATGGGAGAAAACTTGTTTTCCTCCTCATTTTACGCTCCCAAGTGTTAGCTGCTCTGCGCATAAGCTTGTTGTCTGAAAATTGGAGGCTATCTTCATCTGGCATTTCAACCGTAAACTCCAGCCCTTGGTGTGTACATGTGAACATTTCGACATTTTCTGTTTTATTCTCTTCTGCAAAACAGTGATATAAAAAAATTAAAATCAACGTAGGGAAACATTTATCTTCTGCAAAGCTATGCTCATGCAGCTGCAGAAAAGCAAATGATGAAGAAAAACCTGTCAAAAAGGAAGCAATCAGCGTGTAGCTGCCTAGGCCACATTTTTGGCTTGAGCCGAATTTTACGAGGTGGATCGGCTTTTTGCAAAGCGAGTTTGGGCATATCGTGGTTTTACCAGGCACATCGACCACACGGCACCTAATTAGTAGCTTATGCTTCAATGTATAGAGCACAGACATCGGTTTCATCAAAACGAAGTGCACGTTACGGTGCGCTGATGTGCATATCACAAAGAGCATTCGTTGACGCATTCTTGCTGGGACGAGGAACACTTGACTATAGCTTGCAGAGTCATAGCAGTACATATGTAAAGTTTATTACACTGCCATAAGAATGGAAAGCCTACAATGCAACCCCAAGTAACAAGACAAGCACCACCACCACAGCTGCTCGTGTAATACATTTACGTACAAGCTTAACCATGTGGTTGCTCACTAAGAGTCACTGCAGAACATTTGTCAGTGCTTGTATGGTACATTAAAATCACCAACTATCATAAATGGTGCATGTTTCTGTTCTCTAACCCAAGCAAAGTGTCTTGAAAATTACCCGCCGAGGTAGCTTGGCACATGAGGCATCGCGCAGCTAAGCTCGAGGGTGCGGGTTCAATTCCCGGCCACAGTGGTCGCATGTCGATAGGGTGCACGTTAAAGGTTAGGTGCACTTAAAGAATCCCAAGTGATCGAAATTAATCGTGAGTGTCCCCTATGATAGGACTCATATCGTATCGCGGTTTTGGCAAGTCGCACTTCAGTGACCATTAACTGTGCTATAACATTTTCAATATCTATTATCACTGTTCTTGGGTTTCACCTGTGACACACTCCCGCACACGAAAGGTGTTGGTGGCTACGTGCCACACGCGATGGGGGGTGGGGGGGTTTCATAACGTATATGACAGGCATGTCATGCTATTCATGTCGTCATCTATCACATTCATCAGGCACTCATGTCCTCGTGTGCCAATTTTCGTATATACCACGTTAGACACATGACCACAACAGCACTGAAATAGGCAGCTAGATATACGGACAGATGGAAATGGCTAAACGTGCCTTTGGTTCGCTAAGAAATGCTTCACATTTATTAAAGAACACAAACAAGTATTTGAAATGTGTCAACAATGTTATTACAAGATCCCTTTCACGTGTGGAAAATCGTACATAGGGTAAACAGGCCGATGTATTAATATTAGGCGAAGAGCATGTGTTGGGGCTAGTTTGAATACCTTACTTATACTTAAAAAGCAACGCTGCAAAGAAACAGACACGGGACAAAACTACACACACTAAGCATTGAATCTGTGTGATTTCGCCCGTGTCCATTTCTACTTTGCCAGCACTGCTTTTGACATACAAGTAGGTGAAGAGGGCGTAAATATGCGACAGGGATGCTTCAGTCACCGGGACACTTGGCATCGCACCGCACACGGTGCAGCTGCAAGCCTATCTTCAACAAAACAAAGGCTTTGAATCGATGCAAGTCTTTTTGAGAATGCCCTCTGCAAATGAAATGAGGAGATGCTGTTAATACCGAGCACTGAGCAGCCTTTCAGTTTGAAGGTTGAGCGCCACTAAGATACAGTGCGGGCAACATTTGCCAAGAGTGTTCTTTAGGCACAATGGGGCAACAGCTCCTTTAAAGGATGGAGTGGGCGGGCTTGAAAAGGGAAAGTGGTTTGTTAGCGTGCGTCTCAAAGCAGCAGCAGGCACCAACACCTTTTAAATGAAGCCACATATCTAAAAATCAGATCCGGCCATTGACTAGGACTTCGTGCACAAGGTCAAGTAAGCCCATTAATCACTGAGCACAACCAACAGCTTTTTGCTTTCACGTTTAATAGCCTGCGGATCACAAATGAAAACACCGGTATGATGTGAAAGTCAATACACACTACAGGCTATCTTATCTCAGCAGAATGGCTGACCCTGCAGCAAGCAAGCAAGCAAGCAATGTCTCTGCGGCATAAAGCACAGGCACTACCCCTCTTGCACAGTGTGCAAGAGGGGTAGTGTACTAAACTTCTCTGAGATGTAGAAAAGTGTACATTGGCCAAACTGGGACATGCATCAATGATAGGTTCAAGGACCATGCAAACATAAAAAATGTGCGTGAAGGTTTCGTTTTCTGGCTCGCCACTGTGCAACTTGTAAGGACTGCTCACCAACTTGGAAAACACTTGTCAGTGAAGGAGTAGTCACACGAATTTTAAAAATTTTTCATTTGTGCTCTAAAAACAAAAAAAACTGGTGTCGAGAACCCTAGAGTATATATAGTGGTGCCTCGAAATGCATTGAGTATAGTTTTAATAGCGCTGCTTTAAAAAATCACTCTGTTTCGATATCGAGGGGGCGGTTTCACAGCGACATGTTAACACAGTCTGGTGTAAGTCTAGGTCATGTGGGGATAGCAACTCACGATGTACAATACTCGAAGACAGCTTATCTTGGCAGTGAAGCAAAGGCTACAGAGGCGAGGCTACCGCACACTCATAGTACTCCGCTAGTATTACGCAGCTTGCAGTCGATTTTAATCTGCTTTTTTTTTCATTATGTCGCAATGCAAGCACCCTCATCCTAGTGGAAAACTTGCAAAATGCGTCTTGATCTCTGAGGCTTTCATTCTGGCGATAGCGGCCGTTCCAGCCCCTACCAAAAAACAGAGGGCAGCACAGGAAAATGAAGGCAAATTTCATGTTATGTTTTGCTTGCTCACAGCGTTAGTGCCTTTACAAAAACATATACATAAAAAATGTGAATCAAAGAGACATTTCAATTGCTCAGTGTATATTTCAGTGTCATGTTTTGGGTATATTTCTTTCTGAGAAATAGAGAGTTTGCGACTGCACAAGGACCAACACATGTCATGAATGCCATTTTTACCTCGAAAAACGGGTGTACAGAATAAGTAGTGCTTCTAAGAAATAAAAAAAGAAGGAGTTTTTGTAAAGTGAGCAATAATATTACCTATGACTCTTTTAGTCTCATAATAAATAAAACAGTATTCGTTGGCACAAGGCTAATGGGAGAATTATCAGTAAAGTTATGTACAATTTCCTGGCGTGCTAGCAGTCATGCGTTTAGGTTCGGTAGAATACACAGCAATGCCAAGAAAAGTTTTCCCCGAGTAAAGTAGAAGCGAAGCTACACTCTATTGTCTGCCATCCGTCTCACGTAAGCAACGATGAGTGAATTTGTTTATCAACTCTGACAGCGATTTTGGCCACATGCAGGATGCAGAGTTTGCAAACACAGCAAACTGAGTTGACTCGTCATCCTAATGCCTATCGTGGTGGCACTAAAGGGCCCCTAAACCGCCTCTGAAAACACAAAAAAAAACAAGTGCATTATTCTGTCTTGGCGTTTCTTATATTTTTGGCACACTTTGTGACGCCAGAACGGTGATTGACGTAACATCATTAGGGTACATACTCTCAACTGGTCTATATACGAGAAATATCAGTTGTGGATTGTCTCCCACCCTGCTTTTCCATGCAGTAGCCCACCCGTGCTTCCTTTGTCTTGCATGATTATCGAGTGTGATCAACTGATTTCACTTAATTTTCTACATTTCTGCCTGCACAAGTGAACATAACAGAGTGTAGCCGACAAGCGTGAGATCCTTATAAACTCAACGCCCGGTGCTGATGTTGTACGCATGCTTTATGAAGAAATATGTGGCGAGAAGATATCGCCTGTAGGAAGGGCGAGACAGTGAAGGCAAGTGAAGGCAAGAAAGAAACCACTCCCTCTTTGAACTCGGAGTCGTTTAGGGGCTCTTTAAATAAACTAAAATATTATAAAATACGTGTTTCCTGCCTTCGATGTTTGGAGTGCCTGAACATTACATGCCAAGGAAATGAAAAATATCCCTTTTGTGATGCCTGAAAATCATGCCAATACTCCTTTAAGAAGAGCAAAACTAGTACGATATGAGAAATCATAGAATCTGAAGCATTCCTAATCATGGCCTCTGTCACATACGCAGATAAAAGCTTGTTTGTTTACACACGGGCAGGTGATGGCACCTCGATTAGACAGCGTATGAACAATCATACCGTATGAAATTCAGAAGTTCAGCGCTGGTTCTTGTCCTCTTGTTTCGCGTGTCTTTTATTTTTTATTTTTTTGCTGCAGTATTTTTAATTATGTACTAACACAGCGCCAGTCTATGTCGTTTGTGTGTCTTCTCTTGTCTTCGTTTCATTGTGCTGCACATGCTCAGTATGTACCAACATGCCCAACTGAATCTAGAGGTGTTTTTTCATTGTGGATTTTGTTTGCCATATCACTTTTAGGCAGCTTTTTAAATGTGAAGCACTTTTTAGCGAACCTTTGGCACTTTGAGCGTTTTTATGTATGTGTCTGTCTGTCCGTCTGTCTGTCTAGCTAGCTAGCCACCTATGTCTGGGTGCTCTCATCATTGCCTCCTTAACTTGGTGTAGACCATAATTGGCATGGGAGGGTAAGAAAATTTGACGAATATGACTGTCGGGTCATGACACAAATAACGTGAAAATCCTATTGTGTACGTCGTCAAACCCTTTCCTCCAGACACGCGTGGCACATAACCGTTTACCATGGGCCGCGGTGTACGGGTTTGCGCCACAGGTGACTGACAGTTTATATATACCCAGGAACAGACATTAGTAATTTAAACGCGAGAACGTTAAGAAAAACCGACATCGGCAGTGTTGACCCGACGAATGGTAGCAATAAAATCAGGATCCCAGCAGGAATCGAACCTAAGCATTCTGTGTGGCAATCAGGTATTCTACCACAGAGCCACGCCATGTCCCTAAACTTGTTAAAAAAAACAGCCTATGCAGGCGTAATGTCTGTGCAACGTCAATTGTCGTTGTGGTGCTCGATGTATGATTTTACAAGAAAGCAATAAGCACTACATATGTACTCCTACGATAGAGGTGTCACATCGGATTAACGTCTGTGGTGCCAATGTTGGCTCCGCTTTTATAGCAGTCTAATAAACATTACATTTGTATTCCTATAATTCAGGAAGCTATATTGAAGCATTGCTCGACACCGGAGAAATACATTAACGAAAGTTACGTATGATATTCGCATGACTGCACCATAAAATGCACTTAGTTTCGATAATACTGATGCATGTACTCTAACGCGATGGCTGCTTTGCACCATAAGTTACCCTTTAAACACCAGTGTTGTCAACGTGCCTGGTAAGCACACAATGTGCACACAGCTACTACACTTACAAAAACACGTCGATCCACCTCGTAACGCTTGGCTCAAAGCCATAAAATACAGCATAGAAGTACTTGCTGACTGCTCCACATGAAACCGATTCCCACAACGCGTGGGATCTGCCGAATTTTGTTGCTTACTGTCTGTGAAACAGACCATGTTGCCTACACCATGTGCTACTTCTCAGATTCCACTCAGACTTCTTGCAAACCATAGTCAAAGGGCAGCGGCTCATGCCAACTAACTTCACACCAGCTGGTTGCCACAAACGCAGCATTTTGATACCATGGTTACACAGGCACGCTAATCTCAGTTACAACAAACCTCAGTTCCCTTAAAGCGTAGTTACATCCAGTGAGACGGAAAGCCTAATCGCAGTTATCCCATTAACTGTGGCAACTACGAACCGAGATCGAACACCTCACTTAAGGAAGCTAATAAGACAGTGGCACCCATATCGGCAGTCGAAGGCAGCGTGGCTGCAACGGAGGTTGAAACGACTTCCTAAAAGTGAGTCAACTGGCCTTTCTCAACAACAGAAATGCTCACATGTGAAACAGTCCGTCAAAGCAAAGCAAACCAAACATGCATGATACCAAACGTATCAAGCAGCGGATTGTCTTGGCTTTCGCATCGACCTCAAGGTGTCTTCGCCTGTGGTTAGAGACCAACCTTTCCTCTTTCATGACCAGTCTGCTTTGGTCAATGCATGTTCCCTTAAGAGGTTGCACGTTTCTCTGCTATTTCAACTTGCTTTATGCCCACCACTGAACACGCTTTTCTCCTGCCTGCACAGTATGAATGGTATTTTAATTCCACTTACATGCAGGAAAACATATCTGGGGCAAACAGGCAGCAACTTAAGTGAACAGCTATGTGAGAACCACAATAATGCGCACAATGCCGTGCAGGGCCATCGTGGCATCTGCTGTTGTGATTGTGGGTGTTCCCTTTTCCGTGATCAGTGTTGCCCTTTGGCCAACCATAGGTACTAATTGCAATATAACTGAGGCTGAAACATTGTGTAATCACACTTCCATAGTGCGAGCGTGATTAGCTGGCCGGAATTTAGGGCACTAGTAGGCACATGCCTGTTTCAATATGATTGTGGTGCCTCGCGAATGTGGTGCTGCATGATAAAAATTGTAAATACAGGATAAGCTCTCATTACAACACACAGACATACAACAGACTTTCATATATAACCGACTGTATACTTCAACCTCAGTTTGGTCAGCCTACTTCATGCAAATTAATTGGCTTTTAAAAACCACATTAGGATGAACTATCAACTACAGCTAACAAAATTAGATATTTCTTTTTTTCTTTAGGTTGTAAAACATACTTTTGCTGCAGTGACAGGGGCTGTCAATAAACTTGACCGTGCCAATATATGCTCGCTTTGCCCTTTGACGGTCATTTTTTCGCCAAATGTGAAACAACACTCACATTTTCTTTTATTGCAGATTTACA
Organism: Rhipicephalus sanguineus; assembly: GCF_013339695.2. Lineage (NCBI taxonomy): Eukaryota > Metazoa > Arthropoda > Arachnida > Ixodida > Ixodidae > Rhipicephalus > Rhipicephalus sanguineus. The sequence continues at coordinate 1,641,657 of NC_051176.1, read as the reverse complement.
ATCTTCACAGTCCGACTTCTTTCGAAATAAACTAGCCTTAGTTTTGAAAATGACCACAAAGTGGGAAAAAATATTTTTCGTTGGTACAGATGCAATGTCTATTCACAAACATGTTCCACGGGCTTCGAAAAATGTGTGCACCAGATTACTGTCACCTATGGACTAGTCAGAATCGTCATGCCCTGCACACTTCTGAGAAGATGCCCCTCGGTCAGATTTCAATTTTGAACAGGTTACCCAATTCTGGTCTCTACGGCTAACATCCAATGAATATGATTGCAATTTGGCAGTAGCCTGAATCAAACGATTTAGTGCTTGACTTGTTTGCAGCAGAGTAATCATTGTGCACATCCACAATGTAATCGCAGGATATGTGAGCGTACGCAAGAAAGCGCTATGGTCATGCCCCTGTCAGAAAAACCAAATGAGTCAGGAAATTCTGGTAACTATTCACCTTGTTGCTACCGGGAGGCAATCAATTTTGATGAATGTTAAAGAAAATGCACAAGCATGGCAGCATTGTCTGTATGCATACCAGCGTTTGGCTGTGAGCTGCTGAAACCACAACCCGATGAACCAAAATTCCGACAGTTCCCTCACACTCTGGGAGTCGATGTCATGCGAAGCAGTAGGCGAGTTGCAGCCTATGCCACTTTTTTTATGCTTTGAGCCAAATGTTTAGAGGTGGACGACGTTCTTGTGCACTTTCAGTAGTTATCAGTATATTGGGGGCTTAGCAGTGCCGTCAACTACGCTGGCACCCATAGGGTGCCAGTGTAGTTGTCATGTCGGTACTCATGTTAAAGCACAGATGTCAATTTTATCGAAACGAACTTCATGCTATGGTGCGGTGGTGTGTTTATCATAAGCAGCAGTTGTTCGCGTAGACCTCCGGGGTCACCCAACAGTTGACTATAGCCTCTAGAGTCATAGGACTTCGTATGCAATGTTTATTCCATTGTTATGAAAACGGATAGCCAACACTGCAAGCACGAATAATGCTGCCCCTAAACAACGCCTGTAAAGGATTTTTTTCGATGCAGTTCTAAGCACTGGCATGGATCCATGGTAGAATACTTGACTGCCACACAGAATGCCAGGGGTCGATTCCGGTTTGAAACATGATTTTTATTCTTTGTGTACATCTAATTTTTTGCTCACTGATTTAGCTGCCCACGCTGCCACCAGATTTCCTGCAACACAGGTTCTTCAACACTACCACATTAAGATTTCGAGAATGTGTCATTGCCATCACTGGGTTTATGCAGACTGTGAATAGCTTGTGACTCATAACCACATTCTATGGGCTGCGGTATACGAGTATGCGCCACACATGACTGAGGGAAAGGGTTTCATGATGTATGCAACAAGCATATCACGCTATTCATGTCATGACCTGTTAATAGTGTTTGTCATACACTGTTCTCCCATGCAAATTTTGGTTTGTGTCAAGCATAGCTTGGCAAAAAAGTGGAGATCACTCAGACTCACTCAAGAAATATATGCTGCGCTTAGGGCTCACTCGGACTCAAACTCACCAAAATTTTTCGCCACCGCACTCGCTCCGGCTCAGACTTGCCAAAATATTACTCGCCCGTACTCAGTCAGACTCATGGCTTGATCGGAGTATGAGCCAGTTTGAGTGAATCAGCTTATGGGTGAGTTCTTAGACAGATACATACAGTGCTAAAAAAATTCGCTAAAAAATGATCTGCATTTAAAAAGGAAGCAACTATTGAGAGCTCAACTTTTGAGGGAACCATCACTTGGAGAGATCAGTTTTCATGCGCACGACGAATAGAAACCACCCAAGAGACGAAATGAAACTGGCCACTGTGCACTAGCACGGACATCCGAGCGATAGCCAACACTGGCCTACCAAGCCTACAAATGCAAACCAAAGGTCGACAGCACAAGAAAAAAAAAGTCTTGTATCCTCACAAGATGACAGCACTTGCAGGGCTAAAAAAAAATAAAGAGTTGGAAAACTAGCCTGTTTACCACTATCTCTCAAGAAGGTATATAACAGCTGCATCTTACCGGTACTTACCTATGGAGCAGAAACCTGGAGACTTACAAAGAGGGTTCAACTTAAATTGAGGACGACGCAGCGAGCGATGGAAAGGAAAATGATAGGTGTAACCTTGAGAGACAGGAAGAGAGCAGAGTGGATCAGGGAACAAACGGGGGTTAAGGATATCATAGCTGAAATCAAGAAGAAGCAATGGATATGGGCAGGGCACGTAGCACGTCGGCAGGATAACCGGTGGTCATTAAGGGTAACTGACTGGATTCTAAGAGATGGCAAACACGTGAGGGGGAGACAGAAAATTAGGTGGGTAGATGAGATTAAGAAGTTTGTAGGTATAACGTGGCAGCAGAAAGCACAGGACCGGGTTGATTGGTGGAACATGGGAGAGGTCTTTGCCCTGCAGTGGGCGTAGACAGGCTGATGATGATGATGATGATGGTTTAACCCTTTAAAAATCAGTGACATAAATATCCAGCACTGTTGTGTGTTCACACATTGCAATGATTGTGGTTGTTCACCTGTGTATTCAAATTGTATCATAATCAGCCGCCACAAAGATAAGTGCACTCGAGAAATCATCGAAGCAAAGACCATAATCAAAGAAGGGGCGAAATGTGTCAGCACACCGTCGATAGTGTTGTCAGAAAAAGAAATTATGTTCCTCAATTCGTCACTGCGCTGAAATTGTCACGTGGCCATAAAAGCGATGTATATATGTAGGGCGGATTTTCAATAAAAAACCAGTTGCTAGAGCGCTTCCGTCTGTGTGTCCGTGTGTCTTCCTCTAGCCCGTGTCTACTAGCGCTACCCTTCCAAGTATGAATTTCCAACTCGCAAGAGAAACAGCAGTCCTAAAAGGTTAAATCACTGCTGGCAACTAGGCAACTTTTAGCCGAGCCTCTAGCCATGCCAGTTTTCACGTTATGTGTTGTAGCTTAACGCCATTTTTGTATTGTTTTCCTGTGCTGGTCAGCTGCAGCCCGCAATTGCTCAGACAGTGGCCTCCAGAAAATAAGTGTTTCACTGAGCGACAGGATCAAGATCCTTAACAGAGCTGTGTGACAAGGAAAGCAGGCGGGTGTCGCAGGAACGATGGGACTGTCAAAGCAGGCCGAGAATTCAACTGCGAAGAGCAAAGGAATTGTTACAGGCAAGTCTCGCAGAAAATTCGTCCAATGCGCTTCAGGCTCCGTGACACAGCATACCTAAAGGTTGAGTCAGGACTTCTGATGTGGCTCCAAGATGCATAAGCTTACAACATTCCAATGAATGGAGAATTGTTGTAGAAGTAAGTGGAATAACTAGCTAAGGTCCCCGGACACAATGGTCTGACAATCATCCAAACATTGCTGTAATTTTGCGAGGCGAGGCATGGAGTGAAATTCTTGCAAACCTGAGGTGAATGCAACAGCACCAGTGTGGATGCTGTGCCAGAGTGCATGCTTCTTGTGAGGCACAATGATAAAGGTGTGCTTAATGCCGATGAAAGTGGACTTCTTTTTAGGTGAAACCTCGCACACTCCTTCAGGCAACCACTGTCACAGAAGTGCTCCATGAAGGGTTCGACCAGAAGGGTTTGTTGCCTTATGGACGGCACATGAAAAAAAACTGCTGTTTACTGGGAAGTACAAGCAGCCTACCACCTAGCAGCACATAAATGGCACAGTTGACAGCACTACCAACACAAAGGCGTGGATAAACAAAAACATTTTAACCACCTGGCTGCTGTACTTTGGTAGGCAAAAGATCAGGCAGAAGCTGGTGCTCTTCTTTTTGAACGGGTTCTCAAGTCACAGGAATCTAGCCTATCTAGGAACAATTAAGCTGGCTTACTTTCCCCCAAATACGACATCAGTACTCCTGCCAAATGATCAAGCTATCGCGCCCTCTGTGAAAGCTACCTACCGCATACACCTTGTGGAGTGCCTGTAGCCAAACTCTTCGACATGCAGAGGAATCGGGAATCCAAAAGAATTCCTATCGAAGTGTTAGCAGGCATCTTAAAAAAGCTGAAAACAGGTGTTAAAGGGCCCCTGACAGCAAAATTTTTGTTTCAGACTTTTTTACAGAAATTTGTAGCTTTGTGTCTGGTAATCCTGATATTCAATCATAAATGCTACAATATATCATATAATTAATGCTGGCATAGTTGATTGTGACCATTTTAGCGTCACTTTGAAACGGCTGCCTAAAATCGTAAGCAACTATAGTTGGATACAACTTGAGAAGACAGGAGAAACTCCACCCAGACCGAAGCGCGGCAGCCGATTGCCTCCGCAACTAAAGAAATGGTCCTGCTCATGCACGCGCAGATGTTCTCTGAAGGCGAAGCCACTGGCCGTCCCGCTCAGGACGTCAGTCCCGAGTGCGCGCCCATTGGTGCAGGCTTGTGTTCATCCGTCTTTGAGGAGGAAATGCCACTGACTTCTAAAGTTGTATCCGACTCTAGTGCCTGACCGTGGGGGAGCACCTAAGGTCACATGCGCCCAAGCTGTGGTGACATTGAAAGTGCAGTTTTCAAATCGGGGCTTCGTACACGGTAAGGAATGAAACAATGTGGTTGCTTCGGTATGAGTTGTGCCTGTTAAGTGTGTGTCCCTCACGAAAAAGAAAAGCATTCCTGGCCTAAGCAGCCATAACTGCCTTGAGAGCAGCCCGACAACAAAGCGAGAGGCCCATGCCGGCTGCCAGTCATCGTATTGTGTACGCCCCGCAAATATCCTGTGGCATCGACTATACTCGCTTCACTCGTGGAACGTCACAAAGAGTGGCAATGTCGCGAGGCGCTGCCAAGTAATATGATCACTCACGCTCACTCTAAAACCAAATTAAAATATCTTAAAGGCAATGTACACAACTAACAATCGGTCACAAGTGCCCATCTATACAGGACAATCAAACAACACAAACATGTCGAAGTCTCAGTTTTGATGTCAGGGGTTCTTTGCTAAGAATTGCTTGAGAAGGCCGGTTTCAGGAAAGACAACAACCCTGACAGCGAGGGATTGTTTGACCTGAATGATGAGCCGTAGGACCAGTCAGTGTGGCTTTGATTCAAAGTTAATGACAACTAACAGACAGCAAGGCCAAGGAAAGTATAGGGGGTGTTATTTGTAGTAATTAGAATATAAATGTGAAGAAAGTAAAGTGGACGAAAAGATAACTTGCCGCCGGCAGCGACCGAACCTGCGACCTTCGAATAACGCGTCCGATGCTCTACCACTGAGCTACGGCGGCGGTCATCTTCCCGTCCACTTTATAGGGTATATATGTGGATTGAAACTTAGGAGTGTCAGTCAGCGCCAGTCGCAGCCATGGCGGCGAGTGTGGAACACTCTTTTTTCTGCCTTTTTGGCGTCACGTAGCACGTGATCTATTTACGAGCAGGCAGCTGACCAATAATCCCTCGTATACAACCTGAAGGCATCATGTCTGCCAGAACGAGACCCTCGCTATGAATGAAGGAAAGGAGATTACTTTTAAGGGCTCGTTTTTCTTTGTTAGACACAATATTAATGAGAACTGACAGACAGCAATGCCAAGGAAAGTATAGGGGGTGTTATTTGTAGTAAGTAAAATATAAATGTGAAGAAAGTAAAGTGGTCGAAAAGACAACTTGCCGCCGGCAGAGACCGAACCTACGACCTTCGAATAACGCGTCCGATGCTCTACCACTGAGCTACGGCGGCGGTCATCTCCCCGTCCACTTCATAGGGTATATATGTGGATATATGTGGATCCTGATATTCAACCATAAATGCTACAACGTATCATATAATTAATGCTGGCGTAGTTGATTGTGACCATTTTAGCGTCACTTTGAAACGGCTGCCTAAAATCGTAAGCAACTATAGTTGGATACAACTTGAGAAGACAGGAGAAACCCCACCCAGACCGAAGCGCGGCAGCCGATTGCCTCCGCAACTAAAGAAATGGCCCTGCTCATGCACGTCCACCCATGCATGTGTATATTTTGTGATTCAAGGAGGCATTCAAGCAGAGTGCTTCCCTGACTTAGTCACAATTGACAATCATGTTGTTGACACCGAGCAACAGACAGACAAGGAGGTGCGAGCCATGGCTTAAGATCGTGCTAAGCTTTCATTCGATGGCTATCAAGAAAATGAGCCGCCTGAAGTCAAAGTAACTTCACTGCAATTGATAGACCATAATAAAGAAGTGAAGGAGTACTTTCAGCAGCAGGAAGACGAATGTCACGTTTTCAGTGTTGCCACTGTGAAATACAGCGCAGCGACTGCATCTGCTCTGAAAGTGACCCACAATCTCTTATCACCAAGTCCAGGAATTCAGGTCACTCACAGACCAATTATCTTTGGTCGTGTGTTGCCATTTGACGCTGAATCACTTCAACCCGCACAGGTTACGATCCTGTAGAATTTATTGTGCCCATGATGGCGTGGGTACAAGCAGCAGCACACCACATCAACTTCTCCCACCAAACTTGGAAGTCACGTGCATCACTTTGTGGACCTTTACTTTTTTTTAAGCACAAACTTTAGCAGTGTTCTGATAAAACACAAATGTTTTTTTTCTGAATGAGGAACTGAGGGTCTTGGTTTCTGTTATTAAAGCCACATGAAGCTGACAGACAAAGCAAACATAAGCATTTGGGAAAATTGTGACTGGCAATTTTATGTTTTATTCCTCACATTTGACACCAGTGAATTTTTGGAACGAACTGAAGTGTTGTACTTATTTATAAAGCAATGAAAAAAAAGTGTTAGTAAGCCCACCTTTCATAGCAAATGGATACAAATGTTAGGTGTCACTTTTATTTACTCGTATTGATTTAAGCCACCTCATTACTTGTCACAAAATTATTAAACGTCGCTGCAGATTATATCTGATGCAGCTGACAAGTCACGCGAACCCTGTCTAGCGTACTGGTCTACCACACAGCACTGCCACACGCTGCAATGGGCCGTGCTGCACATAATTACCGTGCTGACGTCACGACAGATTCCAGTAGTTGGCCGAGTTTTAGATGTACAGAAAAGATGTAGTTTTGCAAAAGGGAGCTACACGTGCTCTGCTATGTGCATGCACCATTTGGCTCACACTGTCGATCCACTGCCCAACTTTGACATGTGAGCAGATAAAATTATCCTTAGTGACAAGCATGTATATTGTAGCACGTGGCTCATACTACTAGTCTCTTAGAGGGAAAACGTAGCACAAGGTGGTGAGCATGATCAGAATTGAAATACTAAGGCAGCAGCACAGGGAAGATGGTGACACAAGAATGAATGCCAGCTTACTGCCGGGGAAGATGTGACTAAAGAAAGAATAACAGCATAAAAAAGCATTCTCCTCGTTCTTGTGTACTCAGGTTCACTGTGCTACCACAGTGTAGGGCAAAATTTTTAAAAGATAATTTTTTTTCCTTGCTATTTGGGACGTGTATCCATTTGTGTATATTTTGTGTACTCGTTCTTTTCTGAGAAAGTCGCTTTTTCTGGCTGAAGAACATTTTTGAAAAAATGTACTTTTAGCCAGATTTCGATTAAACTTCTACACTTAAAAGAACGCAACTTTTTAAAGAAAATGATACACACATAAGTTGATACCTCTTTTAGTTACTTAGAAAACGGTTCTTCAACTTGTTAAAAATTGCACAGGAAATATAGAGCTTACCCTGCGCCCTTAATATGAGAACCCAGCGAGCCCATGAACTCATGATCAGTAAAATTTGAAGAACACTAGGCTGAAGCGTGGTGGTGCATTGTGACACCACTTTCTCGCACCAATCACAAGGGACAAAATGTACCGTTTGACAACAACGAACACCAAAAGAGTCTGTTACGTGTGTTTTTCAGGTTCTTTACTGTTCACATCGAATCCACACGGCATTCTTCACTGCACTGTCGAAATTGTGATACTGAAAGTTCTTGCGCGAGAGGCTATCTAATATTGTGGCACTTTTGTAAATGATGCCCGAGACAGAGGGCTGTTGTCATCTAACTGTGCCTTTACGCAAGTTGCAAGTTACGATTACGCAAGTTGCACATGAAATCCCTTAATAGAGCGCCCTACTGTGCACCCTCCGCTCGACATAACAAAGATCGATCATTCGGATCGCACATACGCGACTGATGGCTTAGCCGCAACTCTTCGCCCTACTAACTAGCCCAACACTCGCACATGATGGTGACCAGTTCATTAAAATGCACGTGAACAACAAGAAAACACTCGTAGGGAAGAACAATAACTTATACTCACAAGTTAACGTCAGCTGACTTGCTGTTGCTGATGCGCTGGACAATTCCCGGATGACACAAGCAGGGTTGCCAGGTCTTCGTGAAGAAAGGTCGCCGAAATATCAGAAATATCACGAAATATAGCCAGAGGAGTATTCCACACATAACAAAAGCAAAGAGGCCTTCAAGCCTCTCTAACAAAAGTGCTATTTAGCCGTATTTAGCAGCCAGAAGAAAGGCGATGATGTAATCAACCAGCAAAAATCAAACCCAGCCTGTCGCTCAGCTGGGCGAGTTGGTATGATGGCACAGGGCGGCAACAGAACGGCGCGCTGGCTCTCAAATAGAATTTTATAAAAGTAACACGAAATTGCAAAGTTTCATACAGCGCCAGCTGACAAAACAAGCGAACCACGACTGTGCTAAATACAGGTGTCACAGAGCTCTTTTGATAGCGGTGGGATCAAGACGGTCGCGATCGGCGCGTCGGGATTATCGTGATTTGGCTGGCGTCTTCACCAAACACAACCCGGATTATTTTGGACCGTGTAGCAGCGACCAGTGCCGATCGCAATAAAGAAATTCGATCCGGATAGGCCCGATCACGATCAAAAGACACCGTTACAAAGAATGTTCAACAAAAAGAAAACGCAGGCGATCGATGCAGTCACGTGTAAATCAAGATCAGGTGGCGCGAGAATGCAGCATATATTTTGTTTCATCATGCTGAAGCTCCGGATGGTTGATTTATGCAGCTGCAGTCATCTTGAACTCGACGTATGTGTTAAAAGCCATGAAAGTCACTCTCGTCTAAAGATGCGAACAAGCGCACTTAATTGCAATGGTCTGCTAAGGCTTCGCCATCGTGGGGTTCAACCCTTCACCCCGAAATATTTCTGGCTGCGCCCTTGACAAAGCGACCTAGTTGGTCACATGGCGTGTGTACGTACTTTTCATATCACACTAATACCCTTCCCTTGCGTACAAATGATAAGGCAGCCTGGAAACAACAACGACCAAGAATCCATGGTTTAAGGAACGTGCATATCCATAACAGCCCACCCACTCACGCCCGCAGCCTTCTCTGTTAGCTTAGCCTTAACAAGGTTACGTTTTTTTGACAGCTTAACCGATGAGGAAGACCTTGGATCTGTGCAAGACAGGCCCGTAGCCAGGAATTTTTTTCGGAGGGGGGGGGGGGGCATTTGCTGAAAACCTTGACTGTTTGAGAAAAGCACCTATTTTTATTATTTACTTTTGGTAAAAACACATACTGCACCAAAATCCCCCCCCCCCCCCCCCCGGCTACGGGCCCGGTGCAAGATGTGTGAGATTACTACTGCGTTTTTAGGCTTGACAACCATGCTTCTTTTCGTTGCAACGTTCTCGCGCACTACATCATCACCGTTTTATCTATTTTACCGCGGAGTCAAAATGTCATTACCAAATCAAAACTTAGTATGAAATATGGTCCCTGAGAAAGAGACAGAGAAAAATAAAAATTTGGACAGTTTAGCGAGACCACAGAACTGATACATTGTATTGGAAGGAGGGTTTTGGGCTGCAGTACAAAAGAATTTTTGAGGCAGCCATCTCAAATATATAGATTTTCAGATTTTTCACTGACTTTCACCTGCAGCCCAATGTGTTCTGTGTGTTGATATTGCTCTGCAAATGGTTCTGAAGTTTAAACCAGGAGGCTGACGGCCTGGCAGCAACTACCAATTGAGCCATATAGTTCAAACAAGCAACCATGCCCGATCATTACTCAGTGCACCTCACATTCTCGTGATGTCACAGCCAAACTACATGGTGCAACAATTTTCTCCCAAATTGGCCTCGTACAGTCCTATCATCAAATCCTGGTGGCTCCAAAAGAAATCCCTGAACATGCTAGTGACACCCTTCTGTCTGTTTATGAGTTCCTTCATGCTATTCGCCAGCGAGTTTGTAATATGCAGAGCGCTCAACGCATGGCAACGGCAGCGGCGCGCTATTGGCTGCGCGCACACAGGGACGCCGCTGCGGAGTTCCGCCTAGCAACGGCCGCGCCGCGCTCTCCTTCTCGGGGTGCCTTCCGCGGGAATTTTAAACGGTGAACGCGGCCGCTGGGCCCCGTAGAATTTTCGTCGCCGCTTGTGAAGTGCTACTGCTCTCGCGTTGACCGAATACGCCGTCGTCGCCGTATGGTTCGACTCTGCTTTGTGCATTTTGTTTTGTTATAACGGTGAACACGTTCGCCCATGAACATTTGTGTTGTCGCCACTGTCTTTTGTGCCTTGGCGCTGCAGCAAGACGCGATCGGCCGTTGTGTTCCATTGTGCGTTTACGCTTTTTTTCTTTTTTTAACAGTGAGCACGCTCGCCCTTGAATATCTGTGCTGTCTGCTGTGTCTTTTGAGCCATCGCGTTGTCGCAAGACATAATCGTTGTTGTGTTGGACTGATTGCTTTTGTTTATTTTTTTAACGCTGAACACGCCTTCACCGTGAATATATGTGTTGTCGCCAGTGTTTTTTGTGATCTCGCGTTGTCGCTAAGAAGTGATCACCGTGGGTTCGAGTGTGTCTTGTGTTTTCTTGTTATTATTTTTTTTCGCGGCTGATCTTGCCAACGCATTTCGCAGCCCTGCAACGCCGGTGTTGTACGGCTATGACCACGGAAAGCAGCGCATGTGAGACGCCGGCGCGCCGCGCGATCGAATGCGTTGAAGACAATGACAGTTCATCACCTGACGTTGACGTGCCGCTGCCGTTGCCATGCGTTGAGCGCTCTGCATATTACAAACTCGCGACGTGGTTCGGGCGAACATCACTGATGAACAAGACGCCTGCAGCTGTGTAAAAGATTACGGCTACATCGTGGGTTGTAGACTTCGTGAAGTCAACAGCAAGGTGTGAAAGGTAATACAAAAATGGTGTTTCATAACTTCAAAGTTAACTTGCGGCATCTTCTGTGGTGATTTAAATTCATGCTTTGGGGATAATGTCCAATGATGAGCCGTCTCAATGAGGTCGTATTATGTGTGCACTTGAGCCGTCTCAGTTAGGTCGTATTAGCTGTGCTCGTTCTACTGCCCTAATTGAATTTTGTTTGTATTTCTTTTTTAAATTTGCAATGTCACTCTGGCTCCCAATCTCTGGCCGATGCAACCTTGGGTCCTTGCTGGTTATTGTTTGTAATTTATCTATATTCTGTCAGTCGCGGTGCTGTCAATTCTTTCCAACTGAGCTTCAGTCAATCCTTCTAAGGCGTTATGCATGCCCAGGTGCGTTAATCTTTCTATGCTGGTGCTTTCGGGCAAGCCTAGGGCCTGCTTAAAAGCTTTCCTTACGAAAATATTGATTTTGTCCTTTTCTGTCTTGTTCCATTTAAGACTAAGAATGCTAGCCTCCTTCATTCCGTGATATACTTGTTTGTGATTCTCCTGATCAGCCAGTTGCCTTAGTGACCTTAGTCACTATTTTTATAAGAGCATTGCCGTTAGTTCGCTTCGACTCAATGTTGAGTACAAGGACCCGAACTTGTTCAATGATGGGGATGCCCCCCACGTTTTTCGTGCAAGTCTGTATCTCCTCGCACTCTCTCTCCTTCATGTATCTCTTGGGCCACCTCCTGTTAAGTATGGGTCTGTAAAGGAGTTCTGATTCCTCTGGTCAAAATTCAAGGCTAGTGCCTGTGAGGTAGACTTCCACTTTATCTACCACTTCCTGTAACTTCTGTTCTATTTACCCATCACTGCCTTGCGAGATCCATATGGCAACATCATCCGTGTATACGGAGCGATTGATTCCTTCGATGTCTTCACGTTTTTTCTGACAATCCTGTCATAATGAGATTAAGAGCATGAGCAATATCATGGAGCCCTGAGGTGTAACTAAACTGTCCATGCCCCTCACCTCAGACTCGAGTTCCCCCATGTTGAAGGTAACCTTCCTATTCGTTAGAAAGTATCGGATGTAATTGTATGATATTTCTCCTAGGTTTAAGTTGGTGACCTAAGTGAGGTTTAAGTTGGTGACCTAAGTGAAATGTGCAGGTTTGTGGAATACTTTCGTGAGATCCAACCATAATGTAGATCTGGTTCACATTGCGCTCTGATTGCTCTCATTATTTTCCCATCCTATCGTACCTGCGCCATAACATATGAAAATAACTAGAACACAATTACTTATGTGGCTGCGGCACTTTTTCGATTTTGTTTCGCCAACCGCACGCCACGTATAAGGGGGGCCAAGTGCACACATAATACGACCTAATTGAGAACGGCTGATCATTGGACATTATCCCCAAAGCATGAAGTTAAATTACCACAGAAGATTCCGCAAGTTATTTTTGAAGTTATGAAACACCATTTTTGTATTAAATTTCACACCTTGATGTTGACTTCACGAAGTCTACAACCCACGATGTGTTTGTCTTCAAGCCGTAATCTTCTACACAGCCGCGAAAAAAAATAAAAAAAAAACACAAGGCACACTCGAACCCACGGCGATCACATCTCGCGACAACGCGAGATCACAAAAAACACTGGCGACAACACATATATTCACGTGAAGGCGTGTTCAGCGTTAAAAAATAAACAAAAGCAATCAGTCCAACACAACAACGATTATGTCTTGCGACAACGCGATGGCTCAAAAGACACAGCAGACAGCACAGATATTCAAGGGCGAGCGTGTTCACTGTTAAAAAAAGAAAAAAAGAAACGCACAGTGGAACACAACGGCCGATCGCGTCTTGCTGCAGCGCCAAGGCACGAAAGACAGTGGCGACAACACAAATGTTCATGGGCGAACGTGTTCACCGTTATAACAAAACAAAATGCACAAAGCACAGTCGAACCATACGGCGACGACGGCGTATTCGGTCAACGCGAGAGCAGTAGCACTTCACAAGCGGCGACGAAAATTCTACGGGGCCCAGCGGCCGCGTTCACCGTTTAAAATTCCCGCGGAAGGCACCCCGAGAAGGAGAGCGCGGCGCGGCCGTTGCTAGGCGGAACTCCGCAGCGGCGTCCCTTTGTGCGCGCAAATTATGACAGAAAAGAAACAAAATGAAATGTCCTGCATGTATTGTCTAACAACTTGTACAAAAATCCAATTATAAAAATATGAATGACGTGCAGACAAGCATGGACAGCTTTATGGCACTCACCATGATAGGTCAGCAAAAAATAGTGGAGCTCACTCAGACTCGTTCAAGAAATATATTTTCCTCTGAGGGCTCACTCATACTCAGACTCACCAAAGTTTTCCTCAACCGGACTCACTCGAACTCAGACTCACTGCACTTCTTCTCAACTGGGCTCACTCAGACTCGGATTCATCAACCTATTATTCAGTCAGACTAACTCACACTCAGACTTACGGCTTCACCTGAGGCTGATTGAGTCGACTCATGAGTAAGTTTGCGAAAAATCTACTATTTCGAGCATGGTATCCATGCGCTTTTTTTGGTGTATTCATGTGGGAGGTAGTGGCCAAGCACTACACCAGGGTGGCCAATCCTGCTCTGGTGAGGGAGTGCATTGCTGGCTGTGGTCGCCAGTGAGGCTGCACCCCAGGCCTTTTTACACAATTCCATCATCACGCGGATTTTTTTTTTTTTAATCCGGTTGGGAATTGTCCGGCACCGGGATTCGAACCACGGACCTCTTGCATGCGAAGCTGATGCTCTACCACTACGCCATCGCTGCAACCCTTAACAAGCACAGGACCGGGTTGATTGGCGGAACATGGGAGAGGCCTTTGCCCTGCAGTGGGCGTAGACAGGCTGATGATGATGATGATGATCCATGCGCTTTAACACCAATATCTCACATAATCGGGTGCTCTACAATGCGCCTTTTGATCTTGTACCGTCTAGTACGAGTTATCAGTGTTTTTAAAATCCGGTAAGGACATTTTTAATGAAATACATGACCCGCACAAGATTTTTTTATCAAAAATTTCTTAGGTCTCCACAACACCTGGGAGGAGCTCGTGGAAGCACACAAAGTAAACCAACTCGAGCGACTTAGACTAACTGAAACAGCACGGGCGACACTTCGAAGATTACGCTATCCTGAGGCCGTGCAACAATGTGATGAGAAAAGGCCTATCCAAGCAACAATTCGACAGTACATCTCGGTAGGCCGCATCCCACGAAATATGCATCCTACCTACCATCTAGGAAGAAGAAAATCCAGATGAGAGAAACTGCGACAAGACTACGGCCGAAATCCAGACACAAGATACACTGATGCAGCAAAATATTCAGGAATCCCAGCCAATGCCGTGAGCGTAGTCGACAGTAAAGGAAAAGAGAGAACTGCAGCTAGCACCTTAGCTACGGAAATCGATACGGCTGAAGAAACAGCCATAGCCCTGGCCATCTCAACCTGTGCTGAGGAAGCAATCATACTAACCGATTCACAAGCAGCTTGTCGAAATTTTCAGAAAGGAAGAATTTCCAGGCAAGCCTTAGAAATACTCACAGCTACAGCAAAGAAGAACCTACCAGAAACGTACATCGTTTGGACTCCGGGTCACGATTCCCTGATGGGAAATGAGGCAGCCGACGCTTCCGCCCGAGCTCATGTTTACCGGGCCTTCCCACAGGACGCACTTAGGAGGAAAGATGATGTACCCAAAAAGTACAGCGACATCTTACAGCACTACAGGCTAGACCGAAGAACTTATCCGCCAGCTCACCCCAGTCTAACTAGGGAAGAGGCAGTAACCCTCAAGAAGCTGCAAACAAACACTTACGTTCACGGTATATTACTTCACCGTATCTCACCGATTGAGCACTCGTACATCTGCAAGTACTGTGATGTCCCAGACACTCTATGCCATATGCTATGGGGATGCGTACAAAACCCTAGCACCGCTACACTGACCGAAGAGCAGTGGGAGGCCAAGTTATCGGACCCAGACCTGAAGATTCAGTGAAGCCTGGTTCAACGGGCACGAGAGATGGCGAAGGCCCGCGGCTACCTGGAATAAGGAGGCCGCCCACCTTGGGCGCACAGCGCGCTTGCTCTAAATAAACGTTTATTCTCTCTCTCTCTCTTTCAAAAATTTCTAATGAAAGAGTGCATGGGGACCTCCTGGCACCTCTTCCCCGAACGGACGCGTCTGATCCATAAATATTGAGGTGGTACATGAACTTTAGTGTGCTGAGATACGTGTCAACAGACTTGAGTATAAACATAAGCCCGTATAAGGCTGATACTAATGCTGAAGATGAGTGGATAGGACCATAGGTTGGCAAGAAACAGTGGAGCTCACTCAGACTCACCCGAGAAATATATTTTCCTCTGAGTGTTCAATCGGACTCCGACTCACCAAATATTTTCTCAACTGGACTCACTCAGACTCAGATGCACGAAAATTTTCTTCAACCGGACTCACTGAAACTTACGGCCCAATCTGTGTCTCAGTGGGTCGACTCAGGCATGAGTTTGCTGACCTATGCTCATATAAGTGCAGAAAACGGAATGGTTATATCTTTATTTGTTGTGAAATGGCAAAGGTATGACTGACAGCAACTGCTCAGTAAATGAAAGCTGAGAAGATGGAGCTCAAGAAAAAGGAGCTACAAGCTAAGAAAACAGAACTCGGAAGGAAGCTGGTTTTATTTATCATTTAGAAATGCAGCTTTGAGGCTATCTTGAGCTGCGATCTGTCCTCTTTATGATGATGCCAATATGGAGGCACTGTGCCATGGGAAAGCGGCAGATTTAAATTTCTAGAGCCCAAGTTTCTCATACTTTTTTGATGACAGCACACTAGTGAAATGCTTTTTTCTCAGCTTCTGCTGCTTATTTTGGTCTAATGTTTCACCACGGCGTAAATCATACTTCTTATATACCGATGAGTTGCTGCAGATGTTCACAAATTCAGTGGCGCTTGTAGCCAGCTGCCACATATTATGAAACCACAGCACAGATGACAGTGGCAAACGAACCGTCATGTGGGATTGAGTAGAACAGGTCTTTGATGTCATTCGAAAACCCTGTAGTTGTCATTTGAATACCTTCTTCCAAGAGGCTGGCAACTTCCATTGAATAGTGGACTAGAAAGAAGCCTTTGCTGACAATCAGTTTTACACTAGATTGAATGAAGTTTCCAATTGTCCTTTGCCAGGATTTTTTTTCTGAAGCGATGGCTTGCAAGGGGCAGTCCAGTTTATGGGTCTTCCCAATGAGAGTAAGCCCCAGTGCTCAACAAGGCATCAAACAAATTACACTGAGTGTGCATCGCAGGTGGTGTATGCCATTCCCCTTACGTGTGACAGCTTGTATATTGGACAAGTGAACACCAAATGCATGTAATGAACAATGAAGGAGGCACTTTGGCTCATTGTTGCAACAGATGCAGCGGAAAAGATGAGGGCAGAAGAAATACATCCTGTAAACAAGTTCTTGAAAGAAGAAAGTTCTTATTTAAATTGAGATAACAGACCTAAAGACAGACTGTTGAAGCTTATCATGAAAACTGGTGACAAGTGTATTAGCACGCCATGTCTTTCATTACTGCCAGATGAAGTTGCAGTTTTGGGGAGTGCCCTGTAAAAGTGTGTTGTTTTTGTTGCAATGTCCTTCATTAATTTTTATACTAAAAATATGGACGACCACCAGTCCTTCACTGGGGGCCTTACTGTTTTATTTCATCTCTTTTAAATGCGCCGCCATATTTTTAGTTTCGTGTGGTTTTACGAGATATTCACCTTTAGATATGTTAATCAGCCAATCTTTCATGTTTTCTTCAAGCGATGTTACGCCTTCCTTTTAGCTTTACTTAGATTATTTGTGAAGTGACATCTGGTTTTCCTTTACATGCGGAAAGCTCAGTGAGATTGATCACATGCTATCTTGGGCTGCATCCTTATTAAAGCTATGTTCTTATGTTTGTCGTTTACACGTGCAAGTTTTACAGGTTGGTCACGCGTCCAGTTTCCACAATGAAATATCTCTTCTTAGCTTTCCAGAACGAAACAGTTGGCAGCCTGCGCCCGTGATATAGTGCATGTTCTTGGCTCGTGTCCTCGTCACTTCACTGAAGTTGAATAACGTAAATTTAACACTGTTTCCATCAGCTACTGGCACGAATTGCACAACATTATGTTCGAGGCTATTTGCCACGTGCTCGCTTGTGCCTAATCATAGTGCTCATGATAGTACTTATGTTGAGGTCAAGTGTTTAATAACTCCACGGAATTCATCCGGAGTACCCCCTAACAGTATGCGTTGATATCATACTGCCGTTTTTGCACGAAAAATTTCAGTAGATAGGTTTGCTAGGTGCACGTTTGCCCATTAACGACTTCATTTATAATTTACAGGTTTGACTGCTGCATAGTTCACAGCTGCAACCTCACAATAAAAAGTCACAGTTTCGCCGCAAGGCCGAAGCAATGAATGCGATAGCAAGAAACTAATGCTATACGACGCTCCGGTCAGACCGGCGAATGCACATGAACGCGTAGAAGGAACTGTAGCGCGCGTGACTCAGTTAATACACAAACACGTTGAAAGAACTGCAGTGCGCGTGCGCAGAGCGATCGCGTGACCGGCGGAACGTAGAACGCATCTCTCGCTCCGCTCGTGAAGCCAACTGACCGGAGCGCGAAGGCGCGTCCACTTGGTTTCGCCATCGTTTTGCAACCGAGGTGACCACGTCTCGTCAAAACGCGCTCGTCAAAAACACGAAATCTACGCAGTTCCCTGCACTCTCTCGGGACTCTCCATCTTCGAGGGGCTGAGCGTAAGCGACGCTCAGCTAAAAGAGCCTATTGCTGCCGGATCGTATTGTTTGATCATGTCATCCTTGCGTCTTCGCATAGCCTCTAACAATTCTCACATGTCAATGGCGTAGCCAGGAAGGGGGGAAGGGTGGTTCGGGGTTCAACCACCCCATCCCACGTTTTTCAATTTTGCATGTGTAGATAACACGTGCACGTACAAACATGCATAAAGGGTGGTACATGCATAAAATGCGACGTCGCTCAAGTAACTGCGAAGGCATCGTTGATAGGGTAACAGATGAGCAAGGGGTCCCGTAGCCAGCACGGCTCACAAGCGCTTTCTTCCGGCTCCCATTAAGATGCCCTTACCGGGAATCGAGCCCGCTATACATCGTGGTTCGGCAGAAATGTAGGCGGCGCCTGAGCTCTCTGCTTCGACATCGGTGCGGGAAAGCTTTCCCGCGGGATCGTTGCTGTCGTTTCAAATAAATCTGTAGCTTCAAAACATAAAAGACAGTAGCTCTACGAAACAACGGGTTTAATTGTTCTTTATTAAATGCACACATGACGTTAAAAAAAAAAAATACGCGGCATATTTTTGGGCACTGGTTATCGCTCTGGCATTCAGTACACAGTGGCAGTCTCAGAACAACCAGTACTTTTCATCTTCTACCATGACACTTTGTCTGAGTAGCGAATAAAAAACAACAACAAAAAATTGTATTATGTTCGAAAGGCTATACAAAGAACAAACAAAAATGAGATGCGTCCTACAGTCTAGTAGTCCGGAATGCAATACCAGCTCACCCACCGCTCAGTTCTTCTAATCTCTTAGTACATACTATTGCACTCTGTACACATGATGTTCGCCCGCCCATGGACGCAGAGAATAATAAAAGAGCGGTGGTTCATTTTTATTGCAGCTCGACACATTGTAAAAGCTGCGCGTCGCTTTATGCGCGGCAAGCGCTCGTCGTGGGAAGGAGTCGTTCAGCGCACGACGTGTGGTGGGTGTAAGGCACATAAGAGTTTTGAAATGATTATGCACAGCTCGCGCGGAGTACGACTGCAATAACTTAAAACCCTTCAAATGCAGTTTCTGAAGTGAGGCGAAAAAAAGAAAACAATAACAAAAACGCTTCCACTGGAGACTTCTTTTAAGTATTATAAAAGCACGCAAGAGACGCGACGCGCGTTCTCTAAGCGACTTCAGATGACTGAAAAATGAACGACTTTTGAAGTACGATATAACCTGTAACTGTACAAGAAGAAAAACTTGGTCCACTGCTTTCCTTGAATAAGTTATGTCAACGATGTGTATTCTCCACTGGCCTGAAGAGCTCATTCACAGTGTAAAGAGAAACGCACATTTAAAACATTCATTACATTGCGGGAACTTCATTTCTTTTTTTACTTTTTTTGCTCGTGATTTGCCGATGTAAAAAAGAAACAGAAACAAGATACATTCGTTTACGACACAGACAACGAACTTATGACATTCACAGCTCCCGTAGTGTTCCCATCAACGCGGCTGGGACCGCGGGCGGTCCCTTCAACTACAATCGTTTTTGCTTAAACAGAGAACATCAGACCAAAGAATTACAAGCACCATAATCAAGATCCATTAGCTTTCTCAAACTGCGTATTCACGCAATGCCCTATGAAATAAGAAAAGACTATTTTCCATACTCATTGCGAAGTCCTTCCGTCTTGTTCGTTGGTCGGCAGCGTTCTGTTGTTCATTCCAAAAAACAGTTTCCGTCAAGTACAGACACTTACGTGCGTTTTTTCTTTGTAAGTGGCAGTATTCCCGCTCTTGCTTCGCGAAGTGACCAGGTAAAGCCCTCAATTACAATCGCCGAACGCTCTCGCCATGGCTTACGAATGGTTTACGGATGGTTTACGCCTGTATTCCAACATGCGTAAACCATCCGGTACAAAGTACTAGTTTACAAGTGAGATAAATGATTCGTCGCGTACTGGTCTCTTTTTTGCACCACGAATAGCAACAAAAAACGCAAACTTGATAATGCACTTCGTGGCCAACACTGTTTGTCCCATATCCTTGCCGAAGCTGATTGGTGCCCATAAATTATGTAATGAAGAACGCATTAACATTTTTCAACCCAAATTAGCCGTGACACGGAGGGAAGCGTTGGGAGCACGCAGTTCCGTTGCATGACGCTAGAGGGAGCGAGAGAAACTCAACGCAAACATGCACGTGCGTGACCTGTTCTGAATTACTAATAAAAAGGAAGAGAAAAAAACCACACACACAACGTTTCAAAACGAGTTCCCACTAATGGCGCCCACAACCCTCGTCCCAGTGGATGGACGACACTCATGGCTCCAGCTTGATGCGCCGGAAGCAGCGGTCGGGAAGAGAGTCGCTGATGTCCTTCACGTTGGCCACGTCCCTCTTGAGTTGCTCGATCTGCGCCTCGTAGTCGTGCATCCAGCCCTGCTGCTGCTGGCGCGCTGCGCGAAGCTCTTCCAGCCGCTCGTCCAGGCGCGCCGCCTCGGCCTCGCGCTCAGCCTCCATCAGGCGACGCTCCAGCTGGTCCAGCCGGCCCGGGTCCACGCTGTCCACGTTCGCTGCGCGCACCAACAGACTCGATCGATGTTCTTATCCAAGTGCTACGCACATTGTGCACATTTTAGTGCATCTAAATGTCCTCATAGTTGAGAGTTGTTCAATCATAGCAGTTCCGAAACTGCGTTCCGAAACCCGGACAAGCCATTGGCCGATCCTGTGGGAGTTAACAGATTGTCCCGCCATCTGAGAGCGGCAATACAAAACACTAAAGCGCCACGCCGCCGCTTCCTGCGAGCGCTTCTCGCAAGTTGCTAAACGCTGCACGCAGCGATGGCGTCGTTGCGAGCGTTTATTAGTTTGTTTCTTGTTCAACAGATGACGCGACAATCAGCATACTCCCGCAATTTCGGCCAATGCGTGTCCGGATTCTGATACATGGAGCCTATGGAGAGTTTCGCAACTCGTATGATTAAAGAACTCTGCTCATAGATATGATCCTCTACGAGGGTTGACAGTACTAGTAAATAAATAAATAAATATTGGATGAGGGTGACAGCGTTGGTGGGAAAAACAACGAAGACAGGCAACATTATTCAGCACCAGCCAATATTTCCCGTCATTAAACCAACAATAGCCATCATTACGAATCATCTAGCCCTCTTTAGGCAAAATTAGACAGCTCTGGCGAGTGGTAGTAGTGGGCAGGTAAATACAGCCATTGGAAGCAAGCGAGTGCACCTCCTTAGGGACCGGCCCACATTTTTCATCAAGTATCGAACGTCGCCACAGCCTGTTGTAGAACGCGGGCGGGAGCGGCTCAAGAGAGACTCCTTCGGGAAGACGACGACTCGGGCGCGGTCAACACGCAATGCCAACGCCTCGTCTTTATATATTATGGAAGCGCGGACAATGACGCAAACCTAACCAGTTAACACTGTGAAGACTTGTATCGATGCGTCCTTGAGCTTCGCGTAGTATTCAAGATGCACGATACGCGGATTCATTTGGCACGAAATCAGGTTCGTCGACAAAGTTGATAGGTGATGGGCTCGCCGTGTAAGAAAGTAAGGCGCGAAAACACGGGCCCAAGACACAAACAGGCTTATTTACAGCTCCATATAGTTCCGTCTCCTGAAAAACGAAACGCTTGTAAGTAATAAAGAAAAAACTAATTCTAATTATCCAATGGCAAGGACGAAACAGAATGCACGTACCGCGCGCAGTCATGCGCAGTGCGTGGCTCTTGTGCGACATAAACACTGCTCGAAAAGAAAGAAGGAGCGGCAGACGAGAGGCACAGTTAAAGCTGAAATTTGGGCTAGTTGGTCTTGACTTAAATACATAATATAGCGGAACAAAACAAGGACAGAGAAAGAAGCACACAGGACGACCGCTAGCGCAGTGCGTGGCTCTTGTGCGACATAAACACTGCTCGAAAAGAAAGAAGGAGCGGCAGACGAGAGGCACAGTTAAAGCTGAAATTTGGGCTAGTTGGTCTTGACTTAAATACATAATATAGCGGAACAAAACAAGGACAGAGAAAGAAGCACACAGGACGACCGCTAGCGCAGTGCGTGGCTCTTGTGCGACATAAACACTGCTCGAAAAGAAAGAAGGAGCGGCAGACGAGAGGCACAGTTAAAGCTGAAATTTGGGCTAGTTGGTCTTGACTTAAATACATAATATAGCGGAACAAAACAAGGACAGAGAAAGAAGCACACAGGACGTCCTGTGTGCGGTCGTCCTGTGTGCTTCTTTCTCTGTCCTTGTTTTGTTCCGCTATATTATGTATTTAAGACGAGAGGCGTGAGTGCACGGGGAATAAGATACGGCAAGTCGCCAACCTTGGACACAGAAAGGACGCCGACAAAATAACTGCTTGTGCTAGAGCGCGTTCCGTGGGGTTCATAGTTGTAGAAGATATGTTGGAGGTTCGCCTTTAGGACGCGATAGGATTCCACTCCTCTAGGTTAAAGAAAACAACCCACTCACTAGGTCCCCTTTACGCTGAAAAGACAGCCGTATTGCAGGCAAATGAATGGCAATGACTAAACGAGTCGATAAATTGCAAAGTTCCTTTTAAAACCCGCTGGAGGCAAAATAAGGCGATCTACGGACAGAATCAAGACGCCAGATCTCGGGCTCTGATTGAGCAATCCTTCAAGAAGTATTCGTCAGTAACGTGCAATGTTTGCCAGACTGATTGCTGAGGCATACTGACAAGATGTGGCCTGGTGAGGCCTGATGAAGATGATTATTCGCTCCCGGCCGACGCCGACACTGGAATTTCCGCCACACGCGATTAATTCTATCGTGTTAAACTGAAGCGATTCCATGGTTTTGAGCCACATACCCAGGGCCCTGAGAATGTCGTTGACCGTGGCCATGGCAGCTCTGACCTTGTCCGAGGCCTGCTTTGCACCTGTCCTGGCTTCGTTGGCTTTTTCCAGGGCCTGTCGATGAAGCATTGAACAAGACGAGAGCGTCGTTTTGCTATGTCTAAATACCTTTGGCTTGCAGGTTTGGTATTTTCGTCAACTTGACTTTCTTCACAGCTATATGACAATCACCACACAATGCACTCGAAACAGCACAATCCCCTCCTTGGCTTGGTGCTGGTTTTCATCAGGGTTGAACGAACACAGCCACATTGCGCATTTGCGTTATTTCTACGCGCAAAAAGCTTCACTGGTCATATTAATTACGTCGCGCACAATTACTGACACCGACGATTGAATGAACAAGTGCTAGCACGCCCCGCTGCACTGGCTAGCGCATAGTTCTGAAGAATGTATGAACAAAAATAAAGGTCGCGCAAAGCTTGGCACCGCAAAGCCGGCGATTGGATCCCGCGTGCCTGGCCGAAGAACTACTTGCCACTCTGAATGTGTTCAAATCGCTGTCCCCACCGTCCTTCTCTCCCCTCTCTTAGCTCTGCGAACGCCGGTTATGGGAGGCCAGCTGCGTCGTTACAGGTTGCTAGGCAAGGCCAGGCACGGCGAAACTCGGCTCTGCGCATGCGCGGTCTGCATCAGGCCAGCTGCGGCACGGCGAAACTCGGTTGCACGCGGTGTCTGCGTCGGTAGGCGTGGCTTGACTCCGCGCATGCGCGGCTATGCCAGGTGTCGCCCAGCTTCTGCGCGGCTGGTTCCTAGGCAACGCGAGGCGAGGCTTTTGGCTCACGACAGACATTTTACGTCGAGCAGCTTTGCCCTTAAAAAAAAAAAAAAAAACCTTTTGCCTCGGTTCTTCAGTATGCGTGCAGGAGCATGCACTCTGCTCTCGCGTACACAGTTTGTACCTGACGCATAACTTCCAATGTGCTTACAAGGCACGCAGATACGCCACGCCCACTGACTTGAATAGATGAAAGGGTTTGCATAGACGTAGGTGAGGATCGACTCCTCCGTAACGATACGAACGAGAAATAGCTCTTCTCTGTACACGTTCTGTACTTTCTAAAACGCGTTCGCGCGCCGTGTACACGTAACCCACCGAAGCTCTCACCTCCTTAGCGAGTGCCTCGTCATCACGGGCCTGCTTCTCGAACTCGCGCATGCGCGCATCAGTGTCCTCGACCTTGCGAGCCAGCTCCTCGGCTTCGTCTCCCAACTGGCGCGCCGACGTCTTGGCGTTGTCCGCTTCGTCGCGCACATTGATCGCGTCCTGCAAATGAAAACCGCGTGCATCAGACAGAAAACAGAAAAAGAAGTGTGTCTGCGGAAAAGCCCACAGAAGTAGCTTCAATGGCGCTTTCTTCGCCGACGTCTTTCGCTCCTATGTGCAGACCTCGAGAGCTGGTATGGCGGCGCTGCTGCTGTCGCCCTCTGTTGGGCCAGCGGCGCACTGTCAGGACTGTCGCTTACGTGCGTGTCTGCATGTTTCAGGGCGGCGACGACGTTTGCAGCGGCCGCTGTTCTCCAAGAAGGCAACCTTAGTTGTTGTTTTGTGTGTGTATAAATACAGTGTGCTGACTCCGGTTTAGTTGTGTTTAACTTTTCAACAGCAGAGCTGTTTAGCTGAGCATAGGACGAGTGAACAGAAATTATCATGCACACGCTCTTGTCTTCACCTTCGCTCCCAAACACGGGCGCCGATTTGTCCGGGATGCAATTGCTGGGCGAGAGAACGAGTAGAGAGAGAGAGAGATTCTTGGCGAAGCGGGACTCGAGCCCGCGTACCCGAAGGCGATCGTCTGAACCACTCGGCTGTCCAGGCACGCTAGCAAAGCATAGCATAACCTTGTATAGTATAGTATAGCAACGGGGTGGCAAAGGGAAGTGAGGGTGAAGAAGGAGGGGAGAGTAAAACGCAACATATAAAGAAAGAGAGAAGTGAAAAAACATAGAAAGCAACAGAGAAGCAGAACGGAAGAAATGGAAATAAACGGAGACAAAAAAGACAGTGCAGTCAGGGAGAAAGAAAGGCCTTCCTTCATGTTTGGCACAACTAGTGCGAAGCTGCGTGAATTTTTCGACAGAAATTCGCTCTGTCAGCAACTCAAACATCGAGGCACCCGAGAGACGACCTGTTCGGGCCGCTTATCGCTCGAAACCAAGCTACGAGCTCCCACAGTGAGGAAAAAAGTGAGCCGGAAACGAGAAACAATGGGAGCCGTCTCTCAGACATATGGGTTGCAATGCCAGGCAGAGCAGCGCCAATGAGTTCGTCACGCGTTGTCGTCTCCTGCAACAGTGTCACCAGCTGCCGCGTGGAAATTGCTGCGAGTGCGACCATCGAGTCTTATTCTGCGACTTCTGTAGAATTCAAGGTGCAAAAAAGTATTCCGAAAATAGTTGCTCTTCGATTGGAACAAAGATGTACGCTAGTAATGACGTGTACGCCGTCAGAGAAGAATCGCAGAGTGCTGCAGAGCGGTTTCCAAATAATTGGAAAGTGCATTGCACAGATGAAGACCGTGGGTTACGACGTGCGACTGCAGTGCAGGTGAGCGTTTTATTTTCCAGTGCTCCACAAGCGATGAGCCATCGAACTGTTCCCAACTAAGTGGACACTGCCAATGCGCGCCTGACAGCGCTCGGGCTGGCAAGAAGTCAAGCGTGAAAGCAGAACACGCGGCCAGGCCGTTGTCAGCCTGCTTCTCCCTATTTATTTGTGTACTTGCATGTTCGTGTATACATTTCAAATAAATAATACTGCCGATAAAAAAGCACAAGAGAATGAAGACCTGTTATGGAGCAAGTTGGAGGCGCTGTTTACGCGCAGCACAGCTGCGGCAGAAAGTGGTCTTCCATTTTCGTGCGATTTCTATGGGAACCGGCAGCACTTCACAACTGGAGATTTGCAACGTTTTCACTTCCTTTCGGCGATGCTCCTCTACCTTGGCTGAGCGCCCGGAAGACGACCACTGCTCCGCTGCCAGTTCGGCTCGAAGCAGCAGCACACTCACGAAAGAGCCATCGAATAACTGTCTGAATAATAATAATGGCTGATACGTGGGGTGTCCCAAAACGACACAAATTTCGACCACCTGAGGTTCTGTAACGCGCACCTAAATGTGACTACTCTCCATCGAAATGCGTGGCCAGCAATCGAACCCGCGACCTCGAACTTAGCTGTCTGACGTGCTACTACGGATGGTACAGATCGTAACCCACCCGCGGCCAGCTGTTTCTTCACGAACGTCTCTCATCAATTCCACGCTAGAATTCAGACCAAACAACGTCCTCCTCGGCTTGGTCCAACAAAAAACGGTTCATGTAATACCAGACGTACACACTAAATACTTTCAGCACCTTTGCAGATGTACACAAATGGTACTCGGTTGTCTCGTGGCTAACGCGAGGGCTAAGAACGTATCGTATGCGGGAATAGGTACAGTTTTCTTGTTTGCGGACTTTTGAATGCAAAGTAAAAATTATGATAGCTGCAACCGGCGACAACCTGAAAAGTGCAATAATTCAAGTCACGTATCTACATCACTGCTGAATTGCCGCGTCAGATATTTGTGCGCGCAGCGGGTGGCCAGAGTGATTAGTCTAAATACGCCCTTTTTCACTGTGCATACACTGAGAGCTCGCGCGCAGTAAAACCTTTTACAGTGAAAAGGGTGTCCCCTGTGGGACAATGAAACACCCTTAAGGGTGCAAACGCTTTTAGTATGAACCACTATAGCGGTACGGCAGCGTGCAGATGCACGTAACCCTCAACAGTATTCTTTGCGCACAATTAGAGAGCGCACCTTTCGCGTCCCGCAAGAGATGTCGGCCTGTGTCACATCAGTGCACCCCAGGCTCGCCCCCTCAATTTTGTTCTTTTTTGCTTGGCTTTTACAGTCTGTATAGACTACTTTACGGATGGGTTTAGGTGCCGCCATACTGGACCTTTGCCCTTTCGTACACTCAACTAAACGAACAGTGCGACGGTGAACACATCGTAACAGTCGGACCTGATCAATTCACGACGCGATGAACAAAAAAAATAAGCAAACATTCGTTTCACATAAGCCCAGGGTGGCGACGCGTCTTACGTAAAATAAGTCTAGGAAGCGGCAAGCTCAGCAACAAGTGCGGCACCTTGGAGGCCTGCTCGGCGATCCTCTGTGCCTCCTTTGCGATGTCGCTGGCAGCGTTGGCGTCTGCCTCGGCGTCCTTGAGCGCGCCCCGGGCATCCCGGGTCTTGTTCTCGGCTTCCTCGACGAGCGCCCGGATCTCGGGCACGCGTTGCAGCGCCGCCGATGCCTTGTCCTTGCTGGCCTTGACGTTTTCGTCGAACTCTGCGCCATTCAACGAGAATATTTCAGCGAACCCTCGTGTCATTAGAGAAGCCAGCCGGCCAAGGTATACGAGCACTTGCGAAAGACAAGTTTGGTGATTGCAGTGGGTGCTTGGGCGACATGGAGGTAACCAGGCAGGGAAGAAAAAACTCGCTCGGACGTGCACGGTTAGCGGATATATTTTCATCTACGTTTATAATCCTTTGTTTCGTTTAGGAGTGCGCAAGCGTATATTGCGCGGTGTTTTCTTGTGCTCCGTCAATAAAACTTCTTCGCGGGCTAGTTGGTGTTGTATCCCAGATTTTTAGCGCAAACAGGAAGAAAGAGAACGAACCGGCTGAGAAGAGAAGAAGACAGTGCACAGGGCAAGCGCTAAACAACGACTGGCTTTATTTAGGAAAGAAAACCATGGAAAAGAGATCACCTAAACCGCATGCGCGCAGCCGTAGCATAGCTAATCAATCATCGACCTGAACAGTCTGAACTCGTTGCCGTACAAATGTATGGACGTGTCACTAATACACTCTGTGCCCTAGCTCTTAATATAGAAAGCTTCCAGCAACTCCCTTCCCAATGCAAAAATATCCATGCCAGACCGTACGTGATGTGCGCAATAGGCGTCGTGTATCCCGTACCACTATCATGTTGGAAGACCTACATAGGTCAAACCGGGAGGTGCATCAACGATCGTGCGCGGGAACATGACTTGTCGTTGAAAAATGGTAGTAATGCGCATTGCACAGCCTGCACGTGTGCACCGCGGCTAAGCGAGATTAAGGTTGTGGGCAGGCGTGGTGATACCTTGGGAAGGGAGTTGCTGGAAGCTTTCCATATTAAGAGCAAGGGCACAGAGTGTATTAGTGACACGTTAATACATTTGTACGGCAACGAGTTCAGACTGTTCAGGTCGATGATTGATTAGCTATGCTACGGCTGCGCGCATGCGCTTTAGGTGATCTGTCTTTTCCGTGGTTTTCTTTCCTACATAAAGCCAGTCGTTGTTTAGCGCTTGCCCTGTCTTCTCCTCTTCTCAGCCAGTTCGTTCTCTTTCTTCCTGTTTGCGCTCAAAAATATGACGTCTGGGGTTGCACTGTTGATTCCGCTAAGTTTCGTGAATTCGGCTTCAGAATTTGCATCGCTTGTAAGGGGAAGGCGGCAGGCGGAAAGAAGGACCACGACAGCATACCGGCTTTCCTTTACGCACGCTTGACGCTAGAATTCACTGGCTGTGACGGGACAAAGTCCTGCAGCCCCTGTGCTTGACCGCGCCTATACAGACTCAACATACGCATGCTTGCCCCAAACAGGCAGGAATCCACAGTGATCCACGCCACTGACCGCCTTCGCTAATATTACATCCAGCATCAGAACGCGCTACACGTTTCACTTACGAACGATTCCAGCGAAAAAGCTTCTGAATACGGGCCCCGCCATAGATATCAACGCCAAGCAGATGAGACGCTCAAGACCGTCTTCATGCTCGTAATCTTGATCATGCATAATTTTCGCCTATCAAGCTGTGCACGATGGCGTCCGAAACGAGTTTATGGTAATTTTTTTTTTCTTTTTCATGTTAGCGGCCGTGACATCTCGGGCTTGTGAGTTGATAAATGCCAGACGTCATACTTTCGCTCTCGCGTTGCGATACATTCCTGAAAGGCGACTTGTACGAGTCCTCCACGGCCCAATACGTCGTCTATGTAATCGCCCTTTCACACCAGTGCCATGCGCTACATTGATGACGCATGCGACGTGCTGCTGTATTTTCTGCCATCCGCGTACACGCCGTTATATATATATATATATATATATATATATATATATATATATATATATATATATATATATATATATATAATATATATATATATATATACCTCAGCTCTCGGCGCGTCTGGACGCGTCACGCATGTTGGTGTCGCCAGGATATTAACGCTAGGATATTAACTATACTCGACCATTACCTGGCGACACCAACATACGTGACGCGTCCAGACGCGCCGAGAGCTGAGGTATGCGTAATTTTGTTTCCTCGAGGGATCGTGCGTTCTCTTTTTTGTTTCTTTTTTTATGAGGGGGAGAGGAGGCGCTGGCGCTCGGCGCCCGCTCCCTGTCCGACCAAGTTTGACTGGTTTGGCGCGAGTGAGCTGCGTGAGTCCTGTTAGCTTTTGAGCGCGTAGTGCGAATCTGCGTGGTCGACGATGAGCGTACTGTTGATGTTTCAGGAGCCTATTCTCAGAAGGCACTTGCAGGACTTAAAGCATGAAGATGGCATTTGGTCTGGGTACCTAAAATCGAAAGGGGTTATTCACGTGTGTCAGGTACTAAAGTGCTCGTGAGATAAAGATCAGGCTGTGCTTAGAGTATGTGTTACTTTCGTGTGGGGGTCTCAATGGGAACCAACTCGCAGGATAATTTGTTTTCTCCCTTCAGTATCTTCTGGGATAATACATTTGTTTGTACACTAGCTTATGCCTCGGTTGGTAGTCGGCGCGTTGCTTATAAATGTATCGTGCTTGTAATCAGCCAAGCCATTTAAAAAATACGGCTTTATTGCTAAATTCGAGGCTCTAACTTACTAATGTTGAAGTTTGAAAAACAGCGCATAGACAAAAACGTGCTCTATTTACGGAAAAAGACGCAATTCCATTCCCATTCCATTCCGTACAAAAGGCGCTTAATTCCATTCCCATTCCATTCCACCAAGCGTTGTCCCCATGCCATTCCATTCCATTACAGGGTCGCGAAAATGCGGAATGATTCCGGATTCATTCCAATTGCGGAGTGGCAACTCCGCAACACTGGTAGATATCAAGCTGGAGGAGGCGGCCCAACAACCTAATCTCAATGACATGCTTACTTCTCATACGTTAAGACTGATGGCCTTCAAATTCATTAGCTGCAGTCTACAGATACAAATCCGAGTGTATATGAAATGCACGTAATGCTGATAAATTGAGACTTATTTCCTGTTCAGCATTTCAGCTGGTGGTTAGCTTTGGAAATTATCAATAATTGCGAAATCTACAAACACTGCTACGATGAACACGAGTGGTTGCATGTTGTACACGAGCTCACATTATCAAGCACAGAATATAATGTGAGAAGTACAGGGATCATATAATCGGCGCTCAACAGGATGGATACATAACATCTAGATCCTGAGCCGACCATGCAAAAGAAAATACAAAAAGCCTAGCCGTAAGGGACGTAGTTCCAGGAGTTTCATTCCGGGTGGGAAGGTTGTCTGACTCCTCTTTACATAGTTCTTGCGTATGCTTGTATGACTTCTAGAATGGGCGCTCTAGGTCAACATTGCCGCTCATTAGTACGCCGGAGAAACGTCAAGAGTGTAGTCCTTACGAAGCAGCGCGCACGCGCATGCGCGCCACACGCACACAATGCGATAGCTTCTCCTAGAAACGAGCCTTCCCCCTTCTGATGGTGTATAAAACACACACACACACACCACACACACACACACACACAACACACACACACACACACACACCCACACACACAAACAGAAAATACGCAGTACCAGTAGTACGTGGTGCAACGTCTGACCCGGGACGAAGAGCCGCTTTAAACACACTTAATTCATTAATTCCTTATTTGCCCCGTTTCTCGTAGCTGCGTACGCGAAGTAGTAGCTGAATTAGAGAAGCGAGTGGGACTAGTTTGGTGCGTATTAACTGCGGACGTATCTACTAGCGCGAAAAACACAAAGGACGAGGTAAATACGGCAGATTAGAGCTGCTTTCTGTCTGCCGTGTTTACTCGTCCTTTGTGTTTTTCACGCTAGTAGATATGTCCTAGTTAGTAGCTGACACCAAACTCTAGACGCGCGGGCACGCCGACAACGCAGACACCGAAGTGTGGCCAAACCGGCACTGCACGCGCTACATTGGACAACTGTACTAGTCACCGCGCCCGTGCAATGCGCGCATCAAACCAAACAGAAAAGAGAGAGAGAAAAATAAACTGCCTCGCACGTGACAAATGACGTCGCGGAGCAGAAGCCCCGCCCTAGACGGGCGAGTTGTGAAAACAACGTCTCGGGACGTCCTGCCGGTGGTGCAGGCCGGCGGTAGAACAGCCGTCCGCCCGTCGCGGTTTCCTCCTCGCACTCCTCCCTTCTCTTTCTCGCGTGCGCGATCCCCCGAGGAAAGAAAATTATGCGCCCCGGCACGGTGGTCTAGTGGTTATGGTACTCGACTACTGACCCGACGGTCGCGGGATCGAATCGCGGCGGCTGCATTTTCGATGAAGGCGAAAATGCTTGAGGCCCATGTACTTAGATTTAGGTGCACGTTAAAGAACCCCAGGCGGTCGAAATCTCCGGAGCCCTCCACTACGGCGTCTCTTATAATCATATCGTGGTTTTGGGGCCCCAGATATTATTAATTAATATCCTAGCACTGTTTTGGCTAAACTTCGTAGCCCCAATTGGACAGGGGAAAAAAAGCACTTAGTTGCGCGGTAGACGTACCTTTGAGCACCTGGAGCGTGTTCTGGGCTTCCTCGAGGATCCTTTCGCCCTCGGCGGCCGCTTGTTTCGCTTTAGCGAACGCCGTGTCCACCTCGGCCAGCAGTCCGTCGGTGATCTGAGCGAAAGAGCGCACGCGTTTACTCCCGCTCCGGCATATGGCCTTGCAAACGGCGCAAGACCCATTTTATTTCGTTCATTGCTAGTTTCTTTTAAGGCGAAAGCTTTAGGTGCCTTATCAAACGCGAAAATTACCGTCGTCGTCTCGCGGCGTCGGCGCCAACACGAGTGATGCAAAAAATCACGTAATAACGTCGTCATGACGGCACTGCAACGTCGCATCATTACGTGACGCCATCGTGACTGCACACAACGTGACGTCACGTGACGACATCATCACATGATATCGTCGCTCGGTAAAAGGTGGGCCGATCACGGAGGCAGTGCAAAACCAGGTGAGGAGCAGAAAGCTAGCAATACCTCTGATCCCGGAGGCAGTGCAAAGCCACATTAGGTGCACAAACTGTTCGGAGGAGGCCGGGTCAGGAGCAGTGCATCGACTGAGAAGAAGACAGCTTTGCCGAATGCATAAGCGGGGAGTGCGGTTCTTTTTTCTTTTTTTCTTCCGTTTACTTACTCGAATAGTAAGGGCATCTTAGGAATGAAAGGCAGATCTAAGTGAAATACACAGGCAAAGTTGGATTTACGCGGTTGATATACACCTACATGCTATGGCCTACTCCAGCCCACGGAACCCGATTGCGCATCTTCCTCATAGTGTTTTCTACAGATTCGTTTCAAAGCCATTACGCGAAGTAATCGTCCTGGCTATCAAGTTGGGTGCACACGCTGTTTAGAATAACAGAGAGCTGAGCTAGTCGGTAAGTATTCATTCTAAAAAGACAGGGCGTGTAAACACGGACACAAGAAAGAAGTGTCCGTGTTTGCACGCCCTGTCTTTTTAGAATGCACACGCTGTTGTGTCACAGTCGGGTGACACAAGAGCAGCGGACTTATCCCTGAGATATCTCAGTATGTATATATATCCCCTTTTACGAGCGTAAAAGGGGATATATATATATATATATATATATATATATATATATATTTTGGCAGCTGAGGGCGTACCTTCATCAGAGTGACGAAGGCAGGCCCTCAGCTGCCGAAACGTTAGTAAAGCTTCTTTTGCACGCTTGTCGTCCTCTCTCAGCTGCATTTCCCACCGGATCCATTGAACTTCATCCTCGCATATTATATATATATATATATATAATATATATATATACATATATATATATATATATATATATATATATATATTGCCACGCACGCTTCTTTTATTATTCTTATTTAACAAGTCCGTTGCACACGTAGCCGCTGCTTTGCGCAGGCTGCGCCCTAATATCTGGAAAACTTCCAAGTTATGTTTGAATCTTCTTATAGGTTTAAGCGCGCAAACGCGAACAGCTGAGATTATTCTGGAACTAACGCGGCCACCAGCAATAAGGCTCGAATGTTCGATGCCGCATGTATAAAATGCCGCCGCGCCTTGCCGCGGTTGTTTATCCAAGGCCGACACCCTGTTTGCCGCTATTAGTGTACAGCGCGTATTGCTGCAGTTTGAGTTTTCATTTACCGGCCACAAGTTCGGCCAAGGGTAGCAGATCTCATGCGCAGTTTAAGCCCATTTTGTGCGGGCTTGACAGTGGCCGGCAGGCGTGCCGCGATCATCATCATCAGCCTGTCTATGCCCAATGCAGGGCAAAGGCCTCTCCTATGTTCCACCAATCAACCCGGTCCTGTGCTTTCTGCTGCCACGTTGTACCTACAAACTTCTTAATCTCATCTACCCACCTAATTTTCTGTCTACCCCTCACGCGTTTGCCATCTCTTGGAATCCAGTCAGTTACCCTTAATGACCACCGGTTATCCTGCCGACGTGCTACATGCCCGGCCCATAACCATTTCTTCTTCTTGATTTTAACTATGATGTCCTTAACCCCCGTTTGTTCCCTGACCCACTCTGCTCTCTTCCTGTCTCTTAAGGTTACACCTATCATTTTCCTTTCCGTCGCTCGCTGCGTCGTCCTCAATTTAAGTTGAACCCTCTTTGTAAGTCTCCAGGTTTCTGCTCCGTAGGTAAGTACCGCTAAGATGCAGCTGTTATATACCTTCCTCTTGAGGGATAGTGGTAGACTACCATTCATGATTTGATAATGCTTGCCGAATGAGCCCCATCCCATCCTTATTCTTCTAGTTATTTCACTCTCATGGTTCGGCTCCGCGGTTACTACCTGTACTAAGTAGACATACTCCTTTACAACTTCCAGTGCTGCGATAGCGACGCCTAATTTAGCACCCATTGGCTTCCTGTAGACCCGCACTGGGACCAAACACGTGCGCACAGTGCTCGTTAATGAGACGCGTCCAGTAATGTACGTACACTGTCGGTTCCTCAGTTGGTGCCACGTCGGCGTTTGATTGGATCGCACAGCGCAGGTAGCATCGCCTTCAGCTGACACCCTGCAGCTGTAGCTCGGCAGGAGAGGTGTCAAGATGCTCGCGAAACTGCTCTCGGATCCCCGCCACGGCGGCCGCATTTCGAATGGGGGCGAAATGCTGAGGTTAATCCTCCTGGCTGCTCCGGATTCAACGGCGTGCCTCGTGATCATATCGTGGTTTTTGGCACCTCAATAATAATTGCTATTATTATTAAGCAGCCACGTTTGTCGCAACGCCACACGATTATATCTTGAGCAATCTTATATGCAGGATTCGGTGTTTCATTCCATGAGCGTTGTACAAGAAGAACCTAGTGCCGTAGGTACACGAGAGGGAACGCTGTGCGCGTATGGACAAAATGTGCAGTTGTATACAGTGTGTGTACACGTGAAAATCGTCCTTAATATCATACGTAAGCATCAATCTTCCCACAACACGTGTACAAAACAGCCGAAATAGCGCGAAAGCTAGCCGAAAGGACACAGTCTTCGGTAAATCCTGTTCAAGGAGGTCAGACTAGGCCACACCAAGCACTTCTCGCCCAAGTAGCCGAGCTCTTCACTCACAGATGTAGAGGGAGTACTGCAAGAGTAGAGCGACTGTATTACTCTCGCCAGAGTTCTTCAACGCCCTGGGGGAGTAGTGGAGAGTCAGTCAAGGAACTTACTCTTTCCTTGAAGGCAGAGCAAAAGAGACCGCGAACTCTCTGCTACTCAGATAGAGTTCCCAGTCCACGGAACTCCCGGCCCGACGTAGCGTGAACAGGGTCGGAAACTCCCTGCCAAGCAGGCGGAATACAAACTAGCGCGAGCTTCTGGCCGACGCCGCAGAGCGATATATATAACTGTCTCTTAACCATAATCCTCCGAGCGCAGACGCCACAGATGTCACTTTAATGTGCAAGTTGATAGGATAGCTTTCAGTAATAACAAAAGAAAGTGTTTGTGATCTTCAGCCTTTGGTTTCTGAAACGCCAACAGAGGGAGCTTCGAAGCCTCGAATATCGGCAACTTCTAACGCATCGCCAACTTAGTTTACGACAAAAACTAATTGCCACTGCAATGAGGTAGACACTAATAAGGAGACATTAAGCGATGCAGCGATGGCGTAGTGGTAGGGCATCAGCTTCGCATGCAAGAGGTCCGTGGTTCGAATCCCGGTGCCGGACAATTCCCAACCGGATTAAAAAAAAATCCGCGTGATGATGGAATTGTGTAAAAAGGCCTCAGGTGCAGCCTCACTGTCGACCACAGCCAGCAATGCACTCCCTCACCAGAGCAGAACTGGCCACCCTGGTGTAGTACTTGGCCACTACCTCCCACATGAATACGCCAATTAACCCTCGGCCCTCAGTCCCCAGCGGCTGCGAAGCAACTGACCAAGGCGGCGGTCAGACCTGCGACGCAGCAGAGGGTGCTAAGAATCTCTGGGTCCGGACAGGCCGCCTTCGGAATCTGAATTTGGCTACGTATAACGCTAGAACTTTAATCTAGTGAGGCGAGTCTAGCTGTACTATTCGAGGAATTAGAGGGTGTTAAATGGGATGTAATAGGGCTCAGTGAGGATAGGAGGCCACAGGAGGCTTATACAGTGCTGAAGAACGGACACGTCCTATGCTATCGTGGCTTAGCTGACAGAAGAGAACAAGGAGTGGGGCTCCTTATTCATAAAAATATAGCTGGCAATATAAAGGAATACTATAGCATTAATGAGAGGGTGATATGTATCGTAATTAAGTTTAATAAGAGGTACAAGATGAAGGTGGTACAGGCCTACATCCAGCCATGATGATCAAATGGTTGAACGCTTCTACGAAGACGTAGAATCAGCAATGAGTAAGGTAAAGACACAGTATACTGTACTGATGGGCGACTTTAATGCAAAGGTAGGCAAGAAGCAGGCTGGAGATCATGCAGTTGGAGAATATGGCATCGGCTCTAGAAACGCCAGAGGGGAGTTACTAGTAGAGTTTGCAGAACGCAATAACTTACGCATCTTGAATACCTTCTACAGAAAACGGGCTACTCGTAAGTGGACGTGGAGGAGTCCTAATGGCGAAACTAAAAATGAAATAGACTTCATAATGTGCGGCCACCCGGGCATTGTACAGGATGTGGAAGTAGTTAACAAGATCCGATGCAGTGACCATAGAATGGTAAGATCTAGAATTCAACTAGACGTGAGGAAGGAACGGAAGAAACTGATACGCAAGAAGCCGATTAATTAACTAGCTCTGAGAGGGAAAGTACAGGAACTCTGAGTTTCACTTCAGAATAGGTACGCGGCTTTAACCGAGGAAACCGACCTTAGCGTTGAGGCAATAAATGATAATCTGACTAGTATCATTAAGGAGTGTGCAGTGGAAGTCGGGGGTACAGCCGTTAGACAGGACACTGGTAAGCTATCCCAAGAGACGAAAAACCTCATTAAGAAACGTCAATCTATGAAAGCCTCAAATGCAACAGACAAAATAGAGCTGGCGGAGCTTTCGAAGTTAATCAATAGGCGTAAAGTAGCCGACATAAGCAAGTATAAGATGGAGAGAATTGAGCATGCTCTAAAGAACGGAAGAAGCCTCAAAGCTATGAAGACAAAACTGTGCATAGGCAAAAATCAGATGTATGCATTAAGGGACAAAGAAGGCAAGGTCACAAACAATATGGATAGAATAGTTGAGGTAGCGAAAGAGTTCTACAGAGATCTGTACAGCAGCCGAGGCAGTCAGGATGATAACGTAAGAAGGAGTAATAGCGCAGAGGAATCTGACATCCCACCAGTACTGACAGGAGAAGTAAAGAAAGCCCTAAAGGGAATGCAAAGAGGCAAAGCAGCTGGTGAGGATCAGGTACCATCAGACCTGTTGAAAGACGGTGGAGAGATTATGTTAGAGAAACTGGCCACCCTGTATACGACGTGCCTCTCGACGGGGAGGATACCAGAATCTTGGAAGAATGCCATCATCTTGACCCATAAGAAAGGGGACGTCAAGGACCTGAAAAATTACAGGCCCATAAGCTTACTGTCCGTTGTCTACAAGCTATTTACAAAAGTAATTGCTAACAGAATTAATACGACATTAGAGTTCGATCAACCAAGGGACCACGCAGGATTTCGTACAGGATTCTCAACAATAGACCATATTCATACGATCAATCAGGTGATAGAGAAATGCGCGGAATACAACCAACCCCTATACATATCCTTCATAGATTACGAGAAGGCATTTGATTCGGTGGAGACATCAGCCGTCATGCAGGCACTGCGGAATCAGGGCATCGACGAAGCCTATATAAACATAATGGAAGAAATCGGATCCACAGCCACTATAGTCCTCCATAAAGAAAGCGACAGAATCCCTATAAAGAAGGGCGCACGGCAGGGAGACACGATCTTTCCAATGCTATTCACCGCGTGTTTACAGGAGGTTTTCAGGGCCCTAGATTGGGAAGAATTAAGGATAAGAGTTAATGGAGAATATCTCAGTAACCTGCGATTCGCTGATGACATTGCATTGATGAGTAATGCGGGAGACGAATTACAGCTCATGATAACTGAACTGGATACGGAAAGTAGAAGAGTAGGTCTGAAAATTAATAT
This sequence comes from Rhipicephalus sanguineus, assembly GCF_013339695.2. Classification (NCBI taxonomy): domain Eukaryota; kingdom Metazoa; phylum Arthropoda; class Arachnida; order Ixodida; family Ixodidae; genus Rhipicephalus; species Rhipicephalus sanguineus. The sequence continues at coordinate 1,603,817 of NC_051176.1, read as the reverse complement.
GCATAAAACTAAAGTAATGTGGAACAATCTTGGCAGAGAACAGCGCTTTGCGATAGGTGGCGAGACACTGGAAGTTGTAAAGAAGTACGTCTACTTGGGACAGGTAGTAACGGCAGAGCCGAACCATGAGAGTGAAATAACTAGAAGAATAAGGATGGGTTGGGGCTCATTCGGCAAGCATTATCAAATCATGAATGGCAATCTACCACTATCCCTCAAGAGGAAGGTATATAACAGCTGCATCTTACCGGTACTTACCTACGGAGCAGAAACCTGGAGACTTACAAAGAGGGTTCAACTTAAATTGAGGACGACGCAGCGAGCGATGGAAAGGAAAATGATAGGTGTAACCTTAAGAGACAGGAAGAGAGCAGAGTGGGTCAGGGAACAAACGGGGGTTAAGGACATCATAGTTGAAATCAAGAACAAGAAATGGATATGGGCCGGACATGTAGCACGTCGGCAGGATAACCGGTGGTCATTAAGGGTAACTGACTGGATTCCAAGAGATGGCAAACGCGTGAGGGGGAGACAGAAAATTAGGTGGGTAGATGAGATTAAGAAGTTTGTAGGTACAACGTGGCAGCAGAAAGCACAGGACCAGGTTGATTGGCGGAACATGGGAGAGGCCTTTGCCCTGCAGTGGGCGTAGACAGGCTGATGATGAAGGTAGACACGAATAAGGAGACATTATTGAAATATAAAAAAAAAGAGCCGTGAAGAAAAAGGAAAAAACATTCGGCAGGAGGAATCGAACCTGCCACCCACAGATTTGCAGCCGAAGTCTCTACCACTACGCCACGCTCCAACGCAACGCTCTTGCCGTAAAAAGACTAGTCAAGACAGAGCTCACCGCTCGGCTTCATCATTACGGGTCGCATACTGAAGATAGATGCGATCTCCCTTTCCAAGTAAAATTCTCTTCTTCATAACACGCAAACAGCTGCCGACCACGAATGACATTGAATAACGTGTATTTTCTCGTGCAATCGACGATACATCGGTATATCGACCGTGTCAGTGTAATGATTTGCATCTCAATGGATAGGTGCAACTACATACATAACCGATCGCCAAGCACCAAATTGAACGTGGAATAAAGTATGCCATCATGTTAGTTCAACAAGGCGCACACTAATTGACAAGTGCGTGTCAGCGCAGTGCCGACGAGTGCGCCCGACTGCTTTCGGTGGCCGCCGGGGTGCGTTTGCTGAAAGCGCGTCGTAACGATGCTCATCGCTTCTTGTACGGACACTCTACGCAAGAAAAAATGGTTCATTCAGGTTAACCGATATTAAAGCAATACTGTACACTCATTCTTACACGTCGGAATTGCGTATCCTTAAACCCAGAAGCGCCGACAGCATGTACACACGGACTCGGCAGGTGCGCTAGGCCTACCTTCGCTCAGAGTTGTGCGGGTCATATTGAGTGTGACCGATCTCGGCGCAAGTGGCTGGCGAAGGTTGAAGAATTCGCATTTTAGCGTCGAAAGCTTTTCACTCTTACATTAAAGTGCAACCGAGCTAAGGGAAAGTGCGAGAATCGCCAGAGATGCGTGTGCATTGTGGTTTCGTTGACCGGCGTTGCTTTTCTGGCGTACATGCCACCTCTTTGAGGGAGTTCATGCACTCTAAGCCCCCAACCAGCATTGTAAAACTCTGCGAGGGAGTAGCGTAATTCCAGCCGAGAGTGTATGTACTCCATTTCAAAAGCGTGACCTTACTCTGGCGAGGGAGCTTGTTCACTCTTGTTCAGACAGAGTTCCAGAACTCTGTCGAGAGAGCATGCGCCTACTCTGTGCAGCATAGAGTTCCCAGTACACCTGAAAAGGGAGTGAAATATGGGACAAGCGTTTACTCTCGCAAAGAGTACTCTCTTGCCGCTGTGAGTGTTGAGCTAACACCTCCGAGAGTCTGAATTCATTTTGCAATCGCGTTCAATAGGCTTCGCTGGCCAGTCATGTCAGTAAGGATGAATGCAAAGCAGTTTTTATGGCGTTGTTCGCAAAAGTGTCGCTTTGAGCCGGGGGCATAATTTATTTCAGGGTGTGTACGGGGTGTACGTTTTTCCTTTTTGCGTGTTTGTGCATGTGTTTGTGTTGGCACTTGTGTTTCGCACGTTTTAGTATGCGGTTGAAAAAGAGGTCAGCAAACGTGCGAAACACAAGTTTTACGAACGCTTCGGCAGGAGGGCCTGCCTTCGTCAGAGTGAATGGCTACAGATGCCACGCAGGGCACGTATATAAGGCACTTCTTTGCGTATCACATGGCTAAGCCATTATCAACTGCTTATCAAACAAGATTATGCATCACCAAAGGCACGTGCCTATAGTGCACATACAACTCAAAACGCGTATCGTTAAACAATTGTGAATTGGCACATATTAAATAGTATAGTCACATAGGTCACCAAGCTGTCATTAAAACCAGTTGTCAGTCAGCGCTTCTGTGTCCGTGTCGCCTCTCTTGTGGGTGTGTGTTCGCGCTGTTACCCCCTTAATCTACACCAAGCCTGTGGCATTTGGTTTCTATATTTCTAGCGTCATCGCTAATAAAATTTAGTTGAAGTCAGCGCCTGTATTGCCTCCTCGTTCTTTCTGCGCTGATCAAATATGTCGATATTTGAACAGCGCCTACACAACCCGAAATAAATTATGCCGCCGGCTCAAAGCGACACTTTTGCGAACAACGCCATAAAAACTGATTTGCACTCATCCTTACTGACATGACTGGCCAGCGAAGCTATTGAACGCGATTGCAAATGGTATTGCAAAATGAATTCATACTCTCGGAGGTGTTAGCTCAAGCGCTCCGCTACTTGGGCGAGAAGTGCTTGGTGTGGCCTAGTGCTAGTCTGACCTCCCTGAACAGGATTTACCGAAGACGGTGTCCTTTCGGCTAGCTTTTGCGCTATTTCGGCTGTTTTATACACGTGTTGTGGGAAGATTGACGCTTGCTTCTGATATTAAAGGGCGCCGCACCAGGTGACATAACGAATTTTAGTTAGATATGGGAAGTTGTTGGGAGCCCAATAAAGAGCATTCTGCCACAAGGATTTTTCTAATCGGTCCGTTAGACGCTGAGAAAAACAATAATTTGCTACGGCGCGAAACCATGATGCGAGGAGGCGAGCTGCAAACCCTTGCCCCTGGCCCCGTGTAGCCTTCGCAAGCAAACTCCCTTCCCTGCCCTCTTCGGCACGCGAGCGGGAGCATCGCATAACGCATACGCATGAACACGTCATACGCAAACAATGTCACGAGCGCATGACGTGCCCGAACCAGCCCGAGCCCCCGAGGCGCGAGCGGTGTTGTGGCGGCGTTCTTTGCGCTTCATCTCTGCAAGTTATGCCGAATGCGCCCTCGCCGATCGCTTGGCTTTCAACCTATTACTGAGCACGAAAGCTGCGACATTTGTACGGACGCGAGACTAGCGGTGTGCCACATGAACATCTAGTTAGACGCGGGAGGATAAATGAGCCTAATGAGCGCTGGAACGCGGCAGAAAATTAGTTTCGTTGTAAGGGGTGGCGTCTGTACGATTCTAACAATGCGGAAAGCGCGAGAACACGAACGCGTGCGAAACGGAGGCAGATTAGTCTCGAATCTCGCTGCGATTCCCAGTAAAAATTAAAAAAGAAAACGCACACAGTCCGTTTGTGTGTTTTATTATTGCTCTCAAGCTTTATTCATCCATTCAAGCAACAAATTACACAAACTACACGTCGTGTCAAATAATTATCGCATTGTCACGTACTACTGTTGGCGAGCACAGTCGTCTACGCAGAGGAGCGTCGTCACTGCACTACCATCTACGTAGGGCCATCCCACCGTGTACGTCATACCCCTCATTCCCTGGGAGCACGCGGCCGCGAGAAGAAGGGCAAGCAGCGTTCAGCTTGAAATTTGACCCATTTACGCGGCGCGTAGCGTTGCAAATTTTGGCAGACGTGATCGTGAACGCCCAGTGCATGCATTGCGCTCGTCAGCTCAATATTGTTAAACCTGGTGAGCGGCCCTTTAAGGACGATTTTCACGTGTACACACACTGTATACAACTGCACATTTTGTCCATATGCGCACAGCGTTCCCTCTCGTGTACCTACGGCACTAGGTTCTTCTTGTACAACGCTCATGGAATGAAACACCGAATCCTGCATATAAGATTGCTCAAGATATAATCGTGTGGCGTTGCGACAAACGTGGCTGCTTAATAATAATAGCAATTATTATTGAGGTGCCAAAAACCACGATATGATCACGAGGCACGCCGTTGAATCCGGAGCAGCCAGGAGGATTAACCTCAGCATTTCGCCCCCATTCGAAATGCGGCCGCCGTGGCGGGGATCCGAGAGCAGTTTCGCGAGCATCGTGACACCTCTCGTGCCGAGCTACAGCTGCAGGGTGTCAGGCTGAAGGCGATGCTACCTGCGCTGTGCGATCCAATCAAACGCCGACGTGGCACCAACTGAGGAACCGACAGTGTACGTATATTACTGGACGCGTCTCATTAACGAGCACTGTGCGCACGTGTTTGGTCCCAGTGCGGGTCTACAGGAAGCCAATGGATGCTAAATTACTTGCTGTATGACATACTGCCGCTAGTAAAAAACACATACACACAAGAGAGACGAACAGGACGACAAAACCAACTAGGCCAAGAAGAACCTCAAGGTGCTGAACTACGCACCGCTATTGCGCCCCGCCTGCCGGCCCCTGTCAAGCGCGCACAAAATGGGCTTAAACTGCGCATGAGATCTGCTACCCTTGTATAAGGAAAAGAGGCGGGCGACCCGTCGATGCGGCATGACACTACCTCTGGCACCGGCCTAAATTCCTAAGAGCTGACGAAAGGAAAAATTCCACCCGACTAACCCCCTCGATGAGCTGCGCTCTAAAGCGATACCATGGCGGCCGTTTCGCAAGACCCAGGTAAGCGGTCTTGCGAGCTGTTCCTCGACGTTTGCGCGGCCTATGTCGCGCTGTGACTGCTCCGAAGTGCGAAGCTTTTGCAAACTCGCCCGTGCTCTTGTAGTGCCCACCGACGCCGAAACGCGCGGAAGGTCGGCGCACTCGGGCGACGTCTTGGCTGCGAGAGCAATGAACACGGGCCAGCCACTCGATGGTTCTCTTGCCTGGCGCACCGCTACAACCGACGCCGTCTTGCGCTAGAGCGCCAGCACGCAAGCGATTAAAAAACACGGATGTATTTCAACAGCTCACGGAAAAGATATCGTGAGAAAAAACTAAGGCGTGGCTAAGATACATCAGACGTTACCATAGGTCGGCAAACTCACTCATGAGTCGACTCACTCAGACTCACTCAGACTCAGATCAAGCCGTGAGTCTGAGTGAGTCCGGGTTAGTAATATTTTGGTGAGTTTGAGTCCGAGTGAGTCCGGTTGTGAAAACTTTCACTGAGTCTGAGTGAGTCCGGTTGAGGAACATTTCAGTGAGTCTGAGTCCGAGTGAGCCCTAAGCGCAAAATATATTTCTTGAGTGAGTCTGAGTGAGCTCCGCACTTTTTTGCCGACCTATGGTTCTATCTGAACAACTTCAGAGTTATTATCAGCCTTATATCGGCTCACGTTTATACTCCTGTCGACGCACACATACTTCAAAGCACTAGTGTTCATACGCCAGCTAAATATTTATTGATCAGAGGAGTGAGTTACGAAAAGGCGGGATGGGGGGGGGGGGGCAGGTGACACAGGTTGTTTTTGATAAAATTATCTCGGGTAAGTAATCTCTTTCAACAAAAATGTCCTTACTGGATTGAAACCACTGATAACCTATATATGAAGGTACGAGAGTAAAGGGCGCCAAGTAGAGCGCCATTTATGGTAGATGTTGGCGTTGACACCATGGTTGAAAAAGCTAATTTGTGCTAACGGACTCGTGAGTCGACTCAATCAGACTCACTCACACTCAGATAGATCCGTGAGTCCGAGTGAGTAATATTTTGGTGAGTTTGAATCCGAGTGAGTCCGGCTGAGAAAAATTTTAGTGAGCCTGAGTCCGAGTGAGTCCAGTTGAGGAAACGTTTGCTGAGTCTGAGTCTGAGTGAGCTCTAAGGGCAAAATATATTTCATGAGTGAGTCTGAGTGAGCTCCACATTTTCTGCCGACCTATGGACGTTACTGTGATCTCTTAGAACTTGCTAAGGGATCGCAATAATCTGGTCTGCCGATAGCAGCGTGTCACTACACTCTAAAGGAGATGCGACTGTGCACCGTTGTTTTGTGTTATAAGGCCCGTGGAAAACTACTGAAACAATTGAAATGCATTCAGAGCGAGAATTCAGTGCACCTTCCTCGTAGCATGAAAAAAACACTTTTTTGTTTGTTTCACGCGAAGACCGGATTTTTAGAATAACAGAGAGCTGAGCTAGTTGGTAAGTATTCATTCTAAAAAGAAAAAAAGAAAAAGTGGTGTCCTGACTTGTTTCTTGTGTCCGTGTTTGCACGCCCTGTCTTTTTAGAATGGATTTTCTCTTGCACCTGCATGTCATCTTCCCTTCAGTCTCGGCATATCTTCTGTAAAGTTTTCATTGAAAGTCACAGGGAAGTAGAGTGACACTTGCTCACAAAGACGTTTAGGATCCTTCGAAGCCGTCTCGTTGTAGAGACTGTATGCTGCGACGCGTGCTTGTTATTCCTTTGCTTACGTCCTGGTTTGCAAGTTTGTTTGTTTGTTTGTTTGTTTGTTTGTTTGTTTGTTTGTTTGTTTATTAATACTGTTAACCCTAGAAGGGTCATTACAGGAATGGATCAACAATCAGATACAGTTCAATAAAAAATATACACGCGACATAAATGTGAACATGATTTCAAGGGCACTGCAGCATGCTTGCTTCAGAGGCAAAAAAAAGAGAAAAGGAAGAAAACAAAACAAAACAAAAAACAACACAAATGTACTCGTCGAGACCACATCGTAACGTTAATGATTAGTGCTTGTAAATGCCGAATGACCGGAATAGGCGAGAGTATGAAGCTCGTTTAAGAATGCAGAAATGGAGGAAGAGGAAACCAGTGAGTCGGGCAGCATCTTCCATTCATTAATTACTCGTGGAAAGTAGCTATACTTAAAGGAGTCGATTCGCGTCAATGGAGGTTCAATATACATACTATGCCTGTGCCTGAAACGTGGATTCGGTGATAATCTGAAAAAGTCGGGCCCATTAATCTTAAGCTTGTTATGGACAATTAAGAACAGGAATTTTAATCTTTCCACTGCTGTCCTTAATTCTAAAGCAGGAAGATTTGCATTTCGGCACAGTTCAGTAGGGGAGTAACAGCGACGATATTTGTTAAAGATAAATCTAGCTGCTAGACGTTGGACTCGATCTAATTTGTGTCGATTCATTGCCGTGTGAGGGTCCCATACTATTTTTGCATATTCTATAATGGGTCTTATTAAGGTTGTATATGCTAAGCTTTTAATTAGAGGAGTTCCACTACGTAGCTTGCGTCTTAGACCCCATAGAGCTCTGCTGGCTTTCTTGCATCCATATCTATGTGGGAGTTCCACCTAAGGTCATCGGTGAATATCACTCCTAGGTACTTGTGTTGCCTTACCTTCTCTAATTCAGTGTCATTAATTGTGTACGTGTAGGAATGAACTGTTTCTTTTTCTTGTTATAGTCATAGACAAAGATTTTTCTGGGTTCAGTGTCATCTGCCATTGGCTGCACCACTCAGAGATTTTTTGTAAGCCAGCCTGTAAGTTCATTTGATCGTCTGTTGATTTTATTCTATTATATAATACACAATCATCCGCGAATAGTCGAAGTGGAACACTTGTACACATTGTAATATCATTAATAAATATTAAAAACAACAGAGGCCCTAATACACTACCCTGTGGTACCCCTGATACTACTGGCAGGGGACTTGACTTATAGCCACCTATTTCGACGTATTGTTCTCTAGAATGAAGATAAGATTCGAACCAGTGAGTTATATTGGGATTTTTAAAGAAGGCATGAATTATGGACAGCAATTTTGGGTGAGATACTTTATCAAAAGCTTTGGAAAAGTCTAGAAAGATGAGATCTATCTGTCCACGGCTACTGATTGTTTCAGATATATTATGAACTAATTCTACAAGTTGCGTTATGGTAGACAAACCTTTGCGGAATCCATGCTGAGCTGGAGATAATAAATTATGTGTTTCGAGATAATCTGAAAGGTGTTTACTAACAATATGCTCCAACAGCTTAGAGCAGGTACTCAAAAGGGAAATAGGCCTGCGGTTACGCACATCGGTCGAAATGCAATCCTTGTGAATGGGTACAATTTTGGCTTGTTTCCAAGCCTTAGGAAAGTCAGAACGGGTAATCGATGACTGAAATATTAATGTCAAATATTTAGCTACCCACTCAGCGTACCGGTATAAAAACTCATTAGGGATACCATCTGTGCCAGCACTTTTCTTAACGTTAATACGCAACAGAAGGTTTAGGACGCCTTCCTCTTTGATCACGATATCGTCAGCAGAGGGACGGTCAGGGGAAACAGGTATGATGGGCACCGTTCCATCGTCATGAGTGAATACTGAAGAAAAAAATGTGTTGAAAGCTTCTGTGCGTTCCTTCGTAACCTTCCGGTTATCTGTAGAATAAGGTTTAGATGATGGGTTGACATATCGCCAGAACTTAGCAGGTGCATCCGCGAGAAATTTTTGCAATGTGACGTTATAAAAATTGTGCTTCGACTCCAGAACAAGTCTATTAAGTTCTTTCCTCATTTCGCGGAGTGTGTTCATGTCCGTGCTCGAGTTTTTGGAACATGCCTTCCTTTTCCTCTGGATTCTTCTTTTCGCGTGTATTATTTCTCTGTTGATCCATGGGTTTTTCAACTTTCTCTTTTTATTACACTTGGGTATGAAACGTTCAATGCAGATAGCCACCACAGACGAAAAGTATTCCCACAAGCTGTCCGTGCTACCCTTGGACTCGTATATTGAGGCAAACTCATCAAACGAATGTTCAAGATAGTCTAATATACTAACATCATCCGCGACATGGAAATTCAATATCTGTTTTGGTAATTCCTTTTGCAAACAGTGTGGAGATAAGTCAAGACATAATATAACCATTTTGTGGTCAGCCAGACCATCACAGACTACTACATCATTCATACAGCTAATTAGGGAGTTAGACACACAAATAAGATCTAATATGGAGGATCTTGTTGCGCATATCCGCGTATGATCCTTTACAACATGTACTAGGTTATAACAAAATAGTAATTCTAAGAAATTTTCACTAAGTGTCACATCTGTTTCACCAGGTAAATAGCATTTCCAATCAATATCGGGAAGATTGAAGTCACCCAACAGCAGCATATTGTCACCGGGTTTAAATTTTGAATCGACGAAGTTACGTAAATGAGTAATTTGTTCTAGCGTCGTGTTAGGAGCCCTGTATACTCCTCCAATGAAAACGCTGCGATTGCTTAACGTTATCTTGATCCAAACTGCTTCGATGTCGCTTGGGACTGCTATGGTGGTGAATTCTATATCTTGTTTAATCACGACAGCAACACCTCCTCCTCTTCTTGATCGGTCTTGCCTAACTATGCTATAGCCCGGCGGAATAATTTCCGCGTTAGATATATCACCACTCAGCCATGTCTCTGTAATAACGATAAGGTCGGGTTCATGCTCCAATATTAGTGTCTCTAGTGCATCTTGCTTATTCAACATGCTTATCGCGTTTACATTAATTATTTTGAAAGATCGACATTCGCGCTGTTCGTGTCAAACGTTGGCTGTTCTTGGTTCAGTGCTATACCTATACCTTTCACTGCTTTCCTCGTTCCACGCGTAGAGAGCATTATTCACTTTTAGTTTATCAAACACAAGCTTAACCTTGCAACCTTGTTTTATCTCCTCAGCGGCTGAGTTCCACAACTTTTTTCTTATTTCCGAAACTTTCTTTGAAAAGTCCTCACCGATACTGTAATTCGTCCCCTTAAGCCTCGAGCATCTACCCAGAATTCTTGTTTTGTCCCTGTAATCCGCCACCCTGAAGATTATCGGGCGGGTCCTATCAACCAACCGCCTCCCGAGCCTATGAATTCTTTCCATAGAAGTAACTTCAACCTCCAAAACTGATATAACTATCTCGTTGTTAACTTTCCAGAGTAATATTTCTTCAGTTTCATGGTCATCTTCCGCCACGCCCCTTATTATCAAGTTATTGCACCGCGATCGGTTATCTAGGTCATCTATTCTGTTGGCCAGCCTCGGCGTTTCGTCACTGGACTTTGAAACGGCCGTTTCTAGTCTCCCAAGCCTGCTTTGAGTTTCATCGATGGGTTGAACTTTGCTTTCAATTGAACAAAGTCGCTTTTGCAAGTCCAACATCTGTACCTCGAACGAGTTATGCTTATCTTGAATCGCCGATAGTTTAGAAAGTATCTCTTTCTGGTTCTGTAGCATTTCCTTGCACATTTGTTCTGTCATAGCGCCAGGATTCTCTTCAATGTCGCCCGACAGGCTCAACAACAATCTTGCCACAGAAAAACACTCAAATATAGAACAAAGCATCGTGCGTTTTATGCCAGTCATCGTACTCGCATTAGGCCCACATCGAAAGCGCATCCGCAGTTGACTGCATTTACGGCTCAGATAATTTTGCGCCCTTGAAGTGGCACGTTACATTTACGAGGTCACTTCTCTCCTTGTAGTCTTCTGCAGAGACATTCGAAACGCTGAATAAAAAAAAAATATTGGCGAAGCTTGCACTAAGCCGCGCAAGGCTTGAAACAGCGAAACTGGACGATTCTAATCTGGTTGCTTCTAGGTTGTTTCTAGGCCTTAGGCGATGCAGATTGTTTCTGGGTTGCTTCTACTTCTTTGGTAGGCTTTAGCTAGGTGACGCTAGGTTGTTTCTACGTTGATTCTCAGCGCAAAGAGGTTCGAGTACAAGCGCAGACACGATGCGCAAACTGCCGAGGCAGAACTTCGAACCTAGCGTTCGCACCGCTCATAAATCTGTGGGCACGTCGTCGTTGGCGTAGGCCTTCCATCGCTTCGGGGCCGCCATTGCTTCGCAGCCATTTGATGGGCTTACTACAGTAAAACCTCGGTGATACGATCACGGCTCGTACGAATTTCGGGGTGATACGAATTTTTCTGTGGTCCCGGCCAAGGCCCATAAGCTTGCAATGTATTGAAGTACGGTTCTTGCGAACCAATTTGCACTCCGCGACGTTTGATACGAACGTACGCTGGCGCACAGGTACGAACAGGTACGGCCCACGCTCTCGCGGAAGTCGGTCACGCGCGCGGCGCGACCATCAGCGGTGCGTCGTTGCCTCCGAGATAGCGCGCGCGAATTTTGGAGGCGTTTATGCGCCTTAGTGTTTAGATTACAGATGACGTTGACGTTCCGCTTTTTTTTTTTTTTTGGCGCGTTGACGCGTGCTCCGGTACTCGCGGCAGCAGCGTCTTTGTACTGTGTTAACACGTGCCTGCCAAGTCGATGCAAGCCATGTCCCCACAGTCAGACATTCTACGAAACAAGACTGAAACTTGGGCTGCGGGTCTGTCATGAAGTCCCATGAAACGTGGACGAAGACCCCCAAGAGACGAAGCGGACGGTCTGGCGAAGGAGCTTGGCCTCAATCTATCGTGTACGAAGCGCTTCTTAAGTCACTTTTGCCGCAGTACTCTGGTGTCATGAAGAAAAGCGTAGTAAGATTAGGAAGACGCCACTAGCGGTCACGGGGCACAACACACCTGGTTCATAATTACACGCGCGCGCATGCACCGTATATTTACGAGTACAAGTATGATCGTTGACGTTTAAAAACTTTACTAGCAATCATTCAGAGCTGTTCATGACGTCGCTGAGGCCCTGAGACACACTAAATCAAAACGTATGCCAACTTTCTTTTGCCGCATACTAAATTTCCATGTTTTCTGGTGATACGAATTTCGGATGATACGAATAATTTTCGTAACCCCGCGAGATTCGTATCACCGAGGTTTTACTGTATTGCCTTCTTCATTTTTAGTAGACCCGCGGTGTTTACCCAATTTCTCTGGCGCATACCCGTTTATGATAGTTTATTGGTTCGCCGGACAAGGAGCGATTTGCAAGGAAAAGAACCTGGAGGCCACCCTAATCCTCGTGCCTGGCACTCGAGTGCTCCTCAACTTAGCCTTGTGGTTCTCGGAGATCACGTACAAACAAGCGCGTGGTTGAGGTGTGCTCAGGTAACGATCCCAGACGCTCTCAATTTTTCAATGAACTCAATGAATTCATTTTAATTAATTATGCCGTTAGTTATTTGGCCCTTATCATAGGTAAACCTGTGTTCCGATATAATTTGTATCCAATATACTGTAAACTCGAACCAGAACCATCCATTTGCATTTTTTGCTAACACGAAAGTGTTTTATGCAGGGGTCCACCACGGCTCCACTGACACATTTCCGTCACGGATACGACGTTGTAAAATATAAAGACAACATATGGCAAAGAAAAAACTACAACGAAAAGTTCCGTCACCGGGAGTGGAACTTGCGACCCCTCGATCCCAAGCGCGCAGCGCGAAACGACTCCGTCACAGACGGCACGTTCTTCGTCATACTAACGGCGTGCTATTTATATACACCACTTGCCGGTGGCGGTACTCAGAGATCGGTGGTACATCAGCGTGTTTTCGTTATCACTAGCGAGATGGCGCGAAGGGCTCGAAGGGCGCGCTTTAAAGCTCATTAGCAGGGACAGTTGGGCGAGTTGGTTGAAGTTCATCTTTAAAAAGCGCGAAAAAAAGCACAACAGACGGGTAGGAAGGAGACAGGACGACACGCTTCTAGCAACCGAAGGTTTAATCAAAAAGCGAAGGAAGATATACACACACATTACAAAAAACAAGATAAAGAAACAGACCACCGCAGAAAGAATATGCATATAAAAGATAAAAAATTGCCATAAAGTGGCTCACAATCTTAAGAATGTGGCCACTAGGTACCAAATCCCGGTTGTATTTTCTGCCCCCCGGAAACTGTCTATGTTGTGCAGGCGTGTTTGTAAAGAAAACAAAAAGCCGCAATGTGAAAAGAGACACCAGAAGTTTGTCGAGTGCAGCGTAGGGGTGGTCTACAAGATTCCACTCTCTTGTGGCAAAGTGTATGTAGGTCAGTCAGGTCGCTGTGTGAATGAGCGCCTTAAAGAACATGAGCGATCCCTACCGACTGGTACAGGCTCACATTTAGCTCAACACTGCAGAAAATACAATTGTCAAGCCTTGTTTAGACTAACCACTATCTTAAAGAAGAGTCGTGACACCACCGCCCGAGAATTATCGGAAGCTTTTTTCATTCAATCATTGGGGTCGCAGTGCATTAGTGTGCCTTCCATTACCTTGTTTTCTGCTGAATTTTGCTTTTTGGATGCGCTTTCATGATTGCGCTCAGGTGTCCAAGGTGTAGTGGTTGTGCGCATAGGGTGCACGGCGCATGTCCTACCGGTATCTGGCTGCTATAAAGAGTAGAGTGACGCAATAAACCATGTCAGTTGAGAGTAGCGCTGTGTTCCGTCTTCTTTCTTGTGGTGTCGTTTTTTGCGCTAAAAAAGCAATATGGATTCTCACCAACTAGCCCGCCAACGCATTTTGTTGTGATAAAACACCAGGCACGTTTTTTGTCACCAGCTTAAGTTATATCGGGGTAATCTACCTCTCGGCTTGATAGCGCTACGGACGGACAGCTTATAGAAGGAACGCCCGATTTAGCAATATCAACAATTTCACGAGTCCTCTAAACTCGGTTCGAAAACAAAACAGACGTTTCCTTAAACAAGCCCAGATGTAGATTACCTCGATATAACTTAAGCTGGTGACAAAAAACGTGCCTGGTGTTTTATCTTTTATATGCATATTTATTCTGCGGTGGTCCGTTTCTTTATCTTGTTTTTTTGTAATGTGTGTGTATATCTTCCTTCACTTTTTCATTAATCCTTCATTTGCTAGAAGCGCGCCGTCCTGTCTCCTTCTTACCTGTCTGTTGTGGTTTTTTCGCGCTTTTTAAAGATTAAAGCTCATCGCCCCACACGTTGAGATGAGCGTGCGCCTCTACAGGGCGTCGTAACTCGTGCGCGCGCGCTTATCTTGTACGTCTTGCGCTCTCAAAGCAAGTTTGCGTTGAAGCTACAGCGAGCACGAAGGTCACTTCGCTCACTGCAGCGGCCGCTTTTGCGAAAAGAGCGCGCTGCTCACCAACAAATAAGTTACAACTGTGACAGTTCGCGCTCATCCTGTGTAGACTTGTGCGTTTGTTTCGTGCGTCCTCTTTTGTATTTGACAGTTGTATTTGACAGAACTGTGACAGTTGTCAGTTCGCGCTCATCCTGTGTATGTTCATTCCGTGATTCCTTTCTGCTTGAGTAGCGCGTTGCAAGTTTCGAGCTGCTTGCCGTTCTTCGCGTGACATTACAACTTGTCGCTAAAGCATTCATTCCTTCGCCCTCGGGGCGAAACAATGCACAGCAAACGCTCAACTACGTCTGTGAAGACATGTCTTACTTTCGTGTTATACCGATTCCTATGACAGAGGGATCAGCCATGTTTTTTTTTAGAAGACTCTTGAAACCGAAAGTGCTTGGAAGATAAAAAAAATGCCCCCACCTGCCCGAAGGGAATCGTGAGGAAATGCGAATGCGTTTCTTGCGCCGAGAGTACACGGCGTAGTAATTTTAATGGCGTGAATTAATGACGAGACGAGGATTTGTACCGTAAATATTTATTTACACATTCATCAGCACCTGTTTGTGTTTTCATTGTACCTGACGGTTGCCTTATCCACTTGCTTTAGCTGAGTTTTGTATAAATTGCAGTTCTCTCCAATCTTAATGCATATGTCTTGTTTATTTTTATGGTGTTTTTCGCGTTAAATTGTATGAGCGTGTCAAAATAAATCTCTTGCTTGTACAAATAGACCTTGGTTTTCGATGCGCAAGTCATAAAAATAACGCATTCAAGTAGAGTTGCTGATACCTTTACCTGCATTGAGACGTCACGGAGGACACTGCGGCATCAAAGTGAAAACTGCACGGACGTTGTTTTGGTGTCAAGCTCACGGCAAGTCATTCGATTCCCTATCTTCCAGCGCTTCGGGGTGCGAGTGGCTAACGTAGCTGATATAAAAGGAAGTAAATTGAAAACATTAGTTTTCAGTGCCAATACACGCCTTGCAGCGAGCCGCCAGAAATGTGCCAGCTAGCCTTTGTTAGCATGGTAGCGTGAAATGTTGCAGCGAAAAGCGGCTGCTACGCGCGCGCGGGCGCGAGGGCGGGCATCTCGGAGCCGACAGCAGCGCCGCCGCATCTGGATGAATTCTCGCTCCCTCTCCGGCGCGCCGATGCTGACACCTCTCCTAGCCACCATAGCCCAGCCAGCGAACGGTCGAGAGTGAGGCGCGAGCGGAGGGGAGAGTGGGGCGCAGGGAGGAGAGAGAGCGAACGGCGAGAGAAGGGGCGGCGAAGCACTGCACCTACCCTCTCCTACACTCTCTCGCACCACATGCTCCGGTTGCTAGGGGCGAGGATAAGCGCGCGCGCCAGCAGCTGTTGCTATGGGAGAGGGAGTGAGAGCGGAGCGATAACACCTGCCGGCGCGCGGACAACGCCGGATGCCTTACATAGCCCGACTAAGAAATGCATTCGCATTTTAAAAAATCCGGGAGATCCCGTGGGCGTCGATGTAATGCGAAGATGCATACATCGCCTTGTTTCTTCTTGAGGAATTATTCATGCCATGACATCTATATATCCCATGTTTGCATGTACAATCTTTCATATAATGAAACGTATATTCTGGTCTATACAATGCATGACCTGTCACTTATGTTCGCCACGCACTCATGTCATGCCATACCAATTTTAGTGTGTATCCAGTTAACAAAACGAACGGCCGGAAGCGCACAAAGACAGTGTCATGTAAATCATGCCCTACACGACATGCATGTCACGATTGTCATGTAACCACCTGTCATTCATGTCCGTCGTACAGTCACGTCACGCAATGCCAGTTTTGGGGTATATCAAGCTGGTGAAACGGCCACGAGCGCACCAAGAGCGTGGCACGTAAATCATGCTGTACATAACATACATCTCATGAGTTTCATGTTACCACTTGTGATTTATGTTCTTCATACAGTCACGTCATGCAATACCAAATTTGGTACATGTCATGATAGCGAAACGGCCGCAAGCGCACCATGAGCGGGGCATGTCATGGTGTACATGATATGCATGTCATGATTTTCACGTTACCAGCTGTCATTTATGTTCACCATACAGAAATATCTCGTCGTGCCAATTTTGGTATATATCCATATAATTAAAGGGTCGCGAGCGCCCCGAGACCATGTCATGTAAATAATGCTGTACATGACATGCGTGTCATGATTTGCAAGATAGGACCTGTCCTTTATGTTTGTCATATACTCTTGTCACGGCACACGAATTTTCGCATATATCAAATCAGCGAAACGGCCGCAAGAGCACCAACACCGTGACATGTAAATCATGCCGTTCATGACATTCATATCATTATTTTCATATTAAGACCCGTCATTTATATTCGTCATACAGTCATGTTGTGCCATACTAATTTTGGTATACATACCATCAATGAAACGGCCAGGGCTGTGCAAAGCCGACCGACCGACAGACAGACAGACAGATACGCTCAAAATCGCAGACGTTCGCTAAGAAATGCTACGCATTTAAAAGGACTCGTGCCGCCAGAAAGAAAGAAAGACCTGCTGTTGGCGATGTGCTTCAGCGAGGAGATCCTCGGCGTCCTGGCGCTGAGGCCCCACCCTTTCCGACCGACCGACCGACAAACAGACAGATAGATACGCTCAAAATCGCAGACGTTCGCTAAGAAATGCTATGCATTTAAAAGGACTCGTGCCGCCAGAAAGAAAGAAAGACCTGCTGTTGGCGATGTGCTTCAGCGAGGAGATCCTCGGCGTCCTGGCGCTGAGGCCCCACCCTTTCCGACCGACCGACCGACAAACAGACAGATAGATACGCTCAAAATCGCAGACGTTCGCTAAGAAATGCTATGCATTTAAAAGGACTCGTGCCGCCAGAAAGAAAGAAAGACCTGCTGTTGGCGATGTGCTTCAGCGAGGAGATCCTCGGCGTCCTGGCGCTGAGGCCCCACCCTTTCCAGGACGGCGCGGTGCTTCTCCAGCAGCTCGTCGGCTTCCTTCTGGATACGACCGGCCTGCAACGATTACAGCAGTTATTCCTCCGAAGCTCTGTCCGTTCTAGATGCACAGATTATACCGTTCCAGCACATTACTCGCGTACGGTCGATAGGTGCATAACGCCGAGGCCTTTTATCAAAAGTCGGCGCTCATGGCTAGTTGCAGGCTCTGGTAAATTCACTGCTGCTGGAATCTGTTAGAACGCTAAGGTGAGCGCCGTTCATTTCAAAGAAAAGGTTGGGCTTCACGGCAATGATACTCTTCTGTTTTTGGCACTCTGTATGTGATAGTAAGAAAAGCTCAGGGAACTGACACCCGTTGAGGACGTGCTTAACTCGTACGCAAGCAATGGTCGGCCTACGCGAGGCCAAGTTTGACCATGCTGGGTTCCGCCGTGTGACATGGGGGTGCACTTTCACACGAACCTACCACTCTATGATTTTATTTCACTAAGGGGGAACGATTTACTCCACCACACAAACATTGCACTCGAACCTTCGCCCTAATTGCACCTCAACATCGACATCGCTGGGAAAGAGCCTGTGAATATACGCAAGCGACAAGCAACTGATGGAGGTCAAGAAAAGCGCGACACAACAAATGAAAGAAGAAGTGCTCATTTTAACGCTCTAACGCTCTGAACCTGCACAATATTATGGGTTATGAAGGACTCCACTGAGCATTTAGTCATTTGGGGCTCTTTCAGGTGTAGCTTCTCAGTCTGAATACACAACAGTTTTTTTTCTTAGTGTTGAAATTGTACCGCGTCAAAATGTGACCATCTTGGGAGGGATTCGAACACGTTAGGTTAGCTTCGTAGTGTCATAGGTTTCCTTGATTCAAAGCTGTATATGCATATACACAGTCATCACAGAATCAAAGCACGAGTTAAAATCACGCCCCTGAGAGACGTAGACGGCTGAAATATTAAAGTGTGTGCTGCGGCGCTAAATTAATGACGTCACACAGCACATGACGCCCGTTCTCACATTTTCTACCAAGGCAACTGCACCACATGTGCGCAGTTTTGAAAAATATCTGCACGAGGTTTGTGCCGCAGGACATGGTCAATAAGTTATTTTATATTGTCACTGAGTGGCGTTATCGCGCAGCAAAATTACGGCGCCATTGCAGTGTGGATAACATATATGCCGCGGTGGAGTGGTAAGTGGTAACAGAGCTGGGTAGGAAATCACCTCGGGAGTGACCTCTCGGCCACCAGAGATAGGCGAGGGTGGTCGCGTAAAAAAAAGCAAAACAAAACAGAAGAAGAGTGTCACGTTAGCACGAGACACGCATGACCCTTCGCCATTTCGCGAGCCGTCATAGTTGGGTGAGCGATAATGCAAGAAAAAAATATAAAAACAAAGAAACCAAAATTAGGCGGCCTTAACGTTCCATGTAAGTGTTTTTAATGGAGCTAGCCCTTAGCGTTTGGTGAACATATTACAGCACTTGGGTAGACTTGCAATGAAAGAAGACGGTTCTTTAGTGGGTGTGAGCCATCATGATGGCACACACCCACATGAAAACAGTATGCTCTTTCAGTGAACTTATTCAAGTAATTTTCATTAATCATCCTGACAGCTACTTGGCCGTTATCTTAATGCTCCGCTATCACACGTGCTCTATACAACTCCCAACTTGAGCCTCCATTTTATATGAGTTTATATTGGTTAATTCGCGTTTCACAAGATTCGAGCCAACGCTCAACTTGCGGTTGGCTCGGGGCGAATTCCGGACAGTGAAATGTCGACAGGGGCTAGCGCCAAGCGCTCACCCAGGTGGTGTGGAAATGGGCGAGCGCATACCTCGTCGATAATTTCCTGCGCCCGGCGAGAAAGCTCTTCGACGTCGATCTCCGGCATCTGGACCGACGTGGCTTCAGCCAGGACTCGCAGGGCGTCGTCGTACGCCTGGCGAACCTCCTCCCTCGCCTCCTCGGCCATCTTCTTGGTGCGCAGCATCAGGTCCATGATCTCGCGCATCCTGGGTGCCAATCATCGTGTTGCGCTGGCCGCCACTAGTACACTACTAGATGCGAGACGGGAGCAACGGCAAATTGTACAAAAGAACGAAGGGTGCAGCAAAGTGTTCTTTTTTTCTCTGTACAGATTACATTTACGAACAGTGGTCGCATCCATAGAACACTGTGAGAGGCGGAAAAGAAAAAAGAAACGAAAAAAAAAAAACACGCGCACCCGCTGTTCTAACACTAGACAAGTCCGTCTAAGTTTTCTTTGGAATGGGCAATTTAAGGCCTTATTTCATTTACTAAGATGGTTATCGCAGGAGTGAGGTACAAAAAAAAAGAAAAAAAAACAAAACCAAATGTGCCACACACATAACAAATTAAAAGAACAAACAAACAAAAAAGTTTCGCTTAAGGGCGAATCAATGAATGCGATTCCAACAAATTGCAATGTTAAGGCTAGCAGCTCACTCTTTTCGATCCGATCGCGCATAACTCTACAAAACGCCGGTGTAAGGGAATACGGCCGCTCTAGTGAGAGAAGCTGTTTTCGCGCCGTCTGTTCGTCTCAACGCGATCCGGTGTGAGCACAGCCCATCTCCCGATGTCTATCGAGATAGCACTCCCGAACGTGCCCTTATTTATTTCTTTTTTTATTTAATCATACTGCCAATCCCAAGAAGGGATTATTGCAGGGAGGGCAAGAATATACAATACATAAATACAATCAAAGAGCGAAAATATAGAGGCACACAAATTTTTGAAATTCTGGGAAAGTAACACAATGCTATAAAAAAAAGAAAAAAAGAAACATGCAACACTACAGAGGCAACAGTACACCATCGGAAACCAAGCATACACAAAACGCAGTGGGTGCGATATATGATAATAGGTTACAGATCTTTTTTAATACATGTGGTATTCAATGATCAAAGTTCGCAGTTGCTGCTCGAGCGATCACGCGTTGCTCATTTATTTATTCTTGTTCTTATTTCAATGTGTATAGAACGCACAAAATTACGAGGGGATACGGTATTACGTTTCGTGGGTTCGAAACAGCACGTAAAGTAAGAGGACACAGAAAGAACCAGACAGGACCAGGCGCTAAACTACCAACAATGCTTTTTATTTGTGCGAACACGAATAAATAGGCTTTTCGCGTGAGAGGAGGGGGAGTGGTATTGAAAACACGCATGCGCCCTACCCTATACAACGCACGACATTAACTGTGCAGATAGCTAATCTCTTTGTTAACGCTATCGAAGGTGAACTGACACATGTTGACCCGACGTTATGCATTTCGAAGGCTTCATAGATTTCTCGGGCTCGGGAATCTCAGTAACTGCGGACGATGCGCGTCTGCTGGAAATAAATATTTATTTTTACACAAATAAAAAGCATTGTTGGTAGTTCAGCGCCTGCTCCTGTCTGGTTCTTTCTGTGTCCTCGTACTTTACGCGCTGTTTCGAACCCACGAAGCCTTACCAACAAGTTCAAGCCCTTTTAGGGTACTACGGCAAACGAACCCGGCAGTATTCAATGGGGCCTAAATATTCAAGGTGACAATCAAAGGTAATAACGTTAAAAAAGCACCCATTTCCAGATTCTTTTTTTCTTTCAGAAGTTTCAAAGAGACTCGCGCTGATGAATACAACTGACTGGAACACCAAGCTTATAGAGACAAAGGAGTAGGCAGTATACGCAGACGTTCGTGCACAACTGCAGGGAGAAGCGTGAGAGAAACGCCGAACAGAATATACTTTGTTATGCATTTCGTGATCTCTGCTAGTTTAAACAATAAAACACACCGACCGATATATCTAAGGGGGGCAACACTTTTCCAGGTAACCATCGAACGACTTCACTGGAGTAGCACACCTGTCGCCTCACGAAACGACTGCCGCAGAGATTTCCAGATTCCGCCGTCGAGCACGAGGGGCGCTTCGAGCCTGCTGTCTCTTTCCTTTCGCCCCAGCGAGCGCGCTGACAAGGGGGCACGAAGACACGTCAGCGCACGCCATGGTAACTGTGCAGCTCACTATGTTCTAATCAGCCAATGGCCGTGGTGTTTATGAGGCGGTCATTTTGGGTTATGGCATCGACAGAAGAGCGATTTGTAGCTCGAAATTCCAGGCCGCGTGCTGCGCTATAATGTTTGGCTCGCGTGTTCCCGGGACCGTGCTCAAAAAGTGCTGCAGGGCCGCGTAAAGCTTACGTTTCGGGACCAACTCGAGGGGCAGTAGTAAAAGCATGCACAGCGGGCTCCTTCCTTCGGTCAGTGGGGACGTTTGTTTGCTGCGACATGGTCGCGTTGCGCGCTAGTTCAATTTTATTTCATATCAAGGATGAAGATAGGCTTCGGAGAAAAGTGACATTCGTCACTTGAGGAAAAACCTTTCCGTACAATGCGCAGTCGGCCACAAAAAAGTGTTCACGGGTGTCATTGCAAATGCCAAGTTCGGCTGTTAAGGCGTGACACGTTTAGGAAACTATGGTGCAGGTCGCAAATGCCGCTACAGATTTCGGGGCTATGCGCCAGGGTTACGATTCTTCCCCCGCCAATCCCGTTTACCATTGCGACCCGCAATGTTGCGGGATCGAAGCCCAGCCGCGGCGGCCGCATTTTCTATGGAGGCGAAAATGCCAGAGGCCCGTGTGCTTAGATTGAGGTGCACACGTTAATAAACACCAGATGGTCAAAAATTCCGGAGCACTGCACTACAGCGTCTCTCATAATCAAATCGTGGTTTTGGGACATTCATCCCCAACAATTATGATATTATTGCGACCCTTCGCATTCGCTTCCCTATCAAGTAGCACAACTCCATCAGCAGGAAATATGCGATCTGCAAGGAAGGACAGACTCGGTCGCTTCCCGTCTCGAGCGCCACGGCGGGAAAGCTGCGTGCAGACGTCGCCGTTGAAGGCGCCTCTGGCGGCCTTGACGGGGTACCCTCACCTAATGTAAAAAAGGGCTTCGCTCTCGGAGCCAACTTGGGCGTGTTGGTTAAGCATGATGAAACACACAGCGCAAGTAAACAACGGGGACACCCCTTCCGGTGTCCCCGTTGTTTACTTGCGCTGTGTGTTTCAATTTTTGCTCTCACCCGCTCGCTCCGGAATTCGGGGCCTGAATGTCCAATGGGTCACGTGACCGGCGAGACAACGTCCAACGAGACGGAATGTCCAACCGAGACGGAATGTCCAATTTAGAAGAGATAAAGGCGCCCTAGTTTGAAATTTCTCAGACAACTGATTCATTGGGTTAAGATAGCCTAACGCAAGATCGCATTTTTTTGTGTGTGTTTTGCAAATAATATCGACTGTCTGCGGCGTCGGGCGTCGTATTTTTGTTTCCGTATTCGCTTTACTGCATTTATCATAATTTCAACTTTTGTTAGTTTTATTTCTATTTTCTATTTTTAGTTTTAGTATGTATGTTGAACATGTTACTTTATTGCTTTATTTTGTTTGTTTGCATACTTTGCTGTTCCTGTTCATGTCTGTCATAAATCGGACATCACAACCCCTTAAATGATTACAGGAGAGGGCGCTCCCTCGTCCACTTTGCGCGGTATCTATGTGCGTTTAGTACCCGATAGTGTTACCAGCGCGACTCGTAGCTAAAGCGGCGAGTGTGAAACACTATTTTTGCCAGAAAGCGTCGCGAGGCAGGACGAAGCCCTTGCTATGAAAGTGCGAAAGAAGAATAGTTCGAGGAGCTCGCTTATTTGTTAGAAAACCAACAGGACATTATTTGTGGCTTTTTTTTAACTGCGATGTAATAATCATAACCCATATTGGAAGGAATCCAAGTGGATGAAAAAGCACCCTTTCCGTCGGTGGGATCCGAACCCGCAACCTTATAATTACGGCAACGATTTGCGCTTGCTAACACTGCCAGGGATCAAGCTCACGTAAATACCCAACAAAGTGGACGAGGGAGCGCCCTCCGTCGTAGAGCATGAGACGCGTAATGCGAAAGTTGTGGGTTCGAATCCCACCGAAAGAAAGTGTGCTTTATCGTGCTGTTTAAGTCCTTCAAATTTAGCTCATATTCATTACACTACAGTTAAAAAACATCAACAAATAACGTACCTATGCTTTCCTTGGCTTGATTGTTGGCTTTCTACGAGCCCCTCGAACAATTATTCTTTCCTATTAAAGAGTGTGGGTCGAAGAAGCTAGGGAGGAAATTTCCCTTTGAAATTAAATTCTTGGGTTTTACGGGCCAGAACCACGAAATGATTATGAAGGATGCTGCAGTGTGGGGTTTCAGTTTTGACTACGACGCTTCTCAAACGCGGGCCGGTCTCGGAAAGGCTAGGCCGTTAAAGAGGTCGTGTCACCAAACTTTGAGGCTATACAAAGCCTGCTGTAGGCTTCCTCTGTAAGCAAGGACGCTCAGCACAAAGTGTTGCACGCAGCAAACATTTAAAATATATTTTTATTCACTTCCAAAGTCGCTTTGCTCATTCTCGCGATCGACACCCATCGAGCGCGACTGACGCCGACGTCACTGTGTAGGAAGCGTACCGAAAGTTTTAGTGACGTCACAGCACATTAGAGTGACGTGCAATGAGCGGTGACCAACAGTTCTGCTGCACCGGGCCAGTCAAGAAAGCATCAGACTATCGGTTGCGAACTGCTCATTTTTTCTGAGTTTATTGCCGAAGCAGCCAAACTTGCTCGCGTTTTGCCAAGTGCTTCGCGTGAATAATTTCTCATTACAACACATAGCATACATGTAATCGTCGGCGACAATAAAACCGTTTTTATGATGTTTAAAATCACTTGTGGACTTTTCAGAACCGGCCTGAACACGAGCTTTTCTATTACTCTTCCAATGACGTCAATATTAATGCTGTGAAAATCAAGCGAAAAAAAAAAACTGGGCCGGGAACAGACTTGCACGCATTACAGTGAAAGAACGTCAGCGATTACAATGACTTAAAAAAAAAAACTAACGGACTACGGCGAGAAAACTGATAGCTAATCGATTATTAATAAGGTCAGGTACCGGGCTAGTTGATTTTGCATAATTGTTAAACTGTGCTAAAGTTGCAGGTACATATTTTTCGGGAGGACGCACATAACAAAGGCATGAGAAGCAGATTTGTTGAAAAGGCATCAAGTAACAAGAACACGAGAAAACGGGTACAAAAGGGAGTTTCGAAAGGGCATAAAAGTCGAGATGTGCCCCTCATTCGGTTGCTCGGTGTGCAGAGGCCTTCTTGGCCAAATCTGAATTTTATTTCGAGGGCAAACAGCGTACAAAAGCTTAACGGAAGATTCAGCACCCTGCGACATCGACACTAGTGCTACGTGTTCGGTGTGAAACATTCCGCACATACCGTCCTGAGTGACGACACGCTAGTAACAATGACGTCGACGATATGAGTCTATATATTGTGGCGCCGACGCCTGGCGAAGCTCTCACTCCCAGCCAGTGGCTCCAAGGTCGATCCAAATAGGTCGCGAAGCTTCGGGCAAAAAGCGGTTCAGAACCTATTGCCAACGACATCAGCAAGGGGAGTTATGGGTGCTGCGATTGAAGCGCGACTGTGTTTGGAGGGAACAAACACTAATAGCGAAAAACCAAGTTTTATTGAAGGGCGAAGCAATCTTGATGTTTTACAAATTACATTTATTTCCTGAACAATATTATGTAGGTGCAATGTGCTAAGAATGTAGGATAGTGTTTAATTATTACGAAAAACCAGTTTCTTAGCGCCCCCTGAAGAGAGACGCACGTCACTGTTATTCAGTGCAGCACTTGCGGTGCATCGAAAGGCGCGCTCGTAAACTCGTCTGCAACGACACGCCCCCTCACGTGTTCTGGTGTTTCGCACTTGCATGCGTTCTGTGAATTATTGTGGTGAGAATTTGATTTTGGTGTTGGCGAAGTTGCGAGGTGCGTTTCATCGTTGGTGAACGTGTTGGCTGCGGTGTTCAACGGGCAACGGCACGACGCGGCTAACATTTCAGGCCGAACGCCTTCCTCGGTACTTTCGGAAACGATGTGGTGTTCCAAGGATGCAACAGCAACACGCGTACGCCTGGCGAGCCCTCTCTTCTATATAAGACACCGGGGCAACGGTTCGGAGTAGTGTGCTTGCTGGATTTTCATGGATCAGTATTCCTGCTGCCCGGTTTCCTTGGTGAACACGCAGTGCCTACTTTATTTCCTGCTATCGGTGAGCAGATCGCTAAGTTATCTGTCGCGCTATAATTCGCATGTCTTGATACGCTACACGTAAGATAATTTATCGGAACATAAGGCAAAACATAGTTCATGTAGTGTACGCACTTTTTGTACTTATTACGGCATTTGTTGCGCATTGTGTAGGGTGTGATATAATTGCGTTATTGTGACCATTGAATAAAACTGAAATATCAATATTTTGGCGTGACCAGGCGTCATTTCTTCTCGTTAGAACTGAAGCACACATGCAATGCGCTCTTTAAGTCCCCTGCGCATGTGCGAAGCAAATAAGCAACGCTGCAAACATGAGTGGTACGTTGCTGCCTACTTTATTCACACTATGGAAGATGACACGAACGCAGAATAAAAGCTCCAAGAATAAGGTTTCCTAGTAAAACCAAGGTGAATTGAACGGCGGTACACTTAAACACCGCTGTTTAGTCACGGGTCGACATTAGTATAGCTAGCGTTGGCTTCAAGCGCGCTCGCGCTTGAAGCCAACAAGTTGCGAGGTGCGTTTCATCGTTGGTGAACGTGTTGGCTGCGGTGTTCAACGGGCAACGGCACGACGCGGCTAACATTTCAGGCCGAACGCCTTCCTCGGTACTTTCGGAAACGATGTGGTGTTCCAAGGATGCAACAGCAACACGCGTACGCCTGGCGAGCCCTCTCTTCTATATAAGACACCGGGGCAACGGTTCGGAGTAGTGTGCTTGCTGGATTTTCATGGATCAGTATTCCTGCTGCCCGGTTTCCTTGGTGAACACGCAGTGCCTACTTTATTTCCTGCTATCGGTGAGCAGATCGCTAAGTTATCTGTCGCGCTATAATTCGCATGTCTTGATACGCTACACGTAAGATAATTTATCGGAACATAAGGCAAAACATAGTTCATGTAGTGTACGCACTTTTTGTACTTATTACGGCATTTGTTGCGCATTGTGTAGGGTGTGATATAATTGCGTTATTGTGACCATTGAATAAAACTGAAATATCAATATTTTGGCGTGACCAGGCGTCATTTCTTCTCGTTAGAACTGAAGCACACATGCAATGCGCTCTTTAAGTCCCCTGCGCATGTGCGAAGCAAATAAGCAACGCTGCAAACATGAGTGGTACGTTGCTGCCTACTTTATTCACACTATGGAAGATGACACGAACGCAGAATAAAAGCTCCAAGAATAAGGTTTCCTAGTAAAACCAAGGTGAATTGAACGGCGGTACACTTAAACACCGCTGTTTAGTCACGGGTCGACATTAGTATAGCTAGCGTTGGCTTCAAGCGCGCTCGCCATGCCGGCTCGCCGTAGCGCGAGTCCTTAGCGATCAGGGGCCTAAGAAAAATATTTCGAGGTCAAATTTTCGCGCTAGTGACAACAAAATGACATCACGTATTTAGCGGATATTGCATCACATCCGCTTTATTTTTTGTTCCGCTGGAAGTGTTCCCTCCCCACACAGATGGCCCTAAGCCCCCATGAGCAGCCCCAGAGAAGAAAAAGAACTAGGAGGCTCACTAGTACATATACGGCTGGTAGTGTAAGCAGTATGTCAACAAAGAGCGTTAAGCGAAAAGCCAGAGAGGCGGAGAGGATTTACTGGATGGCAGCTATGGAGAAAAAACCGGCTTTGAGTAACTACCGAAAGGGCAAAAAAATCACAGCATATCCACGGGGTGAATGATGATGAGTGGGGCGAAGCTACGGAGGGAATCATCTGTAAACCGTGAAACTCTTCCGTGAAATGCGCCCAGTACATAATATAAAGAGTGTGAAACATCGTGTATATATTAAACATCAAACTTTTATTGTACTGTTGGTTTACGTGGTCCCTTCATTATCACTTGTGATCGGTGAAATGCAAGGAAGAAGTCCGCTCCCGAGCGAAAGAGCGCCAAGAGCGACCGCATTCCCCGCTCGCCCTGTGCGAATTAAAGGCAAGGCTAGAGGGAAGACAGGACGCGCGTTCCACGACGCGAGGTCGGTAGCATGCCCAACGAAAGCCAACGGAACGCGATCGTGCAAGTGCTCCGGCTTCGCATCGCCTCATGGTTCCATTTAGCGTCCCAAAACCAAACATATTGCTCAAGGTGTGCCTTGCGTTTTTCGTAGAAATAATTTCTTTATCATGTACATTAAGACGAAAAGTTGAAAGCTCACTAGAGTGTATCGCCCGCAAAGTATGTCTTTTAGTGTGATTTAACTCTCGTACGGCAGGGTCCTCGCGCCGTTGCCGGTCCACCTCGCCCGTTGACGATCGGGCGAGGTGGCTACATATAACTACTACTACAACACTTTAAGAAAAACATCTGGCGTCTTTCGTTGGTTTATTTCATCAATCAACGGCGTTTTGAACAAAATTTTTATTGTTTAATCACGCACAGGAGAAATCTCACCATGCAGGCACTACCTTGGAGGTAAACAATGGCTGCTAATGGCAATGAGAGACACAAGAAGTCGGCTTTTAGCTAACACTTACACTTCTACTTCTACTAACGTTTCCTACTGGAACATGCCAATGGCTGCTAATGGGGAATGAGAGACAGAAGAATTCGGCTTTTAGTTAATGCGCACGCTGCGAATTTTTTATTGTTCAACAACGCACAGGAGAAATCTCCCACCGGCACCACCTTGGAGGTCAAAGCGTAAGACTTGTTACTCACTACTACGACCACGACGACTACGAGGGACGAACGGGTGCCGCCTTAAGGAGGTATGGTAGGGTAAACCCCCCAAAAACTCGAATTTGCAATTTTGACATCGAGAAATCCACTGCACTCTGAGGAACAAACCTGCGGAAGCTCCACGTCGAGCGGCCGCTCCAAGCCGTTTAAATACCGCGCCAAAGTGCGCCACGCGCCCTGGTGTTTAAAAATGGCGGAGGGCGCTCAGAGGACGGTTTGTTTATGGTTGTTTTCCTTTATTTTGGTGTGTTTTTTTGTTTTGTGGGTGTTACTAGTAAGTATGCATATTATTACATTATCGATTGTTGTAAATACTTACTTATTTTACAGATCCGCCGCTAGGGTTGCTTTTGTAGCGTGTTTTGTCTGCCTTTGCATGCTTTTGTTTTCACGAACCCCGTTGCGCTCAGCTCTGCTTCGCTTTTCAAAAGTAGTACAGTGGGGATGGCACGATCATCCAGCAAATGGACCAGAAAGAGAACATTTAAAGGTAATCGCTTCACTAGGGAAAAGAGCACCGAGAAACCAGCACGGCGAAGCGCTAGCCGAATGAAACTTGGTGAAAGAATTGGTGTTGAAAACTTCAATGTAGAAGACGCAAGTACGACTGGCTACCGTCTAATCGACTTGGATCTTCTCCGCAGCTTCCTTGAGGATATTGTTGTGTGTAAAAAGTGCAAGAACGGAACAATACAATTGAAAGAAGCAACTGACAGGCGAAATGGCTTGGCATCTTTCATAAACGCTACTTGCAGCGATTGCGATGCTCTCAATGTATTCGAGACATCCAGGCGCAGTTCCGGCAACATATTTGAAGTAAACCAAAGGTTCGTTTATGCCCTTCGCACCTGCGGAAAAGGATTGGCATCTGGTCGCATTATGCGTGCTGTGCTCAATATGCCGCCACCGCCAACAAAGTTTGCGTCGTACAATGCGAGACTCCTTGACGCATCCACAACCACCGTGAACAACAGTATGGCAAAAGCTGCCGAAGAACTGAAGACAGAGGCATCCACCCAAGAGGGGGAACTGGAAACTGCGGTGACAGTGGATGGCACATGGATGAAGCGGGGTTATTCTTCACTGCATGGTGTCGTAGCAGCAATATCGGCTGACACAGGGAAAGTGCTCGACTTTGAAGTAGAATCTAAGTTTTGCCACTTGTGTGCCCGCAACCTTCACACAGATGTTAATATGGGTGAATGTAAAATTACCTACAATGGACCATCTGGTGGAATGGAATCTGCTGGCGCTGTAAAGATCTTTGGACGCTCTGTGGAAAAACATCAACTAATGTACACTACATACATTGGTGATGGAGACAGCAAGGCGTACATTGCCGTCAGAGACTCACAGCCCTACGAGAAGGCCATAGAAAAACACGAATGTGTAGGACACGTCCAGAAGCGAATGGGCACCAGGCTCAGGAACCTAAAGAATAATCTCAAGGGCAAAAAGCTCGCCGACGGTCTGCCACTCTCCGGGAAAGGACGCCTCTCAGAAAGAGACATAGACTCCCTTCAGGTTTACTATGGCAAAGCTATTCGGGAAAATACAGACAGTTTGGAGAATATGAGACGAGCTGTATGGGCTATATACTTCCATAAGCTATCAACAGACGTCAAGCCAAACCACGGACTTTGCCCGAAGGGGTCATCTTCATGGTGTGGCTATAACCGCAGCCTTGTTGAGGGAAACCAGGAGACTTACCGCCACAAAAACTGCATTCCTGAGGCTATAATGGACGTCATCAAGCCGGTGTTCAAGGCGTTGTGTGATCCAGGACTTTTGAACAAATGTCTTCACGGAAAAACACAGAACACCAATGAGTCCCTTAACCAACTCATCTGGTGTCGCTGTCCTAAGACGACATTTGTCAGTGCTGACACACTGAAGACCGCTACAAACGATGCTGTAGCCTACTACAATGACGGTAATTCAGCACGAAAAGCTGTTCTGTAGGCCCTTGGAATCGTTCCAGGTGTGTTTTGCGATAATGCCCTCAACAGGATGGACAAAGAGCGTGTGGACAGGGCAGAGTTCTATGACTCTGTCGAAAGCAAGGAAACGCGACGAAAAAGAAGGAACACCAAGAAGGGTTTTGGAGACAGCACGAAAAAAGCCAACACTAATTTGTACTCTCCTGGGGCATTTTGAGCAACCGTAAGCAGTATGTGCTCATAAAACTTCGTTTTTCTCAAATTGCGTTTTTTATGAATTTCTCAAATTGAATGTACCTTTTCTCAAAAAGTATTGAATCGATTCCGATGAAATTTTGCATGAATGTGCTACAACAAGTTCGAAATAATCTGAACTAAAACAATTGCAAATTTTATGAAAATTTAACCTGTAAAGAAATTACACACCAACATGTACCCTCTGTGGCTTTGTGCATGTAGTAATTTTATTTTTTTTTTCACAAAAACTCCATTAATGATGTCCTATTTTTTTAGTTCAGATATAACCTACGGGTCTCTAAAATAACACGGCTTAATATCATTAGATTCCTTTCGGTGGTTGCCGAGAAAACGTACATTGAATAATTGAACACACTCTAAAATTTGACAGTAGGCCACAGGAAGGATAAGCAACCTAGGCATAAAAAAGGGTGTCAAGTGATACGCACTGGCATACTTTGTGAGCACGTGAAATTTTATGTGAATACTTGCAGCCATTTCTAAAATATTAAGTTAAAACTGACATATACCATTTACCCTACCATACCCCCTTAACGAGCTTCGCCCCTAAAATGAAATAAGGAGGGAGGCATTTTACGACAATTCAATGGGAAGCGCTTTACTGTTTGAAGCGAGATCGGGTTGCCTTAGAACGGGTAGTTATAAAGCGAGATTCAGTAAAGAAGAAGAACAATGCACGTGCTGCGGGGAAGATCAGGAAACGGCGGAGCATGTTCTGATTGAATGTGGAGACATCCACCCAGGTGTACGTTTGGGCACGAGCCTACATGACGCCTTGGGTTTTAGAGACAATGGAAAGCTGAACACACCCGCGATTGAAATAAGTAAGAGACGGTTAGGGTATTGGTGGCAGAAAACTAGAGAGAAAGGACAAAAATAAATAATGGGAAAAAAAATAAGGACATTCTGCCGTAAAGGGCACAGAACGGAGCTGAAAACTTAAGGTTTTTTTTTTTTTCTTCTGGAGTAAAATAGTTTTCATTGAAGTAAAGACACTAGGCCAACGCTAAAAAAAAAAGAGTAAAGGTTTTGTTTGTTTTTTTTCGAGCCTGGTGGCACACTTGTCACCGCCCCGTTATAAAGGGGACGCTCATAGCATCCATCCATCCATCCAGCTGATGAGCCGCCATTTTCTGAACGTATGGGTTTCTATGGAAGCTTCGCTACCATTTACACTTACCTTGGTGGCTCTCCTTGCTGTCCCGATCCGTGCCTGCGATTCATCGTGTCGCATCGACTGATTTGTCGTGTGCTCCTCAGCGCGACCGCGATCAATCGGAGCGACTACGGGCCAGCATGTCGGGGAACCGCTGCGTAGTGCGGACCTGCTCGTCGAAGCGCGGAAAAAGCGGAAATTGCGTGGCGTTTCATGCATTTCCGAGCCGCGAACCTCAACGCAGCCAGTGGTTTGACTTTGTACGCGCCGTGGGACCAAGGTATTGAACACCCGTGATCAAGAGCCGCATTTTCTCGCTGCACTTTGCGGCGGGGCTGCCCACCGCCCACCGCGCAAACACCACGTCTTCCGATTTACTGAAGCCACCCACTGCTGCCGCAATCCATGCGACCAAGGAAAACGATGCAGAGCGAACATGCCACACTTGCACTCATCGCGTGGCGTACTGTGCAGCAGACACACGATTCCACCTGAAATATTTCTCTTCTGGTGCTTCTTCGTTCACCCGTACACGACACAGTGATGGCCGTATGACTTGCTATGCGAATGAAGTAAATTTTCTGCTATGATAGTCACTTCGTATCGGAGACAGGCGCATAACACAGCCACACAAACGCATACCGAAGCAACACCAACACAGCAATGGCACAGCCCAAAGCACAATGGCAAGTTGGTGTTCCTGTGCTCCGACAGTACGGCCGGGGCTGATAAGTACACTGCATTCAACGCAGAGCACGTCAGGCGAGGACCGCGAGCCTGCCGCTTCTTCTAGATCGTTGTCGATGTTGACCGTGACGAAGCGGCGACGACGACGATGTTGGCAACAAAGACACGGCAGCACATGTGCTCCTAGCGGACGAAATGTCAGCTGGGCGTGACGTCACTCTTTTTTTTGCGGCCGCGGGATCAGCTGGGGTGCGGCCTCGACGTGGCCGCGAGGTGGCGCTACAAAGTGGCGGGCTTTCCACCCGTTTTGAATCGCTTTCGACACCTCCGGATATATTAATCAATATTACATATACTTATTCCTCCCTTCGCTGCATTTTGAGTCGCGAATCGTTACTAGGGGGTCGATAGCTAGTCGCGGATGCAAAAAAGATCCACATGCGGAAATTTGATCTGAGTGCTCCTTTAGAATAATTTTTCTTATCTGTAAATACTTCTTTCAGCGTCTAATTCCTTGTGTCCTTATTTTGATCCCTCATGGCTTTTCACTCTGTCTCTCTTTCTCTCTTATATATATATATATATATATATATGGCTGTTGCTAGGGTGACGTCCAGACGTAACTGTAGTCACCGCTATCGTTACGTCCAGATTAAAGTCCCTGGATTTTTCTCTGTTGAAGAGCAGGGAAAATCTAGGGCCTTTAGTCCAGATGTGGCTTTCCTCAAACGTGAGTACATTATTTTCCTGCTGCTCAGTGAAGCAACGTTTCTAGAACTACTTCAGTTTGAAAACTCGGCTGCGTTGCGCGGCTCCGCCGCAAGCGGAGGCGGCGAGTGGCGCTGTAGTCGCGTCAGGCTTCAGCGAGGTGCGCCGACCGCTGCTACGGCTGCTACCGTATCGGTGCGCCGGATCAGATGGGTCACTGCGTTTTATTGACGAACAGATTCCGGATCTTGTAATACGCCGCAAAATAGATTACACGTGTTACGCGTCCGCAATGCCGACATGTTTTATGCCGGGCTGCACAGCGGCAAAAGGACAAACAAATGACCGCGCCACTCTTAGGCTCAGCATGATCAGGAGGGATAAAAGGCTGCCAGAAAAATCGCAAGCTAATGAACGAATGTACTCTCGAAGTGCTGCTTGCTGGGCCAGTTCTCCACACTAAACTTGTGAAAACCGCGCTTTTTTTTCGCGCTTTTTAAAGATGAACTGGGGTTGCTTAGCGGGCACCGGTATAGCACAGTAGTGCCGAAGGTTGAAGTTTATTTCACCACAGTGTTACACCATTTTTTTTTTTTTTTTTCAGACATTCTTGAAACAAAGATACAATGTGTGGTGTGGAATGCGGGAAAAAAGCTGCGATACAAAACGCAGCTTGACTAGCCCCACATCCCATCAATACAAGGCAGAAAAAGTGACAGCATTCATAAAGTCCTCGAAAGAACTAAACGGACACAAATACATAGTTTAAAGTGGCACCAATAAGAAATATTACATACATAAAATTTTAAGAAATTGACAGGATCGCACTGTTTGAAGAAATACGAAAAAAAGAAATAAGCAGAACATAAAAAAATCTTTGGAACTGCCTAAATTTGTGCAAAAAAAAATTTTTTTTTTCTCTCTTGCGTCATGAAGGTAAAAAAGTATTCGACATATCCTGTCGCGAAAGAAGGCGCAATCGCTCCAATGAAAAAGTGAATTTATTTAGTATGTGGGGGAGTGAATGTTTCAGCATTTGTAGACCATAGTTTGTTCGGCATCGAGGAACCTTCCAATAATCGCTCTGTCTAGTAGGTCGAGACGAGGTGCTGCGCTCTAAGCATGCTATGGAGATAAGATTGTTACTTCCTTTGTTAATTTCAGTTTTTAAAGACGCTAGTAAACAATATTCATACATGTTGTCAAATCTTACGACTCTGAATTTGTTGAATAAAGACAAGGTATGTGCATTATATTCGGCATTTGCAATAGAACGCAATGCATTTTTTTGTAGTGTGAGTAATTTCTGCTTAGAGTGCAAGGTGCCAGTACCCCACACCAAAAGACCGTAGCGTAACTGGGAAGAAAAAAGCGTGTTGTATATCATTAGCATCTGAGTAGTCGGTAAAAATGACTGACATCTCCTAAGCATGCCTAGTACCTTACTTAACTTGTTTCTTACCATTTCGGTTTGTGAATCCCATAACATATGCTCATGAAAAACAATTCCCAATGCTTTAGCGGTCGAAGAAAAATCAATCACAGAATCGTGCAGGTGTAGTTTTGAAGTAGCTTCGTACGTTGTTCCTTTTGAACGAAATAGGACGGCTTTGGTTTTTGAACAGTTGATTTGTAGGGAGTTAGCAGTCGCCCATGCATACAAGTCATCTAGTGTCGTGTTTGCTGCTGAAATTAGGTCATTTACATCCACACCTGTGAAAAACAAGGAAGTGTCATCCGCATATATGACATATTTGATTGTGTGATTTATGTTTATAATGTCGTTGACATAAGTGATAAAAAGTAACGGCCCCAATATACTACCTTGGGGTACACCTTGAGCAAGTTTTTTCAAAGATGATTGTTCTGTGTTTATGCTTACACACTGCAGCCTATTGCTCAAATAACTGGTGATTAAGTTTAGCGCATTTCCTCTAATGCCATAATAGGGCAATTTTTGTAAGAGGGTATTGTGATTTATCCGGTCGAAGGCTTTAGAGAAGTCAACAAATATGCCTAGCGTAATTTTCCTGTCCTCTATATTACCTAATATAATTTCCTTTTGACGTAACAATGCTACCTCTGTCGACAGCCCTGACCTAAAACCGTACTGGGCTGGAGTAATTACCGAATGTTTTGCAAAGAAGTTCGACAGTCTTATAAATATTAACTTTTCTATGGGCTTTGAAAACAATGGTAGAACAGATATGGGCCTATAGTTCTTCAAATCATTTTTGTCTCCTCCCTTAAACAGCACTGTAACTTTTGCATGCTTCATACGTTCTGGGAAAATACCTGTGCCTAAAATTAGGTTATAAATGTATGTTAAGGGCATGACTAATATGTCTATGACAGAACAGACTGGGGCCATCTTTAACCCATCAATATCTTCCGATTTACTTTTCTTTAGTTTTTTGAAAACACCCATAACCTCGTGTTCATCTGTTGGGGAAAGATAAACCGACGAAGCTACTGTCTGTGCGGACATGTAATGTAGTGCGGTAGTGTCACTGACACTGTCTACTAAGGAAGTAAGGTGATTATTGAATTTCTCAGCCAATGCTCTGCCCCTGTATGTTCGATCGCCTTCAGTTATCTCTTCTACACTAAAATTACCTTTATGTAATGCAGTAATTGAATTTAACTTGCTCCACATCTCCTTGACCCCTGAGACGCCCTCGAACATGCAAGAATAATAACTGCGTTTCGCTTTTTTCATAACTTTAGTTAAATTATTTCTATATTTCCGAAAGGAATCCAATGCGTCTGGATCGCGATTCTTCAAGAATAGTTGATACATGCTATTTTTCACATTTATCATTTTTATCAGGTTCTTTGTGACCCATGGTTTCCGCGAACGTTTCAACTTTTTTATTTCTTTGTAGGGAAAACATCGCTTGTAAATACGGGAAATTATCTCCATAAAACTGTCGTATGCTGCGTTTGCTGCTGAGCACGAGAGCACTGCTGCCCAATTTGTTCTGGAGATTTCATCTCTAAACTGCGAAAGAGAGTTTTCAGTTATATTCTGGCACCGGAATTTGTAGGTTGGGTTTGATACGGCACGGCACTTATCAATAACTAAATATATCGGCAAATGATCACTAAGTGTAATGTTGACTGTCCCAGAAAACAGACTTTCACGTGGTAAGTTGGT
The DNA here is from genome assembly GCF_013339695.2 of Rhipicephalus sanguineus. Classification (NCBI taxonomy): domain Eukaryota; kingdom Metazoa; phylum Arthropoda; class Arachnida; order Ixodida; family Ixodidae; genus Rhipicephalus; species Rhipicephalus sanguineus. The sequence continues at coordinate 1,567,815 of NC_051176.1, read as the reverse complement.
AATAAAAAGGTCCAGTAACGTAGCGCTAGTTGCTGAAATGCGAGTTGGTTGCAGTATCACATTTGATAACAAATACGAATCAAGAAGCATACAAAATTCGGACTGTTTTGATGTATTTGAAAGCATGTCAATGTTTAGGTCGCCACCTAGGACCAATTTATACTGATGTATACTAACATGAGAGAATATCGCGTCTAGCTGCTCGAAGAACTCACCTAAATTACCATCAGGTGGACGGTACACCACCGCAAAAAGAAACTTCCCACATTTCAAACATATTACCTCAATATCTGACGTACATAAAGATAGGTCATCAAGCAGTTCATAATTAATACCTTGTTTAATAAACATACATACGCCTCCACCTCTTCTAATGGGTCTGTTCAAGAAAACTGCATTATAATCTTCTAGGTGCATGTCATCACCAGCCGAAAACCACGTTTCTGTCAACATAATTACAGAAAACGAGAAGCCGAAATCACTCAGAAATACACAGAATTCATCCTGTTTGCCTCGTGCTGACTGCATATTTAAATGAATAAAAGTAAGAGGTGAATCGCATTTCTCGACCGTATTATGCTTTAACTCTGACGGAGTAACACTAGAAGTGTTCATTTCAGATGCTGATGGGTCAACAGGAAATCGTGCATTGTAAAGTTTATATTCATTGCCACATAAACCGTGCGTTGGAACGACAGGTCAACGACGAAATTTGCGACAACTATTCTTATCGAACAAATCTTATAGCCACAAACTGGATAGCCAGCATCAATGAAAAATAGTAACGAAAACAAGCTACTGCAAGAGCACTGGTGCATCCCAAGGCAATAAGAGGGAGTGAAATGTATTCCCTCAAATAACAACTCACACGCCCAAATTTTTTTGTGATATCGTGAAGCATATATTTCATGAACAAACATAAACCCAACTTCATGAGCATGCGTGGTACTTGACCCACTTAGGAACAAAAAATAAGCATGAAACAAACAACCGAAATTCTCGTTTACAGCGGCGCCGCAATATCTGTGCCCACAACACAAACCGCCTTTTTCGCTGCACTGCTTTCACGAAGAACTGTTCATTTTGTTTACGTCATCACTGCTTTCGATTTTGATCTTGGGTGCGTTTTCAGTCTGCCGCGCAAAGATTTTTCCATCGCGAACCCAGACATATTTCCAACCAGTCTCACGCTTGCGTGCCGTAGCCTGACCAAGAAGTCGTTTCAGTTCTGGGCACAGATGTTCATTTACGAACACCGCTGACCGAGAGTCGATGCCGAGATCAGAACACTTCAGGCTTGCTGCGCGGGCATTCATCAAAAAGTTATCCCGCCTTTGTCTCTGCTCGAACTGCACAACCACGTTTTTTTTGCTTGGGTTGTGTGCCATTGGAACTCTGTGTGCTCGTCCGATATCAGTCGCGACAAGTGGCACGCCCACCTTTTTTCCAATTTTTATGACCATTTCAACTAGGTCTTCGGAGGATTCGTACGGAATGCCTTTAATTTCGACATTTGCCCTCCGGGAATACTGTTCAGCCCGAAGCATTCTGTTCTCATGGTCATTTACCTGCCGTGCGAGATCAGAGCACTGCACCTTTAACTCAGCATTTGAGGCTCTCAGGGCTTGGTTTTCATTTCTAATTTCTTCATATTCCTTGTTTGCCGTAGCCAGAAAGGTTTTAATATCCCTTAGTTCCTTGCGAAAGTCTCGCTCGATTGTTTCTTTGAAATCTTTGAACTCCGCCCTAAGTTCACGCTTCAGCTCATCAAAAAGTGCTCTGATCTCCTTCGACATCCTCTAATGAAACAGCAATGCCAAAAATAGAAATGATACAAATGATACAAATGGCAGCAATGACAGCAGCGGCAAGAGCAGTAAAAGTAAAAAATAGGCTGATTCCCAACCTGCGTAAAAGATGCGCAGAGTCTGTGAGCACACGTGAAGCCTGCTGCCGCCCTTGCTGCCAAGTGAAGGAGCAGACGGTGCGCTCGGTGCTTTTGTACTGTCCGAACAGATGACGATCCAACGGGGCAGGGGGGGCAGTGTCGCAGTCAACTTTCCGTAGCTTGAAAGGTGATGCTAGCGTCGGAAACACAGCTTTCCCATCCGCGGCGTTGCAAGCTGAAACGGTAGTACAGCCACCACAGCCAGAATGCTGGGCACGGTATCAGCAATGCCTGCGTAAAAGATGCGCAGAGTCTGTGAGCACACGTGAAGCCTGCTGCCGCCCTTGCTGCCAAGTGAAGGAGCAGACGGTGCGCTCGGTGCTTTTGTACTGTCCGAACAGATGACGATCCAACGGGGCAGGGGGGGCAGTGTCGCAGTCAACTTTCCGTAGCTTGAAAGGTGATGCTAGCGTCGGAAACACAGCTTTCCCATCCGCGGCGTTGCAAGCTGAAACGGTAGTACAGCCACCACAGCCAGAATGCTGGGCACGGTATCAGCAATGCCTGCGTAAAAGATGCGCAGAGTCTGTGAGCACACGTGAAGCCTGCTGCCGCCCTTGCTGCCAAGTGAAGGAGCAGACGGTGCGCTCGGTGCTTTTGTACTGTCCGAACAGATGACGATCCAACGGGGCAGGGGGGGCAGTGTCGCAGTCAACTTTCCGTAGCTTGAAAGGTGATGCTAGCGTCGGAAACACAGCTTTCCCATCCGCGGCGTTGCAAGCTGAAACGGTAGTACAGCCACCACAGCCAGAATGCTGGGCACGGTATCAGCAATGCCTGCGTAAAAGATGCGCAGAGTCTGTGAGCACACGTGAAGCCTGCTGCCGCCCTTGCTGCCAAGTACACGAGCACGTAGCATTTCGCCTCTGTCAAAATGCGAAGGCCCGACCAGGATCGAACCTGCGTCTTTCGGGTCAGCAGCCGAACAGCTTTAACCACCAGGAGCATAGCCAGAATTTTTTTTTCGGAAGGAGGGGACGGGGGGTGTTCAATCGTACGCTGTGTATGTTTGTGCGTGTAGCACAAGCAAAAGTGAATATTTTCGGGGTTGTGAACGCCCCCCCCCCCCCCCCCATGGCTACGCCAGTATTAACCACTGTTATCTCGGTGACTTTTTTTAGCATTTTTATGAAGCATTTTTATGAAGGATTAAATCATACGCAACATTCGGCACTTAAGTGCGAATTATGTCGTGTGAGCTGAGGGCAGAATCGCACATGTTAAGGCCATCTTCGATCTCAGCTAGTCGCGGCCGGTCTAAACGTAGTTCATATCAAGTGCGACTGGCTCCTTTCCGCAACTTGCACGAGTGAGTCATTTATGACCGACAGATTTGATCCTGGTCACGCTTTATCACGATCAAATTTAATCGAGCGACACATCGATAACACTCTGTATCACGAACTTGCGAGACTGAAATTCTACTAGCGCGCCCTACAATTACGGTGGCTACTACATTGCTTTACATTGATATGGATAACGACAGCGGAGTAATGTACAGCGGCCTTTCGCTGTATTCTTTCCGTTCCTTGGGCACTACACATCATCAAAATCCGAGTTGCAATAAAACCTGTAATTGGGCAAGGCGAAGGCTGTCAGAGGAAAGACAGCACGAAAAGATTCCCTCGCGAGCCTCCGACGAAATTATGCAATGGCCTATTTGTTTCTAAATACCTACGAGAACATTTACAGACTCTTCTGGTAGCCAGGCAAGAAAGGTTTGTGCAATCAACTCTACTGGTATTTCAATATTTCACTTAGCCATTGAGCAACGCTGATGTCTGTAGCAATGAACATGACGAGAGCAGCAGCGACGGCCGTGCTCACGGTGCCTGCTGTCATTAGCGTAACACAGAACACATGCAGACCCAGTCTCAAATATCGTTGCTGACGATCGTGCTGTTTAACACTATTACATAGACGAAAAAATAAGTCCTTTTCGCAACTCTATTGATAAACAATTCAATATTTGCGCAGACAGCCACAGCTGTCCGCCGCCCGTAATCGCGCTTCGCCGTCTGCTACGTAGAGCCTGTTGCTGCAGTAGCGCCACCTGCACCGGAAGTCGGTTGCGCGCCGCTTTCAGAGTACGGCGGAGGCGGGGAGTTTGGCAACTGAAAAAAGTTCTATTAGCCCCTAGAAGTTGGGGTGGCTCCGCCTGGCGGGAGGCGTGGATGACGTCACGGCAAGGACGCCTGCCGTGACGCGCCGGCATATCGCGCGCTTGCTTCGTGCGCTGTTCCGCTGTTGACGTTCGCTTTTTGCCTGTCTCAAGCTTCAGATGAATGGTAAAAACAGCATTGATAATGTTCCTAGTAAAACAACAAAAAGTTATATGCATTTTTTTTTTCACAGTCCCCAACGGTGTCCGCGCGCCGTCGTGCACACTTTGAAAGGGGTGATCAGGTTTGTGTCTGTGTCGTGCTGCTAACTTCGGGGATGGGTCTGATTCCCGACCACAGCAGCCGCATTCCGACGGGTGTGAAAAGCAACATCCCACCGCTTAGATACAGGAGCACGTTAAAGAATTCGAGGCGGTCAAAATTAATCTGCAGCGTGTCTCACAATCGTGTCGTGGTCCTGACACGCAAGACACCTTATTCACATTATCAGTGATGTGATTGACTGAAGCTGTTTTGGAGCAGGTTTTTGGAGCAGCAAAAAGTGCGTTTTGGAGCAGGTAAAAGGGCTTTTGGAGCAGCCAAAAACGCGTTTGGGAGCAGGGAAAACAGCTTTTGGATCAGCTAAAAGCTCACTGCCAAGGTGAAAAATGAACCGTGTCAAGCAAAACAGTCAAATAAGGAGGAACTGTTCTGAAATAAAAAGTTTTGTCCAATGATGGCTGTTTGCATAACACCATTGGATCACCTAACAGGCCCGTAAGCGTAAACATTAGACAAGGGTGTCAATGCAGGCTGCCATTGGCGTTGCTTAGAGTGGCCAAACTAACAATGCAGGTAGGGTTTATTCTCAACTACAGTAGAATCTCGGTGATACGAATCTGAAGGGGGAACGACAATATTCGTATCGCCCAAAATTTGGTATCATCAAAAGACTAGCAATACCTGTTTTCAAACCACGATATACGCACAAAATATTAATTTCTGTCAAAAGAACTCGCGTATGCCTTTCTGGGACCCACGTGAACGGACAAATAAGGGACGGCGCAGCTGGCTGCCGCGAAAGCGCGCGTCAAAGCTTCGCATGAGGCCACTGAAAACTAAGTGAAGTCCGCTCCACCATAGTGACAAGCGAAGATCGACACGGAAGCCGAAAGGCTTCGTGCCAGGAGCGTAGGCAGAAATTTTTGTCTTGGGGGGGCTCGGCACCTCCTTGATTTGAAGTGGGGGCCGGGCAGGCAGATGTGGTCAAGTGTCGTTTTGGGCTCTGTATGCCATAGCAAAAAAAAAAAAATTATATCGGCGGGGGGGGGGGGGGGGCTCCTGGCTACACCACTGCTTCGTGCCTTTTTCTACGACTATATAGCCTTTAATCTACCGCTGCGTTAGCCGCGTACCTTCGGAGCTCGTAATCGCTATCGATGATCGCGTTGATAGCGACCGTGGTGTCGTGCGCGGCGGTTGCGGCAAACGGTAGTTCCGTTTTCAATCCGCCTGCGCTGGCTGCGCACGTGCCTTCAAAACAACGCTCTGCGTCGCCTGTATTGCTATCTATAATCGCATCTGCCGCTGTTTTGTCCGCGGCGTTTGCGGGAAGCAGCGCCACTTGGACTGGGTGGGCGTTGGACGCACGTGCACTTTCGGAGTCCCGTCAGTCTCGTCGTCGCTATACATGATAGTGTCAAGAGCGACTGCGGTTTCGCCCACAGCGGTTATGGCAAACGATAACGACAGTTCTGACAGTGTTCGCACTGGCCGCGCGCGTACTTCCAAAGCTAACAGCATTCTGCTCTCGGCCGTCGCTCGACGGATTCGGTACCAAAGTTCGTATCACCCGCCGCGACGCGGAAAAGTGTTCGGAACATCCAAATATCGGCCCATTCGACACAGTGGAATTCGGCTGGGAAATTTCACGAAATCGTATCAGCCGGTTACGTTTACATCAACGCCTCCTAAATTATTGGTTTACTTGGGTTCGCAAAGAGCCTGGATCGGATTGGGTTGCAATTTTTGTCATGTCCAAATACGTCTGATATGCGGGTCTTTGGAGTTTTCAGTACACCTGCTGAATTCCGATGCGTCTTCGTGGCCTCAATGTCGCTTTATCGCTGCAAAACCATGTTGTTATTTCTGCTGTGTAGCTACCCCTAACCGTGGTCAGCCTTAACCGTAGTCAGCTTAACCACGGTTAAGGTTGTCCGTGTGACATGGGTATAACACTCGTTCGAGTAGCGGAACTTAAAAATGGGTGCAAAAATAAGACAGGCGTGGACGTCGCTGTACTAACTGAAATTTTACTTCTATGTTGCTGCGGCGGTGCGGTCACACCAGCTCGCGGCGAGCCGCTCCTTCCAAGGTGCATTTTTGGGGGGTCACGCCAATTTGCAGCAGTCTGGAGAGGGTTATGTCGGTTATGATTATGTCCCCAGAAAGCGCCGGGCAACGTGCCGAGACAAATGATGCACGAACACATTCCATCGCGGCACGACAATTTTGCCGCGCGGCAGCTTTGGAGTGTCGCGTTTTGCCGCCGGCGGTGCGCTACGCACGTTTTTCCGCTAGTGTGCTTATAGTTTGGCGCAGTTTTGGCGCAAAACAGCGGAGATGTAGCAGGATGTAGCAGCTTTCACTTCTTGGCGCAGTTTGGCGCAATTGGCGCAGCTATCACATCACTGCATTATTAGGTTGCGTTGTTCACGGGCGATTCCTTTAAAAAATATGATGGCTTCGCCTCCACAAGTGTTATTTGCATCGGACGCATCCGCCATCGGCGGACAGCGTTCTTGCCAGTGTGCCAAGCCCCGTGCACGATTACGAAAGCGCATGCAGTGTTGAGATTCGCAAAATATCTCGAAAGCGCTCGCCCGATAATACCGCCGCAGTTGTTGTGTTTGTTTTTCTTGTGTACTCACTCACTCATCATGTTGTTTAGTTTCACGTTTTTCTCGCAATAATTTCGGGGCTTCATTTCACAACAGAAAAAAGTTGAGTTCATTTACTTCTTGCCAACTGCACGGCGATGTTTGCCCTGTATGTTCAGACCAACGCCTCCAGACCTATAAACATTACAATATGAAGTCATTACTGCAACACATCACGGATGCAAAACTGATATATATGAGCATGCACGAAATGTATATTCATTGCTGCTACGTGCTCCGCAAAAAAAAAAAAAAAAACCCGACGTTATTGGCAGTGCATGAGTAAAAAAAACGCGTGGTAGAAAGTAAAATGATCAGTGCTGGCTTCTTTAGGTTATTAACATATCTGTTTTCTCCACATTCGACAGGGAAACATTAAAAGTGACCGTGATCTCACATGTATATCATATCACGTATATCATGAAAATAGCGCGCATCTCCTCGTCTTTCTCTGCCAAGCTAGAATTTGTGACACATGTTTGGGACCCGTTAGGATAGCATCTATCGGTACCATCGAATCAAACATTCGATATTCAACGATACCAACGCATTCCGGCGCGCACGATACTGAAAGCAGCGCGCGGCACTGGCAGAACAGTGCGGGCTCCAATATGTGCCAGCGCACGCCAGTGAGAATTCCAGCGTCTCCAGCGCTTCCCAGTGAGCGCCAGCGTCACAGCGGCAAATCCAGCGCGCCTACCAGTGCGACCGAGCTCTTTTCCAGTGCTTTCAGCGGAGTCCCAGTGAATTCGAGCGTATACCAGTGTTCCCAGCGCGGTCCAGCGCCAAAAAACGTGCTGGTATCACGCTGGGGGTACTGGAACGGCGCTGGTTTTTGCAATAGGGAAATGAACTCTGGCTTCGCGATTCCTCCCAACGGAGGGCAGAAAAACAGCCGTCGTTCAATATCGCCACACCGGAAACGCATCTCGGGCAATTCTTTCACTTCCACTTACTTCAGCTATACGTTAGGTAACAGTTAAAAAGGTTTCGAGGCTAAAATGCAGGAACTTCAACCATCGCAACTCATCTGCGCCGAGATCGGTCCTACCCAGTGCGGCTCCCAGCGAGTGTTAGGCCTATCGTACCGGCCGAGTCCGTCTACATGCCACCGGCGCTTCTTCGTTTAAGTACACGCAATTCCAACGTGTAAGATTTTCTGTAAAGTATAGTCTGGACATCCGTTAACCTAAATTAACCATTTTTTCTTGTGTACGGTGTCCGCACAAGGTGCGATGACCATCGATGCGACGCACTTTCAGCAACGAACGCAGGCTCACCGAAAGCAGCCGGCCGCACTCGCCGGTACTTCTCTGACTCATAGGTCAGAACATATACCTGTCAACTGGTACGCGTTAATGAACTAACACACCGGCATCTTTTTTGAACTAATTGTATTTGTTTTTGCGGAGCGGTTTTATAGTTGTAGGTATCGATAGAACTGCAAGTCAGAATACAGACACGCCCGCCCCGCAGTAATATCGTCGCTCGCGCGAGAAAACTACTCAGTATGAATTCATCTAGGCGCGTCTTTATCGAACGAGTGATCATAAAGCGTCTGTACATGTTCATCGTTTGCAAGGGCGAGAAACGGCTATTAAAAATCGGCAGTAACAGCCGTCAAATTTTACCTGGCTCCTCGATCCATTTGATATTTTTCGGAGTTAAAACGGCAATTCTTAAAGAAATCTAGCGCTCTTCCCATTTTGGGCATTTCATTCGTTGCCGGCCACCCTTTGTTTGTGTCTAATAAAGAAGCAAGCGGGATTTGTAAAGGAAGATCGCGTCTTCCTTGAACACGCGACACCAAACTATGAAACGAAACGCTGTCTTACTGTATTGACTAGCCCTTTTACAGCGATCCAGACGTGTTTCAGCGTCGCGCAGTGGTGGAGTACTCGCTTGGAGATTGAGAGGTGGCGAGTTCGAATCCTTGTGGCGGAGCTTTTTTTTTTTTTCATACGGCTTTTTTTTTTATTGCACTAATGCTTTCTATAAGCCTTTTTTTAGTAATATATTTATGTAGGGAACGTAGGCACCGCTGTTTTAACGCTGTAGAGCCGTTTTGAGCTTGAGTACCCAGCGCCTCCCAGTAAAACGCCGCTCCAGCGACCCAGTACCCAGCGCGACGCTGGGCCCATAATCAGGCATGGCACTGGACGCTGGTACCCAGTGGCGCTGGGTTTTGCAATAGGGCATTACGAAAAAAAAAGTTGAAATTAAAAGCAGTGCAGAAACCGAACCCCAGTTGTTTACGCGCTGGCAACGCCAAAAAAAAAAAAGAAACTTTGTCGGTACACAGCAAAATATTTGCAAATGCATTGCAACGTTGGGAATATTAAGGAGACAAAAAATAGGAAATGAATCAACTGAGTAGTGACGTCAATCATTTTTGATGGCCTATTTTCTGCGTATCTGTTAGGAAATGACAACGTATTCGCAAAATAAGATGCACCTTACCTACCGCACGCCGATTCGCCCGTGCGTTCGGCTGCTGGCGCTCCGAACCGAGACAAATACTTCACGCACAACTTCCACTTACCGTACATACACCACTGCTATTACAAATAACACCCAGCTGAACCGCAAGCATGGTGCGCAAGTAAGGTATGCGTCAGCGATCAGTCGAAGGACGCAATGCTGAATGTTCTCGATGTTCGATAATGTTCTCGAATGCGCTATGAAGTGAACCTGAACACCGACTGCAAAGCCAGCGCAAACAGTCAACATTCACCAAGTGTCAAAGTAAAGGGCATCTCGTACGGTCATTACGCTAATGCAACTATACAACTCCGGACGTTGCGAACACACCCGACCGTGAAACGAAAAGAGACCGATGAAGCCACGAATAGAGTTCGCGAGCACATGGCAACATTCGCCGCTCGTTTCATTAGCTACACCGCTTACCGCGCAGTCGATTCATGACCGTCGATGACTCGAAATCACTTCTCATATCCCTTTGAAGAAACACACACACATATTGCAGCTACGCCGAGCGTAACACGGCATCGGGGCGAAAAGATCGGTCGCTTCTCAACACACGCTACTACACAGTACACGCTACCAACGCGCCGGACGGTCCGGAAGGGAAATGGCCGCCGCCGCCCAATGTTGCCCGCGTGCAGCCTACCTTTGCGGTACGCTGAAATTTTCCAGTGATTCTAAGTAAACGATGCGTCTAACGCCGCCGCGCGGCAGGAGACACGGAGGGGTCAGTCCACGCGCCGCAGTTTTAAAGAAAAAGAAGAGCATTGCGTTTAGCGCGCTGCACAAACACGAAGAAGTAACAACCGCGACAGTTGGCGCTCGTCCTGCCTGCACCTGCGTTCGTCCTGCGTTGTTTTCGAGTGTCCTTCCTTGTGTTTGAGCAGTACGCTGCAAGTGTCGAGATATGACCGTTGTTAGTTCGCGGTCGTCCTGTGTGTGTTCTTTTCGCCAGTCCTTTGCGCTCGAGCGGCGCGTTGCAAGTACTGAGCTGCTTGCCGTTCCTCGTGTGACATTCTAATTTGTTGCTATCGCATTCACTTGGCCGTTGCGGCGAAACTGTGACTTTTTTGTGACTGCCCCAAGGAAGGCCCCATGACCGCGGTTTGCTCGTCTTCGATGCGCAAGTCATTGCAAACGCAACTGCCGCGACGTGTTTACAGCTTCCTGTGACTTCGGCCGGCAGTCGCAGCTCACCGAAAGTCTCTGCTCTCGTCGATGTCAAAAGCATTACATGAACTAAAAACAAAAGCACGAATCGAAACTGTCACGGATCGTCCCAGCGCGTTTATTCGCGTCTGTGGTGTGCACTTCTCCGTGATTGACGCCGACATTATTGACGATCTTCCACGACGCCGTGCCGCGCTTCGAGCTCTCAGGCCGCCCTCCTCGGAAGAAAGCATCCATTGCTCTCCGAACCCAAATGTAATAATAAGTGTCGTGGCTAGCAAAACGCGACGACAAGCTCGACTGCCCGCGGGTCGAAATCGGCGCAGTGAACACCGTGTAATCGCCTGTGTTGACGCCTCTTTCAAGCTGCCGCCAAGTGTGCTGCCGCGTTAGCCTGACACGCTGTGATCGTTTAGTGAGCGAGTTTCGCTCACCTCCGTTGTCCCTCAGCTCATAGATTTTATGCTGCCGCGTTCGCCTGAGGGTCTGGCGAAAAGAAGCATACGCTCTAATATTAAGGGTCTATGGCAGCTGCTAACAATCTAACGTGTCTTGGAAGCCAACGGAAACGCGTCGCAGCAAAACACGGCGCAGTGGCTTGCCGCCGCTTGCGTCGTATGCTCCCATATCCCGTCAAGTTTGCTGCCGTGGCCGCTGTGGCGCTGGAGGCTGCGCGCGACTAGAGTCACTGGAAAATCAGAGTACCGCTAAGGTAGACTGCACGCGGGCAACATTGGGCGGCGACGGCCATTTCCCTTCCAGACCGTCCGGCGCGTTGCTAGCGTGTGTTGAGAAATGACCGATCTTTTAGCCTCTGTGCCGTGTTACGCTCGGCGGAATGGCATTATGTGCGTGTGTTTCTTCAAGAGGATATTAGAAGTGACTTCGAGTCATCGACAGGTATGTATCGACTGCGTGGTTAGCGGTGTAACTAATGAAACGTGCGGCGAATGTTTCTGTGTGCTCGCGAACTCTCTTCATGGCTTCATCGGTCTCTTTTCGTGTCAGGCCCGGGTGTGTTCGCTAGGTCCGGAGCTGTAAACATAGTTGCATTAGCGCAGTGTCATCGTGCGAGATGCCACTTACTTGGACATTTGGTGAATCTTGACTGTTTGCGCTAGCTTTGCAGTCGGTGTTCAGGTTCACTGCGCTCGAGAACGTTATCGAACAACATCGAGAACATTCAGCATTGCGTCCTTCGACTGATCGCTGACGCATAGCTTGCTTGCGAACCATGCTTGCTGTTCAACTGGTTGATATGTGTAATACAAGTTGTGTGTGTACGGTAACTGGAAGTTGTGCGCGACGTACCTGTGTCTTGATTCGGAACGCCGGCAGCCGAACGCACGGGCGAATGGGCGTGCGGTAGGTAAAGTGCATCTTATCTTGCGATACGTAGAAAATAGGCCATCAAAAATGATTGACATCACTACTTAATTGTTCCTTTTCCTATTTCTTGTCTCCTTAACTATTCCCAACGTTGCAATTGAATTTGCAAATATTTTGCTGTGCTCCGACAAAGTGTTTTTTTTTTTTGCGTTGCTGGCGCGTAAACAGCTGGGGTTCGGTTTCTGCACTGCTGCACTTTTTTTTCCATAATACACTCTTATTAAAACTTCCTCGGCAAGCTGCTTTATGTTCCTTTGATCAGAAATAGCACATCCCGGAATTTTTAAAGCGCATGCTACTGCAACACACTATGTACATTGACCTAGGGCTTGCGTAAATGCACTCCCTCAATGCGTGGGATCTGCCTTTTTTTTTTTTTTTCTGTGACCATTTCTCACCCACTAAACATTATCTTAAGGGTACGCTCGGCGCAATGCAGCATTAGCAGCATTTTTTTGCAACAAATTTAAAATACGCTTGATAACATTGCCTTATACCAGGTTTATCAAGAGAGTTCCACGCTTCTGTATTGCGCAATGGACAAATGATCATGCCACAATTGCGTTGAAGGTATACCAGTAAACAGTTATTATTTTAATAAATCTTCGATTTCCCTGTCGTGCGTGACACGCTTATAACTCGGATAGCATGCGTAATCTGATCACGAGATTCCCAGAGTAGCTCACCAGTAACGTTCGATTGCTGGTGAGCTACTCTCTTCTGGCATCTGCATGCAGTGGCGTAGCCAGGGGGTGGCACACCGGGCCCGTGCACCCCCCCCCCCTCCCCGAAATTTGCAGCATGAAATGACACTAGACCACATCTGCCTGCCAGGCCCCCACTTCAGATCAACGAGGTGCCCCCCCTCCCGAAAAAAATGTCTGCTTACGCCCATCTCTGCATCACGCATTTAAAAAAGTGACGAAGTACTTCTGGGGACCGTGGTACTGCTAAATGTCCGGCCATGCTTTGCATTGAACGCGTCTGCGCCCAAAGCGCTTGGAAGGGATATGGCGGCGAGAGGTCACGTGATGCGAGTAAGCCAATCGCGTCGGCGTCGGCGCGCGGAAAACAGATGCGATACTCTGAAATTTTTCTAGTGACTCTACGCGCGACTGGGGCCTCCTAACTTATGCACGCTGCGGGGCGTCCCTGTGCTTTTTTTCGCGCTTTTCTAGAATGAAAACAGGGTGTTATGTCAAATGACCAAGTTTTTACTTACCACGTGTACCTAACTAACTTGATGATAACCTCTGCTGTAACGAAAAATAAAAAGGATGAAAGCCATTATAAAGTACACGAGGAGTGGCCCCGCCGAAGACGATGCAAAATCATTTTCATACTATCGAAAAAAAAAGCCCGTAAAATCTGCGTTATTTTTCCCTTCAATATTCAGCATTACTCATGCGTGCGTAACCAACGTTGTAAATTACGCGAAGGGTGCGACTTCCAGGCAATTGCCACATGCCCCACGACGCCGGGCACACAGCGCACGCCGGGTGGTCAATACCCGCGTGAAACTACTTGGCAGGCAATAAAAGCAGCACTTTTCTTGCAGCCAATTTGGCGGACTAATGGTGACAGAATGAACGTGTATATATATATATCCATGGGATTGCGGAAGCGCAGCATGAAGCACTCAGAGGGCTGACGTTGTAAGCCATGCAACATGCGTCGTGGCATACGGATTCGCATTAATACGCCCTTAACAAGTGGTCGCTATGTAACCGAATCAAGGAATGGGAACGTCGCATGCAGTTGGACTAGTGTCGCGTCACCGAACGTTTTTTCAAACATCTTCTCTGAACCGCTCACGACGCCGCATGCAATATAGAACTGGCCAACTATTCGTTTTAGAGCGTCGGGCGCTAGACACATGGTGCCATTCGGCATCCGATTCGATGTGCGACGCCGCACGCGGCATACGACGATTCAGGACACATGGGGCGAACGAGCAATCAGCGCACAGGCTCCACCCGCACACGGCACCTCGGCTTGCACGCTCGGAAGACATCGTATCCTCTTCATTGAGCACAAAACAAACAACCTTACACAGCCACGCTTCCTCCTGCAAGAACATTGCCAATAATGTGTCGAGTTGGGCTTGTTGGTACATAATTATGGCACACTGCAGCGCAAAAAACACACAACGGATGGTACACTATAACGAGGACGCGACGCTCGTCGTCGTCCTTAGTGTACCGTCCGTTGTGTGTTTTTTTGCGCTGCAGTGTGCCATATTGCCAATAAAGCTATGCCTTCGCGCGCGGCAAACATTTCAACGCAGGCGTGCCTCGTCCATCGTAACCGGGAGCACGAATACAGCGAACGATGAAAGCGAACATGGAGACGTTGAAGCGGACAGCAGAGACTACGAAATGGCGCCACACTCGTCTGTTAGCGGCGGCTAGTGTGTGTCGCGCCCACGCGCTGGCTCTCCGCAACACTTGCAACTTGTTGCAAGAGACAGATTGTTAGTACCAGCCAGTATATCGCAATATGAAAACACGTATATTGTTAAGAAGTATCGTAATCGCGAACTACGAGGCATACGAGTGTTGCCCCCGTACCTGTTTTTGAGAAGGTATATCTCGCTCTCTGTCTTGTCCTGCGTGCTGAGGGCTCCTTCGGCGATGGCTCGTGCTTCCAATGATGTGTTGAGTGCATCCGCAGCCAAATGAGCGATCTCCTGGGCGTCGCTTTCGTGCCTATAAGTGGGAGAAGCAGGCGCATTGCATATGCGACATAGCCGATGGCGCAAACGACTAAACCCGCGGCAGTTCTGGAAGCGTTTCCCATGAAAAAAAAAAAAAAAACAGAAGCGGGAACTTCGGTAAAGTGCAGTGTCTGAGGCAGACACACTTAGCGGCTCGCTTGCAAGGCGCGATCGACTGGAGAAACGGCGCGTGCCGCCTATTGGTCCGGTGACGGCGAAACGTGGAGAGAAAATGTACCTTTGCAATGGCGGAAAATCCCAACTGGTTGAGTCGAAAGTGCCCGCTTCTCGCGCAAGGCCGGGCGCGCCAAATTCGAGCCTTCTGTCAATGAGTTCGGGTTTCCCGACAACTGCTACAGAAACGGGAGACAGAACTACTTTCAGTGTTCAAGTTTCATCGTATACACCTTCGATAAAGGCGCTGCCGTCACCGGAGTTGCTGCTTTATCTGGCCAGTCGCGCCTGGAGAGCGTCCTGCTGGCATAGAAATAGTGACCTTGTGGGGACCACATAAAAATGCGTTCGTAATTGCTTCTGATCTCCGCATATACTGTTCAGAGACAGCATAGTTATTGCTTCCTTACTCATCTCCGGCATCGCCAGCGAACTAGGGTCAAATATGCCAGACACGGCGTGACTTACACGAGACACGGCAAATGTAGTCAAGACTTGAGTAAACTGGTTTCTGTCATCGTGATGCTAGCGGTTATTCAGCGCTGCATGAGACTTGCACCGATTGCGCGGTCAGTGCGGGGTTTTTGTTCTTTGTCAGACGCTGATGCTCTCAAAAAAGCGGAATATCTTGCCTCGCGTCTCAACCGCCGGAATCGGTACACTGTTGCAGGTCATTACTTACTGCGCCCAATCGGGGTTTTTGGTTGATTATACAATTTACCAACATTTCTGCCAGCAGCGCTATTCTTGAGCTAGTGCTCGAGAAAATTGCACCGTCTTCCGAAAACTCGGCGTTGAAGCTTTACGTTAGTCGGAGAAGTTGTTCACGAGGTGGTTTGTCCAGAATGTAACTTAACAAAAATTAAAGGCCACAATTACGCGTTAATATTCAAGGTGATTACTACTGTATCATTATTTACGCACACGCATCTCTGCTTCTATCCTTGGCCACCTCCAATCCAGTATTCAGCTTGAGACAGAAAACTGATGTTGACATAAACGAAAGAGGAAAAAAACCTTCACACAAGAAAGCAGATAACATTGGCAGATGGATGAACCAAAAGGATATATCTGCAACCCTTATAATTCCTCGCAAGAAGGTTACCTACAGGTGACGACTGAGCCTTAAGCGTGCTGCTGCCTCATATGCATGCAAAGGCGAGGAGAGACGATCAAAGCACTCTCATCCATACATTGCCGGTACACGCCAGCTGCAAAACTATAGCGGAGCGCAGTAGGCAAGTCCTGTGCTGTTCTCAAGCAGTTTGTACACTCGTCCAGACTGAGCCACCGGAAGTTCCCGTAAGTAAGTGCGAAAGAACAGAGAAGGGTTACCTGTCGGCCAGCTGTCGAGCGTCGCGCGCGATCTGCGACATCATCTCGGACTGCTGTCCGTATCGGTCGGATCGTTCGAGCGCCCTCTTGAGCGCGTTCTGTGCCTCGTCCTCGAGGTACTTCTGGGCCTGCATCAGGGTGGACTTGATGCGCTCGACGACCGCCTCGGCGCTGGTCATGTTGCGCTCGGCGCCCTCCACGATGTTCTCGGCGAGAGCGATCTCGAGGCCGATCTTTCCAGCGATATCCTGAACCTTCTTGATGCGCCGCAGCAGCTCGTCCAATCGCTCGGCCAGGCTCTCACCGGTGCCTGACAGCAAGAAACAGTGAGTTCTAGAGAATATGCCAGAATTGTGGAATTCTGCCAACTTCTATATCTGTGCATGGCCAGTCATTTAGGCTTCGAAGGAGGGGAGTAGCATATCGAACAACCGCAAAACTATAATTAGCGCGAAACAAGAATATATAATAATTATAGGGGTTTTACGTCACAAAACCACGCTATGATGATGAGGGATGCTGTAGTGGAGGGCTCCGGAAATATTGACCACCTGGTGTTCTTTAACGTGCACCTCAACCTAAGTACACGGGCCTCTAGCATTTCGCCTCATCGAAATGCTGTCGCTGCGGCCGCGAACTTCGGGTCAGCGAACTCTGTCAGCGAATCCCGCGAACTTCGGGTCAGCAGACGAGCGCCATAACCACTAGACCAGCGTGGCGAGTATCCATCGGGTGGCGATGGCGGAAGGTAGTACAAGCAAAGCGCGCTCCTTGCTCTCCCCCCCCCCCCCTTCCTTGCTGTGCGCTCTCTTGCGGTTGTTCGTTTGTTCGTTAAGCAGGAACTGAGTAGCCCAGCAGCGAGTGCTGCTGAAGTAACCTATAACAGTTGTGTCCCGTCAAATAACCACGCCTGGTCGGCATACGCTCTCACCTTTTTGAACATACTTCACAGGCAGCAGCAACTTCCACGTTCCGTGGGGCTGGATTTTGCGCTACGCTGTTTATTATCAATAAGAATATTATTATCAGCTTTCGGTACCCGTTAAGTACACTATACACCGTATAGTAAAGGGCTTTGGACTAAGGGAATGCTTTTAAATCTATCATGCACAAAGCATTCATAGGAGCGGGTGCTACTCATTCGAGTCATCGGACATATTGTTACGAAAGGCGCCTCACTAAGGATAAGCACTGCACTTAACGAAAGAGAAGTTAATGAGTTTGATCACAATATGCATTTAGGGCCACCGCCGAAATTGGTGGCTCATGATTGAGCGCGTGAAAAAAGCTCACCAGATGCCTGCTTGGCGTCCTTCCAGAGGCCGTTCACGATGGTCATCACTTGCTCGAGCTTCTCCTCGAAGTCGACGCTCTTGACAATCTGAGGATTCTTCTCGATGTTGTCCAACAGGCGCGCCAGCTCGGACACTTTGTCGCGGTGCTCGTTGACCGCATCTTGCACAAGGTTGTAGCACGTCGGGCAGTCTGCGTGCGGCCGCGCAAAAGACGTCCAGTCACTATTCAATGTTGATTATATAGGAATCGAGTTATAAAGGTCATGCAGGAATTATAATGGGAGAGTCTCTGTGCGATAACCTGCATGCTATCAAGTTAACCAGCGCAAAAAAAGCACGGAACGAAAAGCATACACACAGGACACTTTCGAACGCATACAACTGTTGCTGTCTTCTGGTTTGAATATGCAAGCGAATACCTATTACCCATGTAAATGTTTGGTAAGCTTAGGCTAGGTACTTTTCTCTTGTTCTCCTGCCGTTTCACCACCATTCGAAGACACTACTTAAGAGATGCACTCAGTAGTGCACTGCACGGGCTAGGGCCTACCCGAAAACCCGGGCCCGGGCCGGGTTCGGGTCTGAAGTTCCGGGCTTGGGGTCGGGCCCCTGTTTGAGGTGTCGGGCTCGGGTCAAGCCGGGCTTGGTCTTTGCTCATTTCTTAGTACTGTTTCAAATAGGCTGTGCATACATTTTTTATCCAGAAAGAAAAAAAACGCTAGTTTTATGTGGGGCAACCTATATAAGTTTTATGAGAGACAAGTACTGAACAGAAAACCTGGCACATTTTTCTCTCGCTTTCGCAGGGCTATATACTACTACCTTGACGAGACTTGGGTGAATGCTGGGCACACCAAAGAAAAGGTGTGGGAGGACGCCACTGTGTCGTCACGTGAGGACGCCTTCCGCAAGGGTCTCACAACTGGGCTTCGCACACCGAGCGGCAAAGGTGGTCGGCTCATTGTCCTTCCATGCTGGAAACGAAAACGGCTTCGTGGACGGGACATCTCTCGTTTTCCGGGCGAAAAAGAGTATTACCAGTGACTACCACAGTGAAATGGATGGCCCACGCTTTGAGAGATGGTTCAAAGAACAACTTTAACCAAACATTGAGCCATGGAGCGCAACTGTCATGGACAATGCTCCATACCATAGTGTTCAGCTCGAAAAGTTGCCCTCGACGTCGTCGCGCAAGGCCGAGATTCAGTCTTGGTTGACTCAAAAAAACATCCCGTGGTCTAATGACCAGTTGAAGCCCGAGCTCATTCAGCTGGTTAACCAAAACAAGCACCGTTTTTCTGGATACCGGATTAATGCCCTAGCCAAGGTTGCTGGTCATGACATTGTTCGGCTTCCTCCTTACCATTGTGAATTCAAACCTATTGAAATGGTATGGAGCCAGGTCAAGGGGTATAGTGCAGCCAACAACAGGTCGTTCACTCTTGCTGGAGTCGAAGAACTTCTGGACGAAGCCATTGCCCTTGTGACTCCAGAAAACTGGGCGCGCGACTGCGCTCATGGGGTGCATCTTGAAGAGGAGGCCTGGGATCAGGATGGTGCAATCGAAAGCACGCTCGACAGCATCATAATTACTCTGGGATCTGACTCCAGCAGTTGCAGTGACAGTAGTGACAGTGAATTGAGTGGTATAAAGGAACTCTGATGAACCCGGTGTGCGCTTGCTCATGCGATGCTGATTGTGTGCAAGATGCTATGTATTTCTTTTTGATGCCCAACAGCTTGGAAGTATGCTCTGTCATTCTAAAAAACAGGGCGTGCAAACAAGGACACAGGAAGGAAGTCAAGACACCACAAACGGCGACTAACAAGTGACGATGTGCACTCTCCGCTTACGTGATTCTGGTTGCATGCAGCACCAAGCAATCATTTAGCATGTTTGTTTTCAGCCTGTGAATTAGTCTTTTGATTGTAAGTTGTGGGTGGCACTTGTACTTCACACATAAAGCGGCAGCTGAGGAGTGCAAGCAGTGCTTAGTGATGCATCACATATCTTGTTTCACCCGAAAGAACCGGTAGCAAAATTTTGATTACAACCCAAGAGACTGTAAACAGCCATTCCAAATAGCTGTTACGGGTGGATGAACTGACAAGACTGTATGAATTATAGCTCAAGTGCTGCGAGATGGAAGTGAATTCCAGAAATTCACTGTCTCATCATTTGTGACTGTTTCGCTCATCTGGCAAAAAAATACCACCATCAGTTACACTACCTACGTGAATAATAATTAGTATCTACTTGCTCATGTTTCGTTTGTCTCTTCGATTGCACATGTTAATTGCTTAAGTAAATGGGCACGTTGAGCACAAATGCTTTTTCAAGTGCGTTTTTACAGGGCCAAATGACGAGGTCTTAAGGGAATACGCGCAGTAATGTGCGCGTCTTCATGAAGTTTTTACTGTACATTGTAGTCAGGTACTTCATATAAGTGCTCACGGAGTCATAAATGCTTCATTGAAAATACACGGCTGTCTGGCTTTGATAGATTAAGTTCGCTTGAAAGAAGGGGACACAGTATTAAAGGTTTATTCCTGTGACTGGTGTGCGTGTGTGTGTGCATTACTACTTTAGCGACTTTTAGATTTTAGTCAGCTGATTATGCAGGAAATATATAACGAAACACCTTGTTTTAGCTGCTGCAATTTTTCACGTGGCACAATTTATTCCTCCTGACAAATACTCGCCGTGTCCCGATTTAAAACTGTCTGCAACAGGCCGTGGTAGCCTTGTGTGTTCAAAGGGTCCTCTTGCTGGTTCAGGAATAGTGTGTGTGAATACCGGCCACAGCCACGAAAATCGAAATTGTAATGTGTAGGGAAGAGGGATGGTGTAATTACCAGGCTGAGTATGGCTCAGAATGTTCGCGTTGGAGAAAGTTAGCTAATGAAATGTGCTTTACGATGTCAGGAACCAATTATTGCTGGCGAAATGGTAGGTGACAATTTATTTTTGAACATTAGAACCAGCGCTAATTGTGTAGATGTTCAGA
This sequence comes from Rhipicephalus sanguineus, assembly GCF_013339695.2. Lineage (NCBI taxonomy): Eukaryota > Metazoa > Arthropoda > Arachnida > Ixodida > Ixodidae > Rhipicephalus > Rhipicephalus sanguineus. Next base: position 1,547,255 of record NC_051176.1, on the reverse strand, counting down.
AAGCATGACATTTTACAGATGTGCAGGGGTTTACACGCCTTCCTGTTCTAAGTAAGCAACCGTAACAACGTGCAACATACGATTGCTATCCTGAGGCGTACATAACTGGCGCCATGCAGTATCGTGAGAAATGACCGCATACCCGTACGGTTTTAATGAAGGAGACGGAAACGGGCAGCGGTTGGGATTGAGCACTGGATTCGTGGGTTCTGCAGCGGCGCGAGGTCGCCGCTATACGTTTGCCGAGCCGCGGAGCGCGTGGGCAGTGGGCCACCGATGCCTTCTGATGCCGGCGTAACTCAACGCGATCCAAACTGAATTTCACTTCGCGCCGCAGGATGTGCGAGCTACTCTTCGGTATACCGCGCCCGCGTTATGTAAGCACGCTACACGCGTCAGTTTTCAGCTCTAGATGAGTTTACATATCAGTGCATGCCCTAAAAACTGCAGCGCTGAAAATATTCACGTCATTTCATGGACGACACAGAATGGCACAGACAAATTAAGCGTAGGGAACGAAACGCCAATATGCCTGCACGCTCGGTACTCGTGGTTCAACGCAATCAACCAAGGAGCACATGCGAAGAAATGAACTGCAGCAAATACGCATGTGTCACGCCGAAACCGAAACACGTTGATCGGGGACTACTTTGGCGCAGTAACACAGAGCAGTTAGATCCGCCCCCGTAGCTTTGCCTTCATTGCCACAGAAAGTTGTCGGTCTGCCGACTGTCGCCGGGAGCGTCTTGTCGTCCCATTGACAGCGCAACGACGCCAACAGTCGGCTGATTGCTCCCAGCCTTCCGTCGGTCGATTCTCTAGTCACAATGGAGGACGACGGGACTTGCGCGAAACAAATTGACCACCTGCTCAGCTCGTTCCCGCTTTTTCAGCTCCTCCTCTACCACACTGTCCCTGTCGGCGTACGCGGAGCAACGCCCGCTGCGTCGCGGACCGAGGGTGCTGATAAACAAACCGGAAGCGAAGCAGACTTCCATATTTACAGCGCGAGACGACACCCCAGAGAAGAAGGCCCACGCGACACACACAGCGCTCCGTGTGTCTTGTGTGCCTTCTTCTCTGGGGCGTCGTCTCGCGCTGTAAATATGGAAGCTAGAAAAGACGTCAGAGGGGTGCGCAGTATGCCCACTGTCAAATGACAGGCGGTCGGCGACATCGTCGGCCGACCGTCTTTGTCTGCCTCCAGTCGTTCTAGTGTAAACGCGCCTTTAGCAAAGCATGCGCCAACAAAACGTGCATATTTGCTACGAGGGTTCGTACAGGTTTCCAAGAGGACTTTTAAAGGACCTTCCAAAAAATATAAGGAACACGATTGTAGTTAACGGTAAATTTTATTGCACAACACAAATGATGTTCACTTCATTTATTGCACAGTTTCACTACATTAGAAGCTCTGAGGCTCAGGGCAGGCCTTTCAGTTTTTCTTTTCTATTTGTGTCTTAATGCTGTCAAGTTCATCGGTCTTAACTTTTGCAGTCTTCGCAGGCTGCTGGATTTCACTACATGTCTGATGTCCCCGGTAGCTTCTGCCTTTTCGGCAAAGCCATCAGCAGAGGTTATCAAATCAGCAACAACTGCTTCCACTTTCTTCCTCTTCAGCTGCATACATTCAAGTTCCTCCATAATCAAGCGCCTTTTTGTTTGATTAGCATTTTCTTGGCCCTTTTCTCTTTTTTGATTCTAAGTGTGCACCACAGTGCTGCCTCGCTGCGGACACAGCCAATCTGAGCTCTTTTGTTATGGCGACATTTAAAATGCCCTCTCCACTGAGTCACATATGACACGCTGTGAAATACACGACTAGCCCTTCAAGTTCTCTACGGAGATTAGGCGGTTGACACTAAACCCCCGTTCAACACTTTCTTGTCCATGGCTAGGAACAAGACGGAGCTTGACTGTTTTCCATAGCTCTTTGTAGGAGGGATGGAAGCTCAAGAGTTCGCGAAAAAACTCATCCAGCCTGCTCCTCTCAAAGAGGCCAAGCTCATGCTTGAACTCTTCCAGTATTTCGGTGTACTCTGCAAGTACACTTTCCCGCCGGCTGTCGCTCAGTCTTCCTGCCATGGTCAAGGTGCCTAGCACCTTCCTTAGGCCCACCAGGCACTGATCCGGCTTTGAGCACATCAGCCGTGGGTCTAGAGAGGACAGGTTTCTAACCAAAGATGACTTCAGGGGACTTCGTTCCAGTATTTTCTTGGTCACAGCTGCCAAAAAGTGTTCGCACTCCATTATGAATTGAAATGCATCCTTTGCACTAGCTTTTGAATCCTTCCGTGCTTGTTCACACTGGGGACCAATACCCACTTTTTCAAGTGGAGCGTGGCTAATGGGGTTATCAACCTCCACCCTCAGCAGACCACCAACTCCTCCCAATGACGACAACACTGAGGCTTTCATGAATTTTGAAAGGAGCCTCCGCACAATACTTTTAAGGTCTCTTCCAAGAAAGAAGATCATGGGTTTGTCGGACTGAAAGTCTTTCAAGAATGGCTGAATAATTGATGCGACACAGAGGGCGAAGTTCAGTTTTGCCAGTGTCAAGGAGTCGCGACAAAAGCTATTCACATTTTCAAAGGATGCACACTTCGGTAAGCTCACCTGCTTGCTTCTTGTGGACTCCACATATTTCTTCATATCATTCAAAAGAAGCAAAGCTCTCTCAATCACAATTGTGTTTTGCACCCATCGATGGGACACAAACGGCAGAGAAAATTTGTTCCGGTTAGTCACGGTTGAAAAATCGTCCCTTCGTGCAGGCGAGTCGTGGAAGAGTGCACTCATGCTTGACAGTAGAATGTCGATGCCCCACTTAGAGGCTGCAATGCCCGCTTTGTAGGCAATATGGACAGTATGGAGGCCACACGTCCCCAAGTCGACACATTGGACCTCATGGTTTTCCTGAAAATGAGCTTGCATGTTCCTGAAAAACTTTAGGTTCACATTCGGCCCGTCCATAGAGATCTCAAGAATCTTGCCAAGTGGCAAAGGCTCCAAAGCCTACAGAAGTACCTCCTGCATATCGTCTGCTGTGGAGTGCCCCATGAAAGCGGAGGTGTAGTACTTAGTGATCACCTTGTGTGAGGAGCCCCAATACCGCACATGCAGGTCCATTTGCTTTTCTTGCAGGAGGTCGTTCATTGACTCGTCAAAAAGCACGACGTAATATTCGGACTTCTGTACCTCGTCTTGCAAGCACGACAAGAAAAATTTGGCAGATCCCACGTACCGTGGGAAACAATGTTATGCGAAGCATGCGCGTTATGGTGACTGTGGCGTAATTTTTTACATTGAGCGAAACGTTACGGGATGACGCTAGAAAAATATGAAAGTGGTATGCACATGCTCATATGATGAAGAGTCGCATATATATTATATAACCAGTTGTTTATAGTTGCGTAACGATGGTAACAGCAACATGGGTGTTACCAACACCAGACGCGGTAAGCTGATATGTAGTGCTTATATTCTTCAATACTGGATAGCGTGAATCTGAACAGGGCGAAGAAGGAACACAGATGCACAGGACAGGCGTTACTGGCAACTAAGCTTCATTCAAGAAAGTTGCTCTAGATGTATACACAGCCGAGTGGCACGTGCAAGCGCACTGCACGTAACCCAATGGACAACGAATATCCTGACGACGTCCGAAGAACAGCCTAACGTCCGCGTCCCAGAACGGCGGTTCACGGGGCGTGCAGCGGACGTCGCGTTTTGGATGTCCAAAAAAGGTCTTCCGACAGACGTCCAAGAATATATATATAGCACGTGGACGTTTTCAATAATCCAGGCGTGGATATCAAGAGGACGTCGACAGGAGATGGCCGTGCGGACATTTCAAAGCTGTTTGGATGCAAACCGCTACACGCTAGTTCATCTGACAATCCGTGAAACTGATTTTGCAACATATAGAAACCGCCGCTAATTTTTATCTTTCGGAAAATATGTGATTGAGGAAATAATTCATGGATAATTGTGCGAGCATGTATGCATTGCATTCGTGGCATTTCTCGCGATTATTTACGTGCTTAGGAGAAAGGTGAATGGGTGACCCACACACGTAAACGTGACTGCAGTTTCTTCCCACGAAACACCAAACCTCTAAAAACCGTCTTAGTTTACGAGAAGACCAAAAATATATGCATTTTTTAAATATAGCATTAATTCGCCCCTCAAATGTGCTTGCATACTCTTTATTAGCATTTTCAACAGCTACGGCATACCCAGAGTCTATTTTGCCAAAGAAGTTCATAACGCCTAGTTCGAGACATTTTTCAGACATTTTGTCTGAAAGTACGAGTGCACAACGACTATCTCAATGATTCTTCGAATGTTTTCTCGAGAAGGGCCAATATACAAAAACGGCATGTCAAAAGAGCGGTTACCGTCGGTTTTACTCAAACAAATGACGCAGACAACCATACCCCCAAAATAATTTGTTTCACAACGATGCCTCTAACAGCACGCTCGCACAGCAGCGACTGACAACAGTAGTAAAACCGGCAAAACGCAGGCACGCACGCAGCGCACCCGGCGCACCATGCGGCGCACCGTGCAATCAGCTTCGGCGGCACTCATGTTGAAACGTGTCCTTCGCGATCGTGCTGTGCACCGGCGACTGCGGAGGCGCCGTTGGCGTCGTCGCGTCGTTTTGCGTTGGCAGCAGCTCGGCTGTCATCGTTTCGCATTTTGTGTAGCGTGCCAGCTTTTCTGTACGGTTCACTGGCTGTTATCTGGCATGAAGTAACTGTGCTCATGCCATTTGCCGCATATTTTCCATCAGTGATTCGTGAAACAAGCTCTACTGTGTGTTTTCGCCGACGGTCCGTTACAACAATGGCCTGATCTGCTCGCCACCTTCGTTGCAGCTAGCAAGCAGCTATTCGGATAGCCTACTTCTTTCGGTAAGTGAAATTAAGTGTGCCTGACTTTTCGTCATTACTGCTAGAACTTTTGACAGTTCTTTGCTGGTGGTTGAATCTTGGTCGAACGCGAAACTATATACGGAGGACGAGCCGTTGCGAATCGTAAGCCAGACTTACTCGCCCTATTCCAGGTCGGTCATCTTGTTCTTCTGCGGGTTACAGCTCGTGTGTGGGTGGGTGTATGCGTGCGAGCGAGTGTTTGCTTGCTTGCTTGCTTGCTTACAACCATGCCGGCCTGTCGCTGACAAATAGTGCAACGATTCTACAACAGGTGCCTCGCTTTGTGAGTAGTTATGATTGTCGTTAATAAATACATGACAGCATTTGTGCACATCTATAATTGGAAATCTGTCTTTAGAATGGCTTGATGCTCAATTATTTGTTGTAAATTATACCTAGCTTACTTGCTTCTTCTTGTATGCAGCTTTTCTTCACCGCTGTTTGTACAAGACATGAGGCCCGAGACCACGCCAGCTTGTGTGAAAGCCAGCGCAGTTTCTTTGACGGGACCTGGAGTGCATTCATGCAGAACTTGAATTTATGTTGCTGCTGCGTCAATCAGCTTCACCTTGTGCGGTCACCTTCTGTCGTATTTTGTGCCACATTCGGTGCGCTTTATTCATTAATAAAGCCGCTTTTACAAGATCATTGGATAATTTATTGTTTCTGATAAGCATGATTATTTGTGCGCCATACACTAAACGTCATTTATGAAGTACGTGTTCATCCTCTGCATGTTCAGATTTATTATTTGTTCAGTAGTAAACCGATGTGAATTCTACATGGAAATTGGATATAAGTGCTGTGTAGAAGAAAAGTAAGGACACAAAGAAGCGCTTGTTTGTGTCCTTACTTTTATTGTCTGCGTCTCGATTTTTGAGCTGTATTTACAATGAGCCCATTGGTGCCCCGCTGGATATAGTGAGGCTTTTGGTCATTATCACGTCCAGAGCTGTACTTTCTGTGGATTTTTGGGCACCTTCAGGATATGATATCCTGAAGGTGCCAAAAATACACAGAAAGTCCAGCTCTGCACGTGATAATGAATAAAAGCCTCACTGTGTCCAGAATATGGGTCATTCCACGGACGTTTTCTGGACGTCGGGTAAGATTTTTACTGAATTTGCATACGTCCAAGCACGTCCGAATATCCGGTTTTGACGCCCGGTGGGATTAACTCGAGATGTTCAATTCCTTTGCGCCATATAGTCCTGCGGACGTCCCGTTGAACGTCCCACGGTATTTGTCGTGCATCCGCCGGATGTACGTAATGTCCAGTAAAGTGGTCCGATAGACGTCCCAAAGTTATTGGTTGCCCGTTGGGAAGTTACAGTCACAGTTACAGTTGTTATGCTTACATTTGTCCGTTAAGACGGAGAGCGCGCGCACGTTTCACGAACACGTGTGTATGTGTTGAAGGGGTTCTTGACAGTTCTTGAGCAAGGTCATCATCACTGTGACCAGTGAGCACCAGCAGCTGGACCGGACTTGTTTATCGGATCCGTTCGTGATCGCGGCTATGAGGAGTGTAAGTGTTGTGAAGTGCGAGGTATAGTGGAGCTGGTGGAAATCCTGGATGCCTCTTACGATGAAATTATCTATGATGCCTCCTGTCGTGGACGTGGCAACGAGGTCTTTTGATGCCCTCTCCATATCCAATCGGTCTTTCACGCAGTATAAGGACCAAGCGTTGTTGGTTCTTGATAAATCAATGTTGAAGTCACCGGTAATGATGAGAGGCCCGGTTCTCTCAGCAGACTTGATGTAGGAAGCCAGTCATACTACCGAGGACTTCTGATTTGGAGCAATTTTTGGAGCAGCAAAATTTTCATTTTGGAGCACTTTGGAGCAGCAAAAATTTCCATCTTGGAGCACTTTGGAGCAGGTAATTTTGCATCTGGGAGCACTCTGGAGCAGCTAATTTTACATCCTGGAGTGCACAGGAGAAGCAAATTGCAATAAAGTTCAAGCACTTGAATAATTATTATGGGGCTCTTGTGAAGAGCTGGAAATATTTCCGTTCATTGCAAATCTCATGGAAAAAAAATCATCTCAACAGAACTCCATATTTCCCTCGATAATGCAAAAATAAGGGATCATGCAGTTGAGCATTCTGGATTAACCACAATAAACAGAATACTGCGTCAATAAAATTGTACTTTATGAAATAACACTCTATAAATACATCTATGTGGTTATCAGCAGGAGGGGCCCGGCCCCCCTTGGCAGTTCGACGGTTGCACTGCGGCACCCATTTGACAAGTGCTGGAGTTATTTTTTTTTTGGCAGTAGTGCTTTGTGCGGGGAAATTATACTCTGCAATTTTACTCTGCAAATTATACTCTGCAATAATGAATTAATCGCGAATGTTTGGTTGACAGGGTGACCGCAAAACAGAACAAAACAGGTATCGTCGTACTGCTGAATACGATTCACTGAGACACTGAACACCACGGGCAGTGCCTCCTGAAACTACGGGTCACCACCCTGTTCGGCAGAGCATCTTGGCATAGCATACTGTTTTACGGGGCGCCTGAGCGTGAAGCCGTGAAGCTACCTGCTCGTGAATCAGTAATGGTTCACCTCGGTCTGTTTAGTTTGCCACTCAATTTTCATTCTTTTAGTTCTGCATCACAAGTCTGCTGTAATTGCAAAGACGCATGTATTTTGCCTACCGTATTAGGCAAGTGGTAGTGAAAATAAAATATACCATTGTCGTGCCTGAGGTTCTGAATCCAGTGAGTCAACTAACGTTACGTACTTTGAGCTCACATATCTTTAAGCCTTTACATCCCGAGTTTGAAAAATCATTCCCAAAATAATCTCATTTAACGCCTGATTGGATTGACACGTTGAATAAATGCCCGAAATACAATCGGGATATTACATGTAAATCATTTCTTCAGTTCTAGAAACAGCTGGCTTCACTTCACTATCATCATAAACACATATCTTAACGCTTAATCTATAGCATATATATATATATATATATATATATATATATATATATATATATATATATAAACAATGAAGTGCTAAGGAAGGACCCGGAAGTAAAAGTTCAAAAAAAATCAAGCACGTAGGAAAAATTGTTCAGTAAAGGACGGATGTCTCGGCCGCGGGACCGGCCGGTCCCGCGGCCGAAACGTCAGTCCTTTACTGATCAATTTTTCCTACGTGCTTGATTTTTTTAACTATATATATATATATATATATATATATATATATATATATATATATATATATATATATAGCCGCTTTAAGAGGGCACCCCTTCCGATGAAGGGAGGCAAGCCCTGGTTACCAGGAGACGTGGTAGGCAAAACACTGTGACGTACATAAGTGCCTGAATGCTAAAGAGTCGCACTGTCCCTAATGCATTCCCCTAAGACAACTCCAAGGCGAAAGCCAGGTGCTGTTTTTTTTTCTCGATTGATGTATTGATCCCCCACCTCCCTCTCTGGAAGCTTTCTGCACCTCTTATGGTTTCGCACTGCCTCCATGATCGGCGCACTGATAACGGAAGCACTGCAAAGCGACGATGTCATGTGATGACGTCATCACGTGATATTATTTTTTGCATCAATCGCCTGACGCCGCTGACGGTCGATACCAAACTGTCCTCCACCATGTCACCTTTGTGCCGTGCGCCACACAGCTTCGCTGATCATCCACTTCGCAGAGTAGAATATGGCTCAATTTTTTCCTCTTATTCTAGTAGCACATATAAATGGACACTCTCGACGGGTTTTTGCCGTCGCCGTTGCCGTCATATTCCGTTTAAAGTAATAACTATATGGTAACATCACCCCGTGCATTCTACCCGCGGGTAAAAGCTCGCGAGCGCTGACGACAAACGCGGCCGAAGCGGAGATTAAACGAATCGGCCGTCTCCGTCGCACGGAGAGCGCATGCGATAACATCTCGCGTGCGGGCCTGCCGTCGATTTCTTATCAAAGAAAGAGGAAACGCCCCGCCCGTCTTTTGTAAGGAGCATGAAGGCACGTGTAAGGAGCATGAAGGGGCGCCAGGGGAGTGGTGGGGGGGGGGGGGGGTGACTGCGTCCCTCGAAGGGCGCAGTGGCTGGCGCGCGCGCTATCTCGAAGCATCAAGAGATGGCTCGTAAAGTTGCTGTGCTCTCAACGCTAACTTCGCGTTCAGAGAATTGACAGCACGAAAACCGCTTCGGTTCCTGTAGCGGCCGTATTCCCCTAAAACAGCGTTTTGTTGAGTAACGCGAGATCAGGTCCAAAAGGGTTAGCTGCTAGCCCTACTTCGTATAACAATACAATTAATTTGTATTAATGAGATCACATTTTTTTAAAAAGCAAGCGACGAATTCCAATTGGGACCCTAGCACTCATGAGCTCGAAAGGGCAGGCCCTTTTAGGGGGTCTTTACCGCAGAGCGATTACAAACCCGGATGTGCTGGTGGAAGGAATTACGAAAAAGCTCTGGTGGACGAAGGTCTATGGATAAAGTATATTTGAGGAAAAGTATTACCGCGTTCACACCGTTGACATGCTCTTCCACAGACGCGAAGCACGGAAAATTCGATATATTTCCATATATATCTATTATTAGCGATCCCAGATTTGACTACAAAAACAGGAGTGACAGACATTTGAGCGGAATGCGTGTAGTTCTTACTGAACATTGTCTTCATTACGTGCCGTACGACGCTTGAAACGAGCTATCAGCAGCGTTTGTGGAACAGACGACGTCCGCCGATGAATCCCCGCCACACTTTCACGCTGCCGATTGGACTAGACGTCACGAGCCTCTGCGGAGAGCGCGTTTTGCCGTGGAGCCAACTTACAGAGCAAAAGCTGAGTTGGCACCGTGCATAGCGTCATGGCTTACTCGATGCGCACGGGCCAGCGCTGTGAATTCAGCGGAATAATTCTTGGTCCGTGGTTGTAACATTGACGACCCCAAGCTCAAGCTGCACGTGCTTTGACGCGCCGGCGGTACGATTGCTGGTGATGGACGCCCCCAAACCCGAGACTCTGGCGCAGTTTGGCGCAATTTTCGTCGATATTATCAGAATGGCGCAGTAAATCCAATTTGGCGCACTTTGGCGCAGTTGGCGCAAGAGTGGAATCACTGAGGAAGCATTCACGCCGGTTTTTGTGTAATCCACGTGGTCCACGTTGCGGACCACGTGGACGAGTGGACGGTAGTTGAGGGTCTTCCATGGGTGTTCTGTCTTCAGTTTCCTCACTTTCCTTGCGTCCGCCGCGGTGGTGTAGCGGTTAAGGTGCTCGGTTGCTGATCCGAAGGTCGCGGGTTCGATCCCGGCATTTCGTTGGAGGCAAAATGCTTGACGCCCGTGTTCTGTGCATCTCGGTACACACTAAAGAATACCCGATGGTCAAAGTTTCCGGAGCCCTTCGCTACGGCGTCTCTCATATCATATCGTGGTTTTCGGACATAAAATCCCAATAATTATTGTTATTATCACTTTCCTTGCGTGTCAATCTGTGTGTTTGTGGTTACTGTGTTGGTTGAGACTCTGTATTACCTGTGGCACATACCCGCATAACATTCTTTGGTTTACGGGTATGTGCCACACGTGACTGAGAGAAAGGGTTTCATGACGTACGCGACAGGTATTTTGCGTTATTCATGCCATGACCAGTGAATCGTGTTCGTCATACACTGATCCCCTGCCATGCCAGTTTTGGTATAATACAAGTTATGGAGACGACAAGGAGAGCGCCCAGACGTAGGCGGTTAGATAGATAGATAGATACGTAGATAGAAAGGGCCAAAGTGCTTGAGGTTCGCTAAGAAATGCTTCGCATTTAAAATGGCCTAAGTCCATGGCACGCAGCATACGCGCATTTTTTCTCGCCGCAAGAAAATGATTTGGCCACCTCGCTGTCAGAAAACATCCGCTTGAACAAGTCGCCAGTTTGAGCCAACGATCTGTACGAGTAGTGGGAGGTAGTCACTTTCATTGTCCACAGAATTTCCGCATCGGTAACCACCTCGTGCGACTTGCAGGCGCTGCTTAGATCGGTCGCTTGGAATGGAGCCGACCTTGTGGGCCGCTCGCTTGTGCTTGCTGTCAGGTAGGTCTGCATCGAGTTTCCAGCTTCCATTTTCATAATTCCACAGTGCTTTGTACTTTTTGCGTGGCTCTTGAGAGCAGATTCGCCCATAGAAGCGATGTAGAAGGTCTTCTTGCACAATGTGCATTTTGCACGCTGGGGGTCAGATGTATCCGGCGCAATCCAACGCTTATAATCATCGTTGCTGAGCCAAGCGCTATGGAAGTTACATTTCCCAGGCATGACTCCAAATTATGCCACCTGCATGCACGATCATGCAAAATTCAACGCGCGCCGCAACCGACACGTGCAAAACTAGACATGTGCGCCGGGCCCAAAATCACCGGCGGCGGCGCGTGAAGGGCGCGGGGTTCAGCGGACCGGCGGCGGCGCGAGGGGGGGGGGGGGCGAAGCAGTGAATGCGATAAGTACGCGCCGTAATGTTACATGAACGGGGGCTAGCAGCTAACTCTTTTTGTTCCGATCTCACTTAACTCTACAAAACGCTGGTGTATGGCAATACGGCCGCTCCCGGGAGAGAAGCGGTTTTCGGTCAGTTTGTCGTATCAGTGGTCCGAGGGCGTAGTGAGATCACATCGCTCACAACGATCACAGCGCGTAGAAGGCATACGAGCCGTTCGCTGGGGGATGTCTGCCAAAAGAGCGCGCGTGCCAGCGCTCTCGACCGCGCCCTTATAGTCAAAGTTCACAGTTGCTGCTCGAGTTACGCAGTCCCTCTCCCCAGACATCCCTTTCTGCTCCTTCGCCCAGCAAATGACGGGCGGGGCGTTTCCTTCTGCTTGAGGAGCAATTGACGCCAGGCCTCGCACGCGGGTTGATGTTATTCCATGTGACGGAGATGGCCAGCTTGTTTCATCTCTCCTTTAGCCATGTTCCTTGCCAACGCTCGGGAGCTTTTACTCGCGGGTAGAACATACAATGCGCGGAGCTATGTTATCGATTTAGAGTTTATACAGAACATGACGGCGACGGTGAAAACCTGCCCTGAGTGTCCATACAATTGCTAACGCAATAAAAAATATACAAAAAACTGTCGAAGCGGGCTCGCCTTTTTTCTGGAAATCTGCATCGTCTCCGCTGTAAAGAGTGCGTCCGTTGGAAGAATCATATAATCCGGCGCCTTTTCAATTGGTTTCGTTCTCGCCTTCAATACCCTTCTTACAGGGGACATCTCCTCACCACTTATTTCTTCATAAAGCACGCGTACAATGTCAGCGCTAAGCGTTGAACCAATCATTATTTCGCGCTTGTCGGCTACAGTCTGTTATCTCAGCATGCGCGGTCGCAAACGCACAAAACGGAGCGAAATCAGTTAATCGCGCACATTAGTCTTGCGAGAGAAGCAAGAGCGGGTGGGCGGCTTCACAGCAAAGCAGTATGGGAGACAATTCACAGGTGTTACTTCTCGTATAAGTACCAGTCGAGAGTATGTACCCTGATGATGTCACGTGAATCACTGTGCTGGCATCACGAAGTGCACTAAAACACAAGAAACGCCAAGAGAGAATAACGCGCTCGTTTTTGTTTTTGCATTTTCAGAGGCTGCTAGGGGCGCTTTATAAAAATAGGAAATGCAAACACGGACACAGGAGAGTAGTCAAGACACCAGAAACGCCGCTAACGACTGAAAAATCACACAGCGGTGGAACCGAAGGTAGACACAAATATTTATCTGCGCATTCCCACATAAGAGGCCATCAATCAAGTGCGAGTAGTGGTCTACGTGAGAGATAGCTGTTCACGCTCTTGACTTTTCTCTTATGTCCGTGTTTCCACGTCATGCCTTCTTAACATGAATACCTACGAACTAGCTCAGCTATATTCTCAGTTCGCCATTCTCTTTACTTCTGTATTTATCGATTTACTGGAGTAAGAATGAAAGGAAAAAGTGTACTAACGCACCGAGAGATATATATATTACTCATCCATTTTATTTATTTATGCACAGTGTACTGGGTCCAAGACTCCAAGTATATGCTATCCAGCGAGTTTGGTCGTCGCCCTTTAAGGCTGGAGGACGCGGCAGCGTTAAGGTCAGGCAACACTCGTGATATTTTTCGAGAAGAAAAAGATACTACAACTTCTGGGGAGCTATTCTCGATGCGTTCATCCAAAGGAGATGTCCATAGTCCATTTCGGCAGAGCGCATTCAGTGATTCGAAGAAGCGGTGAGCCGCGATGTGACCTCGCTCTTGACCACGTCGCCGCACCGAACCCGCCAGCACATTCCAAGCTTAAGAGAGTGGACGAAATGCACAGAAACATGAGCTTTTCAAGTCTGAATTTGCATATGAATGTCTCCCAGATGTTTCAGAACGACGCATGGAATGCGTACCGACCTTACAGCTGCGTTAGACGAGCGGCCGCATTAAACCTAAATCGATGGCTAACACGATCAAAAGACGTGCACCGAAAATCGGATCTCTGAGGGCTGCGTTCGTCCCATTAAAGCGCATTCCGTCTCTATAATTTGTGTCGAGAGTGTTTGAAAGCTTCGTGATGTCATGATGGCACTGCAGAACAAGAACAAGAAACAGGGGGCGCGCTTCTCGCCGAGCGCTCGCTATTCAGCGGCGGCTGAAATGGACAGTTCATTACATGGACACATCGAGAAGAGCTCGTCCGGCGAAGTGCTGTATTTTGTATATTGTAAAAAAAAAAAGAGGATGACCTAATTTTAGGTCTGGCGGTCCCATGCCGCCAATTTCCCACAGGGTGGGTGCCCTCCCAAGCGACTATGAAGTTCGTTCTGCCGAGCACCAGGCCGGAAGTGCGCTTGTCCCCATTTTACCGGTAGATACCCGGCGGCAGCAATTCTCTGCCTCCAACAGCAGCGGCGGATGCTCAACTATTTCACCAAGGCTGTGGTGGGTTAAGGTACGCCCAGGGGCCCTTACAGAACCTTATGGGGCCACCTTTCGAGATGAGTACCCATTAACAACCGAGCGCCAGGTAGGTGCACTCCTCTACTCCTTTGGAAAAACCGGTGGGTTCCCGGTCGGCACTGGGAATCGAACCCGGTACCTCCCGCATTGGAAGCGGACGCTCAACCATGTAGCCACCGCGGCGGTTGTAAGTGCTGTATCTTCAAGAAGGTTCCGTTGATGGGCGAGTTGGTACATGTCTTGAAATATAGTGAGTATGTGCAGCGCAATGAAACGAAGACAAGAGAAGACACACAAACGACATAGACTGTCTAGTTGAATTTATTGAAAAGCACGAAGCCCGCTTTTATCCAAGCGCACATGTTAGCAACAATTCAAATGCATCATGGGTGACCGTACAAAACCTGCATCTCTTTGTGACTTAGATAAACACTTGGCGTACTTGCACACCTGATACCAGATTTCTTAATGTGAGCTGCCTCGATTATTTCTCTTTCTGTTTTAGTTTTTGCATGCTTGATAAACGTCGCGTGATCAAAGTGAGGGGAGCATTTACACTTGCTGCAGTGATCTGCAAGATGTCCGCCTGATTCGTTTTTTACATTCAAGAAATGCTTACGTGCTCTGATGTTGAAACATCGGCCCGTAAAAAACGAATCAGGCGGACATCTTGCAGATCACTGCAGCAAGTGTAAATGCACCCCGCACTTTGATCACGCGACGTTTATCAAGCATGCAAAAACGAAAAGAGAAATAATCGAGGCAGCTCACATTAAGAAATCTGGTATCAGGTGTGCAAGTACGCCAAGTGTTTATCTAAGTCACAAAGAGATGCAGGTTTTGTGTGGTCACCCATGATGCGTTTGAGTTGTTGCTAACATGTGCGCATGCATAAAAGAGGGCTTCGTGCTTTTCTATAAATCAGTTGGAAGTCAGCGCCACTCTATGTCGTTTGTGTGTCTTCTCTTCGTACCATTGCGCTGCACATACTCAGTATATTTCAAGAGCTGTATCTTATTTCCAGATTTCCCATTCGAATTAAAAGAAAACACTAACGGCGGCGCGCGGCAATTATTTCGCCGCGGCGGCGGCGGCGTGATCTCTCTTGGGACTTCGGCGGCGGCGCGAGCGGCGTGACCAAAAACAGGCGGCGGCGGCGGCGCACACCTCTATGCAAAACAAAAAAACCACCGGAGCACGAGCAAGCACTGACAAGCTACACAGCGCACAATGTGGCCAACAGATGCTGCTGAGGTGGCTGAGGCTAGTGAGAGTGTGCTGTATTTTTTTAGCGGGTTGCTGAGGGATACCACTAAAGCCGAAGCCAAAAGAAAACATTTCAAACACTAGTAAAGTCTACTGCAACAAGCGCATTCGTGCAACTTTTCTTTTTTTCCGGAGAGCTCAAGATGCTGTAGCCTCACTGTGGCCATCAGCATATGGCTTCTGGCCAACCGAAACCAAACCAACCCAGATAAAAAAAAAAATGGCGCGATGCCTCGATCTCGCCAATCTAATACAGGCGGTTTGGCCGTGTCTGACTTCGCAATCGCGGTGTCGCGGAACGCGATAAGCAATGAAGTTTGCCCGGCACCACGCTCAACTGCCGTGAATTGCAAGTCGTGCAATCCGACCCTGAGAAAATCCCCAATATTCAAGGGTTTTCAAGGACCGGAACGAAATTCCAGGACTTTCAAGGTCTTGAAAACGAAATTTTCAATTTCAAGGGTTTTCAAGGATTTCGGGGACCTGTGCGCACTACTTAAAACACCGTGCTGTCGATTCCATGTTCGGGCAACAGCACCTGTAGATTACTGGCTCAGGCCCCTGTCAGGCCCGATCTGCGGTCGGGCCGGGTCGGGTAGGTGAAATATTTTCTCGGGTTTGGGTCCGGCCTCGCTCTGAGGCACCGGGTTCGGACGGGTAAAATTGATCGAGTGCCGGGCTCGGCGCGTGCAGTGCTCTAGTACTCAGTGCAAGACACGAGACGATATATAACGCGAAGAGAGCGCGTCAACTTACCAACGCATCCGGCCTCCTTGTTGTACTTGTTCTCCTTGCAACGCTCGCAGCGGCGACCTTCCACGTTTGGCCGGCACTCGCACTGGCCGTCAGGAGCGCACTGCAGCGACACTGAGCCCTGGCTGTCGCAGTCGCAGGCTGCAGGGGCGAAAGGACGACGCACGATTAGAAGGTCGAAAAACGAGAGAGGCTGTTTTCCAAGAAAAACAGAGTTCCTATTTGCTAGCGGTTTCCTTAACTTAGCTATGGTAAGTGCTTCCTGTACGAAGCAGTGTGGATGACGTAGTGGTAAACAAGTCAATGCCTGTCCTCATGTAATGTGTTGAGAACCTTACGATAGAAAGAGATGAGGGAATTGACAACAGTATATTCTGATGTTATTTTTCTTCCGTATGCGTTCTTTTCGTTTCCTAGGCGCGGGGACCACATCCAGAGTGATTCGTCAATCTGGATGTTGCGTACACGCATTGCGCAGATGCACTTAAAGCGTCAAGGACGAAAATATACTTACGCACGCAACCATCGGGCGAGAATCCGTAGTGGTACGGCAGGCACTGGTCGCACTGCTTTCCGGTGACGCCCGGTCGACAGTGGCAGTGCCCCGTGCGCTGGTCGCAGGTGCGGTTGTACGAGCCGACCAGGTTGCAGCTGCAGGCCTCGCAGCCGTCTCCACTCTGCAGGTTCCAGTAGCCCTCGCGGCACTGGCCGCACTGGCGGCCAGCCACGTTCGCCTTGCAGGCGCACTGGCCCGTGCGCGGGTCGCACTCGGAGTCCTCCATCGAGCCCAGCCGGTGGCAGTCGCACGCTGTAGATCACAACAAAAGAAACTGTAGGCGCAAAGCCAAAGCGGAGCCGATGGGCACCTCCTGGCTGTTGCTGTCTCGATTAATTTCCCTTCCTTTCTTCCGACCTCCCTCTCCTTCTTTCTATGCTATGCTTTACTCGTCCTTCACATCTGTCCTCTTCACCCTCAGTTCCCTTTCCCACCCCCTTGCCGTACAAGGCTATGCTATGCTAGTGTGCCTGGATAGCCGAGTGGTTAAGGGACTGACAACCGATTTTTCTTGACCTAGTTTTTAACGGCGCAACAGAAAGCTCACCATTCGTAGTGTTTGTAGCTGCAGCGGTTGGTCCCAAAAGCACGTGGTTATTTTATAAGCAATGTTTTTCGCCCTGAAAAGCCTCTTAAAAATGCACGAGGGCGTCCTCCAGCCACGCTGTGAAGCGACAGCGAGGCCGATAGCCCTACTCGCAAACTGTTGACTACACTCAACGTTCTGCTTTTACAGGAGTGAGCAAAACTGTGGTTAATGCCCTTCATATTTATATTTTCAACAGTTCTTGAATATAAAAAGCAGGCACAGTAAGTTTTCCGAACACTCGTCGTCACGTGAGGTCCCTTTACCGCTTCGCGAGCCAAACGCTCATGGCCTCCTCGATAAGCTCCGGAAATGCATTGCCGGAGCAAATCGAGGTCATGAGGCACTCTTCGCACTTGTCCAACTCGTCGGCAGGTGCCGCTAGGCCCTCAGCTAACAACGTTCATGCTGCCGCTGATGAGCATCGAATCATACGTCAAGCGAAGGCGGCCCCCACTGTTGTGCTCAGTACAAGTGACGGCATATCTGCCCGTTTAAGATGGAAAACATTATAACAAAAAAGTGTACTGCATTTCAGCGCTAATATCGAGACAATTAAGAGCGTAGACCAGTAAAAGGTGACGTGACAGCCATCGAGTGCATATTCACTTTTTTGCCTCGTGAGGCGCGAAAAGTAATTTTGAGTGAAGAAATAAAAATATAAATCCGCGATTAATGAGAAAAACGGGGTTTCTTTTAGACAATATAATAGACAATATTTCCATTGATAAGGTTATCTCAATTCGCGTTTTGAGTGGTTGTCTGTTCCTTTACGACGCTCGGCCTCGGATCGTGGGTACGCGGGTTCGAATCTCGCCTTGCGAAGAAATTCCCCCCCGAAAATTTCTCTCAACCTTTATTCATCTTTCTCTGTACTCGTTGTCTCGCTCATCAGAGTTATTGCATCCCGCGCCGGAAAACGTGTTCTGGGAGCTAAGCAGAAGATGACGACGAAGAGGACAAAGATGATGATAGCTTTTTTTTTTTTTTTTGTGCTGACCGGAGAGATTACACTTGGCATATACTCAACTGACTTAAGGTAGCGAAGGCTGAGTCAACAGCGTTGTTGGTGGCATCATGCAGCGCGCCCTCACTCACCACCTGTGCTCGAGCGCGCGCTGCCATTGGTCGACTCCTTTCACCGGCACAGCCAATCGCGCTCCCGTTTTCTTCTCCTGCTCCGCTCCTGTCATAGCTTCCTCTCTACCCAGCTCCCTTTCTCTACAACTCGCTACACTCATGCTCTCCCCCTGGCAGCTCGGCTAGAAAGTACAATCCTTTTACCAGCTACGCTGTTATGGCGCATTCACACTCGAGAAGCGAAGAGAAAGCGCAAAGCTCGCGCGCGTCGGGAAATGCGCACCCCTTCGTTCTGCCCCTCCTGGATGCTCCGCCTTCGCGACTTGGAGAATTCATTCTATTCTGCCCGTTTCCTGAGCGTTTAATTTCTTACCGAATTCAAGTAATGCATGGAAAACACGGAAAAGGAATAGCTTTCACCTTTTCAAGCCGTTGTTACGGGAGATACGCCAGCAGAAACTACATAAGCGGCAACGCCCACAGCGGCGGCGGCGGATTCACTCGGCTATGCAAAAGCGAGATACGTTGGGGTAAGCCGACTCGCTGCTGCTTCACCTTCTGCGAATTCCAGTCTTCTCGGCAATCTTAATCCAAACCAGACACTGGAGGAACGCGTCTTTGTCGAGGCTGTGAGTTTTGTCGTGCTGCACGGATAGTTTGCAATTGCGCCGATGCGAGCCACCATGTTGAATTTGCGGCCGGCCGTTGTTTACATCACGTGGTTTGAGCTAGCGCAGCCAAAGTACGGCTTCCCGTGAAGCGGAAAGGCGATGCGCTTTGGTGTGGCGGAAAAATCGGTCTCGGACCGACTTTTTTGCGTCGGACTCACCGCCTGGTTTTCCGGTCACTTAGGCGGCGAAGCGAGTGAACTTCCGGTGAGTTTTGCCGCTTTCGCCTCCTTCGAGGCTAATAAGGCCCGTATTCTGAAACGCTCCTTACCTCAGACCATTTCCTTACCCTACGTGAGGAGCCCTTCATGCCTTCTTATCTTAGGAGCTCCTTGAGGGAGCCAGCGTTTTCTGAGCTTCCCTTCCTTTCCTAAGGGCCGCCTCAGTAAGGTAAGGCGCGTGCTTCACAAGTCTGGGACCGAGAGTACGTCTGAAATACGTCCGTTTTCAAGCAAGAATAAGGAATATTTTTTAGGCTGAATAATAACGTGTACATTGCTTTTTCGTGATATGGGAGCACAGCATTTTCCGCTTACTTCGCATGTTGCAGCAGACAAAAACCGGATGGTCGAGCAACCATGCGTTAATTGATGCATTTCAACGGCCTGTTATATGTGGGAGCGAGAAATAAAGATCGTTTAAAAAATTGAAGACGTCGATTGATCGATTTTCATAACCGCGCAGTGTTGAGCTTGTGAAATTTCCTCACTTTGGTGCAGATTTGTCTCGAATGTACTTATGTCCAAGTAAATTATAATGCTTACATTCACAACAAGGGCGCGTTTATCGGGTCGTCGCGCCTTGATGGATAGACCTTTCTTCTTTCTTTTTTTTTTGTAAAACGAGAAAGTCTTACAGCAGCTGTTCCCAGGAACCCAAGTCCTGAAAGTATTAAGATATATGTGGACGATTTCTTAAGTTTGGTGCCTCGGGGTTGCAGCCTGAGCTGTCACAGATGGTCGGAAAATTGAAGAATGAATTATATCGCCCCTAGATGCCATCCCTATAAAAAAAATTACGTATGACACGTATCCAATAATCTAGTATGATCATACAAATGATTCATATATGATTCACATATCATTCATACATGATTCATATATTAACACACATGATTCATATGTGTTCATACGAGATTACTGGATACGAGGCATATGTGTCATATGAGAATTTTCGATAGGGACATCGTTAGCCTCATCCGAACAAGAACTGTCATTCCTGGAAGACGGTGGGCGATGAGGGGGTTTCGCTTTCCTCGAGTCACTTGTGTGTTCCTGTAAAATGCCTTGTCCTCTTCGCGCTGCGCAGTCTTAACGAAACATTTTGACAGCCATTCAGCCGCACGCTAGAAAATAGGCCTGGCAATCAATTTTGCAACAACGACAAGGATAGTTAAAGCGAGCGTGTGTAGAAGTGCAAGGCATCCATCAAAAATAAGACATCGGACACGCTGTCGCTGACAAAGTACTGCAGAGAAGCGCCCTTTAAGTGCGAGTGCCAAGGTAAGGAGGCCTTAAGGTAGCCCTAGAGCTACCTTAACTTGAGGGAGCACCAAGGAGGGCCTCAGTGAAGGAATCTTAGCAAGGAGCGTTCCAGAATACGTGATAAGGCGTCCTCGAGCACTTAAGGCCCCCTCACTGAGGTAAGGAGCGTTTCAGAATACGGGCCTGTGAACGCGCCTTTAATATATTGCCCAGTCGTGAGGTCTGTTGCGTTTCCTTTCATTTTTATAGACTTGCTCTCCTTAGCTATAGCCTTAATCATGTTCAGCAACCTCCAGTCAGCAGCACACAGCGACACCCCCTCCCCACACGCATCTGTTTATAGTTTCAAGGCCAAAGTCGCTTTGGAAGCGACGGTCCGGTATATCGAAAGCATACACACGCCTGCGTAATCTGGAACGCTAGCGTAGCAACGGCCCCTCGTGTCAAGTGGCCCAACATTTGATTAAACAATTTCATGCAACTGTCTTTTACCAATACATTGCCAATCTTGATGCGATTCGCAACCGTTTTCTCCTTCTGAGAGCCACAGTGCAGTGAAAACAAGAACTTGTTTACAAAGTGCAATTGGTAAAGCCGTTCCAGAAACAAACGGTTCCTGCGTAAGAGTCAATTTAACGGACTTTGCGTAAGCATTCGGAGTGCTGCCTCCTTCGCGTTCGAATTTCGCGGGAAGGTACAATTCGACGATGGAACGATACCAGGTTTAGGTGCATTACATGCCTGTTTCTTCTACAGAATTGATCACAAGTACATGGTGCTATAGAGTGATATCAAACGATGTAGCTTTCACGGTAACGATGACGCTGTTGGCCTGTTCAATAACTAAAAAGCGCGCGGCGTGTTCTCGCCATGGATTCGTTTATGGTAGCTGCCAAACAATAAAAGAACTGCTCCGCTTGTCTTTGGCTTCGACGCAGATGGCAAGCAAGTAATGAACTCTAATGCTAAAAATTAACGCACCGCGAAGCAAGGCCTCTATGCGACAACGCTTGAGCCGTATCGCGATGCATGTCCCACAATTTCATATAAGCACACATTCGGCACACTGCAGCCCATGTGCAGACTCGTTTATAGGGAAGGCTATTTCGACACCTATCAAGACGTATATACTCACGCTTGCAGTCTCCCTTGGGCACGGACAGCGCGTCTCCGAAGTGTCCGGGCAAACAGCGCTCGCAGTTGAAGCCCGTCGTGTTGTGCACGCACTTCAAACACTCGCCAGTAGTTCTGCAAAGGGTTTTTTCGTGAATCACATGTCGCGTTCACTTTATTCAATGTGCCCCCCTCGTTCCTTAACTGCCCGATTTTTTTTTTTTCTCTTCTGAATAAATTGTCCTCCTCCTCGACTGAACGCGTTGCTTAAACCTTTCACATTAGAGCAATGAACGAATGCTAAAAAACTCTGGCATATTACTACGCGACACTGACATGTAGTGCACAACGTACTGACTTTCGCCGATCAAGCCACCCTTTTTGAATAGGAGAGCCTCATGAGCACGGCGTAAGACTGGCCACCCAAAACAGCGCCACTGCAGGGGACTCGTGTCCTTAGCACGGCTTTCTCGCTGGCATACCGCGCGTGAAGGTGAGCAGAAAGGGCAGCTGATATCAACGGGGGCACAATATCAGCAAATTGTGAGGCTTTGTTTTAAGGCGTGGGCAGGCTGCAGGCATGTATGACAGAACTTCAAAGACGGCTGCGGACATCACGAAGGTTGGATATTCCGCCATTAAAAAAGAAGCAGCCCTCAATGTCACTTCACTCTAAACGATATGTAAGAAAAGCCCGCTCACGTGTTGCAGTTGGCCACAGCGTTGGGGTCAATGTTGTCGTTGCATTCGCACTTCTTGCAAGGCACCTTCGGCCCAAAGTTTCCTTGCGGGTCACCGTAGTGTCCGTCGAAGCACAGGTCGCATCTCCTTCCTAAAGTGGGACGTCAATTTCGCTTTTGGTTTCCTTTGTCAAGACACTGTCGCCTTTCACAAGTTCCGCACACGGCCGCGTACGGGATACACTCGTAAATGGCGTCGGCATCTGCCAGCCATTGACCAGTTCAAAAGCCGCACAAGCAAAGTGCCCACAAAATGGTGGGTAAGCGGGCTTGTCGGCACGTAGCCAAGGGCAGCATCAGGATACTATCTTAGAGATATTTTCGAGTATCTGCATTTCTATATCGAGATACATTTGCAAAATTTATTTGCATATCAGTAGTGAAATACTTTTACGATGTATGCATTATATCGCGATACAGTGCAGAACCCGAGTATCTCGTTACTTTTTATCGGAAATGAGCTGACGTGTTTTGTCGGAAATGAGCTGACAAGGGGGAAGGAAGACTTATTGTCCCAATCCAAGCAAAGGCGCTTTGCCGCTCGGTGACGCGGCGAAGGGTTCCCCACCCGCGCACAATGGCCCATGTGTCAAAGTGCTCGGCGCCGCTGACGGCAGAATCGCGACAGTAATACTGTCATCATCTGCCGATGAAAGTCGCTGTTTCTCAAGGCAGATGTCGCACTCCAAATTTTTTGGGAGCGGCAAGCCGTTTCGGGAGTTCGCGAGCCTGGTCGTGAGGTCGAGCCGACACTGTCTAAATGGCAGCCTATTTCAGAAGTGACTGTTGCTTAAGTGCAATCAACGTATAAATGTATAAATAATGAATGTATACATTTTGTAAATTTACTGATGTTCGCTAGTGATTTGAGCGACGTATGCTTGCCTCGCAAGTTTCAATGCGCTGAAACGTTAATCACAATATTATTCTGCAACTAATTGCCCTAGCGGAGCATCAGCATCCACGAGGTAAAAAAAAAAATTTCTGTATCTGTATTCCCGGATACTTTTTCCGTGTTTTTGCAAAACGATCTCTGAAATATCCCGTTGTGTCAAAGACTAATGTATCTCACATAATCTCAGTATCTGTATTTTAGGCGTCCAGCATGTGTATTTTGATATCTGTATTCCGTATGAGTATCTCTGCCCTGTCCCGGTACGTACACATAGTTTTTTCAAAGAACGCGGAAAGGGACACACAACCTAGGTCCAGCAGAGGGTTTTATTGCGCGAATGCGAAATATATAGGGATCGTGACGTCGACGAAGGCAGCAGTCGGCGTGTCGAAGAAGAAATAAAGAAACTCTTTATTTGGCCGAACTTGTGGCCGGCAAACGAAAAGTCAAACTACAGCAATACACACTGTACACTGATAGCGGTTAACAGAGCATCGGCTGTCGACAAACTGAACCGAGGCAAGGCGCGCCGGCATTTTATACGTGCGGCATCGAACATTCGAGCCTTATTGCTGGTGGCCGCGTTAGTTCCAGAATAATCTCAGCTGTTCGCGTTTGCGCGCTCAAGCCTATAAGAAGATTCTAACACAATCTGGAAGGTTCCCAGACATTAGGCTGCAAGGTAGCGGCTACGCGTGCAACGGACTTGCTAGGTAAAAATAATAAAAGAAGTGCGCATGGCCTTGCCCCCCTCTGAAAAAGCATCGTCCCGATGCTCGTAAAAGAACATGGAAGGGGAAAAGAGTGCATACATAAATAAACTACAGTGATAAGGGAAAAAGTAAAGGAGAGTCCTAAGGTTCGCTAACGCGGACAAAACGGCTTAAGGCGTACGACATCGACGACTTCAGGTCGTGCGTGGCGCCGCTGAGAGTTCGTGATGCCGTCCGCGATGACCTCGTAGTCTAGAGCGCCGAGTTGTCGAAGCACCTTGCATGGCCCGAAGTATCGCCGAAGTAGTTTTTCACTAAGTCCACGTCGGCGTATCGGCGTCCAGACCATAGGCGTACCAGCCGGGGGGGCAAGGGGGGCGCTGCCCCCCCGCCTATTGTGCAGCCCTGTCTACTGTGCAGACTTCATTTTAATGCCGCGAGTTTTTGCATACTCGTGACGTCGCCTAAGAAGGAGGCGATTTCATGGCACACCGAAAATGTTTGACGAATAGCAAAGAACGAATGACCAATAAAACACCGCATTGAAAATAGTTTATTATTATTATTTCTTTACGCGGTCATGCGTAGATGATAATTACGCGGTGGATCACTTGCGCGTCAATTGTTGCGTCGTGTTACGAGCAGGTGCTGTGCGCGTGACCCAGAAACTTTTGACCAATCATTAACAGCTAACAACTCCTACGGAAGGAGACAATGCGGGGTAGTTTAACGTTATAATAATACTAAATAATATCTGGGGTTCAACGTCCCAAAACTGCGATAGGATTATGAGAGACCCTGTAGTAGATGTCTCCGAAAATTTCGACCACCTGGGGTTTTAACGTTATAATCACGCACATATTTTCAAAGAAAATTTGAGCGTACACAGTTTGCGTAGGCTATCTACTTTGAGGGACCGGAGGGGAGGAGTAAAGGGGCCACTTCACCGCTTTCCCGTCCACCCCCCACACAAGCTGGAAAAATAGGAGGGCAAGGAACGACACCTAGTATACAAATCCGTAGTCATTTATAGTCTTATAACTATGCTCAACCAGCTCAATGTGGTTTCCATAAATATTATTCGACTGAACTTTGTCTTCTTCTTTAGAAACACTTTATATTAGAGGGCTCTAAGAGTAAATAAATTGGCACTCGGATTATCCTTAAGACTTCTGCGAAGTACCTTGCTTCGTCAGCCACATGTTTTGTTTAATAAGTGAGAAATTAAGGTACTACAGTCATAGCAGATTCTGCATACTCATCGTATTTAGAACGCCAAACAGAGACTGTGAAGTTTGAAGGTGGAATGCTCAGATGAAGTACAGGTTAAACGTAGCTGTACTTCTTAAACCTCACGGTAATATTTCCAAAATGTTATTAAACACTGCTGTGTTGTCGCAGTATAGGACGGCCCAACGTGCACAATCTGCTTGTGCAGATTCTTCCTTGATTGAAAACAAACAGTTTTGAAAAACAAATCATCAAATCATCCCTATGATTATAACAAATCACGTCAAATTCAGCGAAAATGTAGTTCCCTCTCTCCTCTCTCTCTCTTTATATATATATATATATATATATATATATAAACAACCAACTGAGCCGCGGTAGCTCAGTTGGTAGAGCATCGGACGCGTTATTCGAAGGTCGCAGGTTCGGTCCCTGCCCGCGGCAAGCTATCTTTTCGTCCACTTTTCTTTCTTCACAATTACCTTACCTTTATTACTAAAAACATCCCCTATACTTTCCTTGGCATTATTGTCTGTTAGTTCTCATTAATATTGTGTATAGAAAACGAGCCCTTGAAATTAACATTTCTTTCCTTCTATATATATATATATATATATATATATATATATATATATATATATATATATATATATATATATATATATATATATACACGGCGGACAGAGTGAGAGACGCCAGCCCCCCCACTCGCGAACGAGTTGGTACGCCACTGGTCCAGACCCAAACACGGTCGCCGGGCTGGTATTCCACGAAGCGTCGTCGAAGATTGTAACGGCGGCTGCCCGTCGTCTGCCGATCCTTGTAGCATAGGAGGGCGAGTTGTTGGGCTTCTTGGGCGCACAGAAGGTAGACAGTCACGTCGAGGTTTTCTTCGTCGGTGACATTGAGTATTATGGCATCGAGCGTCATTGCCGAGTTCCCTCCGTATACCAACTTAAATGGCGTCATCTGCGTCGTTTCTTGCACGGCCGGGTCGTATGCGAAGGTCACGTATGGAAGGATGGCATCCCACGTCTTGTGTTCGGCGTCGACGTACATGGCCAGCATATCTGCGAAGGTCTTATTTAGGCGCTCGGTGAGGCCATTGGTCTGTGTGTGGTAGGCGTTGGTCCGGCAGTGGCTGGTCTGGCTGTATCCCAAGATCGCCTGAGTTAGGTTCGCAGTAAAGACCGTACCTATGTCAGTAATGAGGACCTCTGGGGCGCAAGACGCAGGACGATGTTCTCAACGAAGAGCTGGGCTCTCTCGGCGGCACTGCCTTTGGACCGGGGCCTTGTCTCGGCGTAGCGGGCGAGATAGTCGGTAGCTACGACGATCCATTTGTTTCCGGAAGTCGACGTCGGGAACGGCCCCAGTAATTCCATCCCGATTTGCTGGAACGGCCGGCGAGGTGGCTCGATCGGCTGAAGAAGTCCGGCTGGCCTTTTCGGCGGTGTCTTCCGTCGCTGACAGTCTCGGAGTCTTTACGTAGTGGGTGATGTCGGCAGTGAGGTATGGCCAGTAGTACTTTTCTTGTATTCTCGCCAGCGTGCAGGAAACACCGAGGTGTCCAGCCGTCGGGTCGTCGTGTGAGGCTTCCAGAACCTCCGGACGTAATGCTGAAGGTACTACGAGGAGGTAGTTGGCCCGCAGTGGCGAGAAGTTTTTCTTTAGGAGAACGCCATTCCGCAAGAAAAACGACGCCAGTCCTCGCTTGAATACCTTTGGAACAACGGTGGCCTTGCCCTCGAGGTATTCCACAACACCCTTGAGTTCCGGGTCGGCTCGCTGTTGTTCGGCGAAGTCATCAGCACTTAAGGTTCCCAAAAAGTAGTGACCATCCTGGTCGCCGTTTGGCGGTGGGTCAATGGGGGCATGGGACAGGCAGTCGGCGTCGCAGTGCTTTCGTCCGGACTTGTAAACAACGATAATGCCGAATTCCTGAAGTCGCAGACTCCACTGTGCGATGCGACCTGAAGGGTCCTTCAAGTTAGCTAGCCAACACAAGGCGTGGCGGTCGCTGACAACTTTGAAAGGCCTGCCGTAAAGATAAGGGCGAAACTTTGATGTAGCCCAGATGATGGCAAGGTACTCCTTTTCTGTTGTGGAGTAGTTGGCTTCCGCCTTAGATAGCGACCAACTAGCATAACTGACAGCCCTATCTAGTCCGTCAGTCTTCTGCACTAGGACCGCTCCGAGCCTTAAGCGGGGGACAGACGGGTCCGATTTTCCATGCGATCCGACGGCCGACGCCGCGGTGGGGGAGAGGGAATGGTGGCTGTACGATGCTATGAAAGGTCACCATTCCGGTTTCCCCTCCGCCGTCTCGGACGTCGAATCGCATGAAAAATCGTAACGTCTGTCTCGCCCTTGACGCTGCTTGCGTCGGTGTGGATTTCCGTGTCAGCGTATTCGTCGAAGTGCGCAAGTATCGGTGGCGTCTGCAGGCGTCGGTTCAGTTGTGGAAATCCTTCGACTGTTGCCCACTTGAATTCCACATCGGTTTTCGTGAGGTGCGTTAGCGGCTCGGCGATGCTTGAAAATCATTTGACCAAACGCCTGTAATTAACTGTAGAAAACAGCGCTAAAAGACGGGACGAAGAAAGGACACAAACCACATCGCTGACTAACAACCAAAAGCAAAGAAACAAAGAAAAAGATTATTAGCCTGCACAGAGGCCAAAAAATCCTCAATCGCACAGAAAGGTTAACTGCTTCGGAAGGAGGGAGATCGAGGGGATGCTGACACATGCCTCTCCGCCGTTATAGATCTGGTAGGCTTCATAAATGACACGCGCCCGTTCATCGTGGTACTTTGACAGGAATATCGAATCTTTAAAATATGGCTGGCAACCAAATTCATTACAGTGAAGCGACAATTGACTATCTTTGGCTTGTTTACGGACGTTGTTCGCATGTTCGCGCATGCGGTCATTAGCGCACCGCCCTGTTTGACCAACATAGTAACGGCCGCAAGAAAGAGGTATTTTATACACAACACTACCACAACATTCAACCTACTTCTGACGATGCTTCTTGCTACATCTTTTCGTCTTGGTCTCTCCATTTACTTGCTGACACAGGTTACCAAGGTTATTTCTGGCAGAAAACAACCGTCTAACGCCTGTCCTGCTGACCACTTTCTTAAGATTATGTGCCACCTTGTGCACATAAGGAATGACCAATACTTTTTTCTGCGGGTGTGTCACTGATTGAACAGCTGATTAGCACTTGCTTTTAAAACCAGATACGAAGCTTTCTGCGATGCTGGTCAAAAGCGTTCCTGGGAAACTTGCAAGCTTCAGGCGCGCTACTTGAGAACAAAACCTCACTTCGACTTGGTGGTCACAGGACCTCTCAAGCGCCGCCTTCATGCAAGCCCTTGCAATACCGCGCTTGACAATTTTTGAATGCGCAGAAGAAAACGGCAGGAGGATCTTTTGAGACCTAGGCGCATAACCCCAACATACATGGCTGTTTGAGAGCAAAAGTTCCAAGTCCAAAAAGCGTAGCCTATTGTATGAAGGATGCTCAGTGGTCAATTCAAATGGTCTTAATTCTGTGAGGAACACATCAAAAATTTTCGCAGCAGGCTGCACGTCACGAGAGTTAGTGCTATAAAAAATTAAAAAGTCATCCACGTATCGCATCACCTTTACCGTGCTAGTCTGTCTGAGCTTGCTCTCGAGGTTACGGTCATAGCTGGCTAGTAAAATGTCACTGAGAACAGGGGCGATGCATGAGCCTATGCAGACTCCTTTCCTTTGAATAAAAAGCTTATCGTCTAAACTGATGAAGGTGGATTGCATGGCATATAATTTTAAAAACACTAAAAAAATGTCGACATTGATTCCACAAGCGTTCTGAAACTTAACAACACCGTATCTGTCAATGCAATTACCAACTTCGGCACACACATCATTCTGAGGTAACGAATAATATAAGTCCTTGACATCGACCGAAAAAGCACAAGCACCCACTGGACAGTCATCCCGGAGAAAGGCAGAAACGGTACCTGGGCCCTTAGGAGGAAGGGGTCGTCGATGTGAAGGAAGCACAAAGACCTTTTGCAGGAACACACCAACTTCTCGTGGTTCCGCGCTCAGAAACGATGGCCCGGAACGGGCAAAGTTCCTTGTGAGTCTTGGCGCTGAAGAAGGCTGAAAGGCTGGTTCCTTCGCACGCCTTCACGAATGATGCCAATTTTGCAAGTCCTGTTTTTCGCATAGCTGAACAGCCCTTTTTTTTCAACTTCGTAGGAACCACTCCTTTCACTTGGTTGTAGTTGCCGTCAATGGCCGCGTCTGCTTTTTCCTTGTCCACGAGGCACCACCACGAATCCTCCTGCTTTGTCAGACAGGAGCAGCTTTAGGCCGGCTTCTCGAAGGACAGCAACCGCTGAGCGGAGCTTTACAGTGTTGCCTTTTTTAACCTTCTGAGGCAGGCAGTCAACTCCTTCCCTGATACACCGGTCAACTTCATCTGTCCTTGCTTTACCAGCAGCTGTTCTGACGAGGCCGAGTAGCTCTGTCTTGTCGAAAGCAGGATACTCACAAAATTTAGGCCCAAGCTTGAGAAGGTCAGCCACGCTCTTCGGGATTGAGGCATCTCCGAGTACCCTGACATCTTTACCTTGCTCTGGATACTGATGTCTGCTCCTTGGCAGTCGAACGACCATTCTACGCATTCAAAAATTGTCAAGCGCGGTATTGCAATGCCTTGCATGAAGGCGGCGCTTGAGAGGTCCGTCCTGTGACCACCAGGTCGAAGCGAGCTTTTCTTCTAAAGTAGCACGCTTGAAGCTTGCAGGTTTCCCAAGAACGCTTTTGACCAGCATCGCAGAAAGCCTCGTATCTGGTTTTTTAAAAGCAAGTGGTCATCAGCTCTTCAATCAGTGACACACCCGCAGAAAAAAGTAGTGGTCATTCCTTATGTGCACGAGGTGGCACATAATCTTAAGAAAGTGGTTAGTAGGGCAGGCGTTAGATTGTTTTCTGCCAGAAATAAGCTTGGTAGCCTGTGTCAGCAAGTAAATTGAGAGACCAAGACGAAAAGATGTAGCAAGAAGCATCGCCAGAAGCACGTTGAATGCTGTGATAGTGTTGTGTATAAGATACCTCTTTCTTGAGGCCGTTGGTCAAACGGGGCGTTGTAGTACGGAAAGCCGAGCTAGTTGGTACGAATTCATAGTGCAATAGCGCAAAAACACAGGGACACAGGCGATACAGGCGATTAGCGCCTGTATCGTCTCTCTTGCCTGTGTCCCTGTGTTTTTGCGCTATTGCACTATCAAACGGGGCGGTGCGCTAATGACCGCATGCGAACAACGTCCGTAAGCAAGCCAGAGATAGTCAATTGTCGCTCCACTGTAATGAATGTGGTTGCCAGCCATATTTTAAAGATTCGATATTCCTGTCAAGAGAGAGAGAACACAACTTTATTGGATATTCCTGTCCAAGTACCACGATGAACGGGCGCGTGTCATTTCTGAAGCGTACCATATCTATAACAGCGGCCAGGTGCGTGTCAGCCTCCCCTCGATCTCCCTCCTTCCGAAGGAGTTAACGTATTTGTCCGAATGAGGATTTTTTGGCGTCTGCGCAGGCTAATCATCTTTTTGTTTCTTTGCTTTTCTATTTCCTTGAGATTGTGGCGGGTATATACATGCGGACTTGAAGAAGAAAACACATTTGGTTGTTAGTCAGTGCCGTGGTCTGTGTCCTTTCTTCGTCCCGTCCTTCAGCGCTGTTGTCTACAGTTAATCATGAGCCAACCAGCCCAAATACGTACCTTATCGCCTGTCACGGCCTTCTTGTCGGTGGGAGGCGGGAAGGCAGCAATGGCAGCTGTTTTCCGTGGGTCAACTCCAGACTCACGAGGCCCAACAACAAGAGCTCCTCCTACGCGAAGCGGCACTTTTCTGGCTTCAGAGTGAGTCCAGGGGTTTTGATTGCTTGAAGTACAGCCTCAAAGAGCCGGAGATGCTCGTCGAACGTTGAGGCAAACACAACGACGTCGGCAAGTTTGCCACTTCAAGCCTGCCAGTACTGTATCCATAAAGCGTTGGAAAGTCGCAGGCGCCGAGCCAAGAGCGAAGGGCACGACCTTGAACTCGAAGAGGCCGTCTGGTGTTATAAAGGCAGTCTCTCTCGTCGACTTGGATTTGCCAGTAGCCGGTCTGGAGGTCCATCGACGAAATGTACTTCGCGCTGTAGAGTCGATCCAGGGCGTCGTCTATACGTGGGAGAGGATGCACGTCCTTTGTGATTTTATTGAGGCGGCGATAATCGACGCAGAAACGCAGGGTTCCATCCTTCTTTTTCACTAACACCACGGGTGACGCCCACGGACTCTTGGACGGCTGGATGATGTCGTCGCGCAGCATTTTGTCGGCTTCATTCTTTACGGCCTCGCGTTCTCGCGTTCAAACACTGTACGCGCTCTGCCGGAGTGGTCTGGCACTTTCCTCTGTAATGATGCGATATTCTGCGACTGGGGTCTGCCGAATTATTTACGACGACGAATCGTTAATGAAAGCGATAATGAAACCTTTTTTTCTTCCCTGTAACAATGCCCAGAATATCACTGCCAATAAGAATGGTTTGTTATCTCGAAGCGTTTGGGTGTTTAAAATGTATTACTGTGTCACTGTTTATAATTTGCGTAATTCACTGTTATTCGAGTGTTTTTCTCTTAAAAGTGTATTGTGTATCTTTGTATTTGTTGTAACTATTATATCGATTGCTAACTGCGTTATGTTATTACCCATGTGTACCTCCCCTACGCAATGCCGTACGGCGATGTAGGAAGTGTAAATAAATTTTAAAAAATGTCTCGCTCATATGATGAATTCCCTGACTTTTCCCGGTGACTCAACATTCCCTAACTTTATCCTTTTGACCCAGTTTTGTCGGTCGCTAGACACCCGGAGAATTCATCGTGCATGAATTTTATACCAACGAATTCCTCAGACAACGTAGCATACCTTTCTAGATCCTAAAAATAAAAAGAATAGAGAAATACTTACTTTGTGAACCGTCAACTTGTGTTTGTTCGCTGCAGGATATGCTTGAATGAAGTTGCAAATTATTCGATAAGCTCTAACTTAAGCTGTTTCCTTGAGCATTTGGGCGGTCACAGAACAAAAAACCATACACAGAATTCACCTCTTGAGAGAAGTGTCGGTTACATAGGCATTATATTTAGGGGTGCGCGAATAGTGAAATTTCATCTCGAATCTAATTCGAACCGAATAGTGCCGAATAGTGGCCATATATATCGAATATCGAATCGAATATCGAATCGTGTATTTACATGAAATGTGTACCGCGAGTTGCAGCAGCAAGACAAAGGAAAAATCAGGGACTCTACGGCGTGCCGACAGCTTCATTACGCACTTGTTCGGGAGTGGCTTTTGTTTCCGCTTTTATGGGCGTGAAAGCATGTTGATAAAAGAGCCGCCATTTCAGTCAGCAGCACCACTCCTAACCTCCTAACAAGGGGGGGGGGGGTACGGTAGCTAGTTTTCTTTCCCTATGGTCGCGCAATATGGCTCATCTGACAACGATAATGTTTTGCTTGATCGCCATGTCGGGCGTCCGTTCCCAGCAGCGTTTAAAGGGACACTAAAGGCAAATAGTGAGTCGACGTTGATTGTTGAAATAACGGTCCAGACACCTCGTAGTGCTACTTTTGTGCCAAGGAAGTGCTTATTTTGAAATAAACTCACGTTTTATTGGTCCGCATCGCGTTAGCGCACTTCAAGTCACCCGCCTGAAACGGTGTTTGTCACGTCACTGCTGCCGTGCCCAATATTGCCCGCATTTACTGCGCGGCGGCGTGCGCCATTCGGGCATCCGGCGACATCACATGCATGCGGCATTTTGTTGACCTTTCTGTCAGAGCGACTTTCACAAGCGCGCAAAACACACGCGGCAGTACGCGATGCCGAAACTACCACTGAGACGCGACCGCGTGAGCGAAGCAGGGTGCCGGGCGAAGCGCAGTTCGGCGAAAACGGAACCTTTGAACCACGCGCGCCGTTCCCCATGGCAACGCCAAAGAGGTTCCTTTTTCGATGAATCAAACAGAAACGAACAAGCAGCATTTTATTACGTCTCTTGATGCACGGAAGGTTATTTTTTTATTGCAGCTAGTTTGATTACGAGTGATTAATTGTAGTCGAACTCTCTCACGTCATCGGGATCATTTCCAATATGTGCCGCTCGTGGTGCCCATCGTGTGATACATTTAGCTTGACTTCTCGGTAAGTAGGGCGCTGCTGTTGATAATGTTGCCGTTTTAGACGTTGTCGTACATTGAGCTTTCACTCTGACATAAATTGTTATTTTCCTTTAGTTAACTGAGCGCCGGAACGATGGGAGTTTCTGAACTAGTGGTGCGGCAGTGGTGACTGCCCAGGGTGAACAAATTTTTACATGCAAAGCCAATCACCGAGGGTTTCCCAGGCCAAAGTCAGGTAGTTTTACGGCGCTTGCGGGCATATGCCACCAAACTACGCAAGAAGTCCGTGCCTTCGTTTCGGAAGTGATGTTGTGAAGGACGGTTTTGTCATGTGTTTTTCTACGTACGGAAGTGACATAATCTCCTTTAAGATCAGCATGCGCTCGCTTTTGAACCAGTGAGTCGGTGAAAGTTTAACGAACGGCGACGTTAACGTTAGTTTTAGCCACCCTGCCCTAGCCAAGTAGCACCATTGGCCTTTGTCGCGTTTTAAATATTCGTCCTGTCGAATTATTCGAAACTTGGAATACTAGCTATTCGAAAGTCGAATCGAATTATTCGATTAGGAACTATTCGATTCGAATTCGAAACTCGAATATTCGCACACCCCTAATTATATTAGGAAAGCCGTATTAATCAGAAAGGCCAACCATTTAGTCCTTGTAAAATTTAAATTGCAGCAGAGGAAGGTGCTCGCGTTTAGCGCTCGTGTTGTGTTCTTACTGCCCTTTAAAGCGCTTTACAGTTGTTAGCAATGTTATTAAGAAGCAAGTAGCACACACACACACACAATAGTTAAAATGA
The DNA here is from genome assembly GCF_013339695.2 of Rhipicephalus sanguineus. Classification (NCBI taxonomy): domain Eukaryota; kingdom Metazoa; phylum Arthropoda; class Arachnida; order Ixodida; family Ixodidae; genus Rhipicephalus; species Rhipicephalus sanguineus. The sequence continues at coordinate 1,513,218 of NC_051176.1, read as the reverse complement.
ATATGCTTGATAGCGGCCTATGATAACAAATTCCGTTTCTTTTCCGTGTTGTTTTTATTGCACTTTCGAAAGCGAGACCAAGGCGACGTTGCCGACGGCGCATATTTTATTAAAGCTTTATTGCCCACCACAAAGAGCCTTGGGAGTCTAGTGCGGCAGTTTACAACATTAAGTATAAAACTTTGGGAGTCTTTGGAAGACTAAAGTTGAGGTAATACTCAGGTCTCTGAGATCAGTTGCAGCCTTGAAGAAGACAAGTCGACTTGTCAAAACGTCGACTCGAGCACCCACCCCCTGTTTACGGATCAGGTCTCTTTTGGAAGACCCGCTGAAAGTGTGTTCATGGGACGTTCGCTTTTAAAGGAGTTACTCTGAAGCAGTGGTTCTCAAATGGGGGTCCATGAAGCCACCTTCGGGGGTCCGCGCCACCCATTTTCGAAAAAAAAAAAAAAACGCGTGTTTCGGAGGCACACTATGACAACGGCCCCTTCTGATTTTTGATATGCTTCATGGCATCACACCTCTGCATTGCGGCGGAGCTGACTTATGCTTCCCCTTCTCCATAAGACTGCAGCAAAACTTTTGTTGCAGTTTTCTACCACACGCGAGCATACTTTTTCTAGGCTTACATATTTAAAGAGCAAACACAGCTAGAAACAGGTTGAATGTGGCTGCAGACCGCACAACTTATTGACAAGCTGTTCAAATGAAAAGTAGCGTGGCACTTTTATTTGACCATTCCTCGCCAGGTATAAATAAAAGGCGCCGATTTCACGCTGCATACTGTATTACTTTATGCACCCCCCCCTCTTTTTTTTTTCTCTCACAGCAAGGTGTCCCTCATCACTTCCACCGGTCCGCGCGGGGTCCCTGAAATATCCATAGCTGAGAACCACTGCTCTGAAGGCTCTGGTATGGTGAATACTATCTCTCTATTTCAGGCTCGCTGGACAGATTCACGCAAAAAGCGCCACAGTGCACTCGGCCATGGCAAAACTGCTTGTCCGATCTGCAGTGAACTAACAGTGAGCAGGACAAGTACTGTTGCGTGTTTATGCAGACTGTCTTTAATGCAACGCTGAAATCGTTTAACTAGGATTTAAAGGGTCCTGATTAGAAAACTCCGATACTGTTGAGCCCGTGGGTAACGCACGCCTTGGTCTCGAGGAAAAAGAGAATGCGGCCATGAGTAGAGGTGTGAAGTGGCGCCACCCACCGGAATATCCCTGCGGGCACTCGAGGCAGACGACGCTCTCGTCAGGCAGGACGGCGCAGGCGCCCTGGTCAGGGCACGGACACGGCTGGCAGTCGTCCGGGGTGCCCGCCAGCGCGTTGCCGTAGTAGCGCGGCGCACAACGCTCGCAAAACTCGCCCGCCGTGTTATGCTGGCAGATGCAGTGCCCTACACCCCCGCGCAACCCAGCGGTTAGCGTGCACCACCACCAAGTCGTTAAAAACAAAGCACCCGCGCTACTGCGCAGGAAAGGAAATCTCGAGATCGGGGCACATGCTGGCACAGCCGTGTGCTTTCTTTTACTAGTCATCAACCTGACTGCGTTCACTGCAGGGCCTCCGCCAATCAAGCCGGCGCTGTGCTTGCCACGTTGTACCCGCAAACTTCTTAATCTCATCAGCCCACTTACCTTTCTGTCTCGCGTGTTTGCCTTCTCTGGGAATGCAGTCAGTTACATGCCCTGCCCATCTCTTCTTCTTGATTTCCACTAAAATGTCACTCACTCTGCTCTGTTCTTGTCGCCCTCTTTGTAAGCCCCCATTTGCTGAATGGCTTGGGCGAGTTGGCGCTCGCTGTAGCGAAGAAAAAAAAGACCGTTTTTTATTGCTGCTCCGTCTTTCGCTGTTGTTTTCTCCCGCATTGTTGCGCTACTAATTGCCTCGTGTGCAGTTCACAAAACGGCACCGGACTTGGAGAATGGACTTCAGAAGGGTCCTTGCAACACCGTCGAATATTTTGTTGAAATCGTCGAAGCATGGCGCATTTTTTCTGTCTTCACGCGAATGCATCGACACGTGCCGCAAATATGTTGCTGATTGTTGTCGGCTGTATACCGTCGAGAAGAAGTAGCCAGTGCTCAGACACCAAGCAGCTCGATTTCCTTTCCTGGTCAGTATTCGAACACGGTATCGCCAAAGGGCACTGTTGTTTTGGCAGCCTCTAGAGTAGAGCTTATCAATTACCTCGGGCCGGTCACTGCACAGGCTGTATGCGCATCGACCGGCTCCTTCATGGAAACTCCCAATGCTGCCAAAACAAAGCGGCTGCAAGTACCGTTAGTCGTGAGGAGCATAGCCCCGTGACAGCGTCAGTAGAATTTTAGTGATAGATGTTATGCGCAGCATGTGTACGACAATGTATACAGCTTCTCACCGCTGCATCTTGTCTTGATCATTTTAACCTTTCCTAAGCAATGCATTGGTTTTCCGCTTTGCGCAGATGTCTGTACACAAAATGCCCCTATACGAAGTCAATACAATTACATTGATATTAATGCGTAGGAGACATCATTATCTATAAAGCCCTACAAAGCAACAGTGTGCGCTAGTTGGTCCATCAAAGCGTAGGGATATCCACTGCCCTCACAATGAACGCGGGAGGCAGCTCGGGTCAGCAATAAGAAGGTACGGTACTGGAACCGGAAATCGCTATGTTATTCCTTCCCAAACTATGTTGTGAAAGGCTACTACGTGAGGGTTCGACTCTCTTGGACTCTCTAGTTAATAGTGAACCGGCTGAACACGGATTACGTCGGCACGTTAGCCTTCACGTTAATTGGACCTGGCGAGGAATATAACGTTCGCCTGGATTAATAAAATAAACGACTAGCACGTAAACTATGCCAGCCTTAAATGAAAGCTGGTTATGCCGCTTTAAAGCACTAACTCCACGTGACCACACTGATCTGGAAAGTGTCTTCATTTATGTATAGCAGCTTACAGGTGAGTACCGACGACATCTGATGATCAACAAACGAGCACTTTTTCAGCAAGAAAAGGCAAGCGTACGAGAAAATAGCATAAAATATTACTAATCACAGTATCGTCACCAATTTGGGTGCATTATTCAAAAAAAGAAAGCTAATTTTTACACTGCCAATCTCACTTTTTTCACCTACAGGCAATTCCATTTTAGGTCATGAGCACAGCCACCTTGGGCGAATGACTTCTCCGTTTTGCATGCAGTGACATTTAATAAACAGCCGTGAAACGCCGAACGAATCCGTACAGCCGTACTTAATGAATTACCGTTCATTTAGTTGTCAGATACAAAACGGCAACGTTAACAGCCCAAGACGGTGGCACTTAATCATATCTTTAAAATAGCACAAGTTCTTGAAAGGATCCTGAAACGGTTTTGACAATTTTGTACAAACGCACTGTGCTGGTAAAGCAAGTACTAAGCATCATTTGCTTATGGATTTAAGCGTGAAGCGTGCAATTTGTTACAGGAATTTAAACATGCGAATCGCAACAGGTCGCCGCGGCTTAGCCGAGCCAGTTTTCGATTTCTACGTAAAACTGTTCCATTAGACGTAGCACCGGCGACTGATCTGATTGGATATGTTCAGTCTACGTCAGTGAGGCTCGGGTGGATAGCGAAAGTCGTCTGCCTGTGCTACAACATGCTCCGTGTTGACGCCACTTTCTTTATGTGGAGGTTTATTTTCTCGGACACCATAAATTGCCCTAGCTGCTAGGTGTGCTGCAAATCTGGCGCTTTGTGATTTGCAAAGCTGCGACATCGTCTAAGGCAACTCGCGAGCGGATGCGCTTCCTCCCGTCGCTTCAGGGAGTGTCGGGTTCTCCGATCAACACCTGCGCTTCTTACTTCACCCATGAAGACACCATCGCACTGCCTGAGTTACAGCTGATCAAATACTTTTTGTTTGTCCGCATACTTTGCAGGTTGTCGGCGTACATGACAATAAAATGGCTTGTGTTGCGCCACCTGGCGGAGCAGATCTCCATGATCTTCGAGCTAAGGAGAAGGAATGTGCCTCGATACAAGGTGTTATTTTATGGTGTGAATGATGTTGTCACCTGACAGCTTCGAACAACCGTTTCAGGATCCCTGCAATAGAATCAATCCCTCTGTCAGTGATGCAATCCTATTTAGTGTCCCACTAAAGTTGGCTCTACAGCATGAAAGTAAGTTCACGTGTCGGTGTGAAAGAACTGCGAGACAGACTGACCGGTGTCCGGTTCGCAGATGAGCGCGTGTCCGTTGCAGTTGCAGGGCACGCAGCGGGAGAATTTGCCTCCGCGCGGCGGATCGTGCCGGAATCCCGGCGCACAGGACTCGCAGAACTGGCCCACGTAACCCTCAGGGCAGCTGCACATCTCGACCCAGGTGGCGGCCTCGGTGCCGTACTGGGAACGCTGCGCCGACTGCAGCTGAATGTTGTCGATGAAGCCCGTGCCTGTAAGGTAAGTTGGAAGTCATCCGTCCTCGAGAGAAGCCCCATTCAGAAAAGCATCTTAAAGACTGGACGACTACGCGATCGTTCACAGCACCTATATACATACGTAAGATGTCAACGTCAAACAACTCGTTCATGTTATATACTTGAGATTGAACGGACACATTATTGATTATTAAAACCTCTTTGATGTTGCCGCATCATAATGCCACGCCCGCTTCTTGTTTTATTTTGATGTATTCGGGTTTGACCATCAAGGACATTTTGTTAAGATTGCGCGCACGACGCAAATAGTCCAGATTATTCGCGTCGTGCGCGCAATCATAACAAAACGATCTACCACAATCGCGAAGCTTCTCGAACACTGCGGCACGGTCAGCGCCGAGCGTTGCTAACCGTCCTTGCTGGTCAAACCCGAATACATCAAAATAAAACAAGAAGCGGGCGTGGCAATATTTAGAATTAAGAAACCAGAAGTAAAAACGAGAAGTGTATTAAGAGCCCAGAAGTATAAGCCGGACGAAAGTGAGAGACCGGAAGGGCACATCCTTTTCTTCGTTTGCTTTCCTTGCTGTTTATTTGGGTCATCCGTCACTGTATGAGGTCGGTCTTCGAAAACGCCCGACGAGTTTTCAACCACACGTTCAAAGAGCTCTCCTCGACCTGCCTGAAAACAGCAGGTGGCTGTTTTTCTCAACAGCAAACGAAAAATAACGCATTTTATATGGTGCTTCATTGGGACGTGGACTCTGTGCAGTGTCATTTTTACTTCTGTAGTGATAAATACGGTTACCGTAGAGAACGATGAAGAAGACGGTTGTTGTGGTTGGTGCTCGTGCTGGCTCCGTTTCGGGGAACTGACTGCTGTCCCGTCGCTGTCTCGCCTCTAATACCCTTGTCACACGGGTAAGCTTAACCGCTGTTATCCCCAACTGCAGTTAACGGACGTAACCATAGTTACCGTAAACCAGACAGAGGCGCTGTCACACGTTTGCAGCACTTCCAAGCGTTCTTTAGTTCATACATGGCTGCGTTCGTGCAACACCGCTATTGTACAGGGCTTCACGCTCGATTATGGACGCGTCAGCAGCGTGTTTTGATGCGCGTCTATCAAATAGCGTGAAACCCTGTTCAATGAACGAACGCTGCTGTGTATCAATCTCGTGAAATCCACACGATATTTTTGCAGCACGGACAAACTGGTACCTCAAAGCCGGTAATTTATCTTCCCAGATGCGTATCAACGCCTCCATCGTCGCAACGGTCCAGTTGACACGCTTTTGGCTTCATATTTCGCTGGGAGCCGAGCTGCTCGCGTCCGACATGGAGGCAGCCATGTTGTCAGTTTACGGCGCTAACAGGGGTTGCCTACCTCCGTTTACGAAAACGGCCGTTAGCGGATTAACTGCGGTTAGGGTTGTCGTGTGACAAGGTACAACAGCCGTTAGACTTAACGGCCGTCGTACTTAACTGTGGTTAGACTACCCGTGTGACAAGGGTATAAGACGTTCACCGTACTTGAACTATTAAATGCATACTATCACTTCTTGTATTTTCTCTCGGGCAAAAAGCCTCTACTTCTGTTAACCAGACCTTGTCCTAACGTTCACCCTGCAGACACGCAATTTTTCTTCAACGTAACGCTAAAGTGAAACAGTGAATAGGTCAAACTGTATCCTATAAACTCTAGTGACGTTAATTTCACCATCATAAGTTTGTCAATAGAGGAGAAAAACGAGGTCCAAGTTTCATTCTTGCGCCGAAATCTCCGCGCGTGACGTCACAGATTTCCAAGTGTCGTGTTTTGGCTACATTGGCTAAACGAAAATTTCTGAAACTTGGTATAAGTCTCTGGCCCTTTCAGAAGACAGTCTACTTAATTTTTACCGACTAGGAACTACGCATCCTCTCGTAGGCGCCGTCAAAATCTACGACGTCACGGCGAGGGGAATTTCCAGGTGGCGCCGCCACCCACATATATTTTTTTTTGTCACTTACCAAGCGTCACCTCGCGGCAAGCCTGGTGATTTTGGTATTGCGAAAGAGTTATTTACTAGTACGAGAAAAAATCATCTTTCTCCACCGCATCAGAGAGAACCTATGCGCGAGCTTTGATTCGCCGGAGAGGGGCACCGCCGCAGAGGGTGCTTGTCCCGGATATACTCGCCTCGTGGCACATATGTGGCCCTTATCCGGATGGCGGTGAGGTTGGAGAGGATGCTGATGAACTCGCGCGAGCTGAGCGTCGGGTTCCACCCGTAGCGCGGGTCCTCGTGCAGCCGGAAGCGGTACTCCTGGTTCCGTATGGAGGGCAGCCCGTTGCCCTGGCCGAAGACGTGCTGCGACACGCTGCCGTGGGTCCCTTCCAGCACGATGTCCTCGACCGAGGACTGCGGTCCTTCCTCGCCGATACGCAGGGTGAACGTGAGGTTCTGGTTGTACGAGGCACGCTGGTCGCCCAGGTACCGGTCTGCGGTGCGTCAAAAGGTACACACACTCTTCGTAAGGGCCCATGTATCGGTACGTGTAGACCGATAAGTTGAGTTGCCGAAGAAAATGGTAGAAACATAAATAACGATTTAAATTATGCACAACCCTTGCAAAAAGTGAATATTCTTTGTGACACTGGGAAATAACGTCCCTCGGTACCTTTGTCTGAGCTAGACTACAGTCGAGCAGGATGGAATAAACGAATCCAGCGGCCGCTTGGTCCCACGCCTGGGCGTCATCCCTTGGGACCTGGTGGCGTCTTCTGCCCGTCGGATTTTTTATTGCTTTCGAGCGCTTTTATTTCCTATCTTTGGGTGCATTTTCTTCGGTAGTGGTCATAGGTCGTCAAAAAATGTGGAGCTCGCTCAGACTCGCTCATGCAATATACTTTGTCCTAAGGGCTCACTCGGATTCAGACTCACCAATATTTTCCTCAACCGGACTCGCCATAATTTTTCCCAACCGAACTCACTCGGACTCACACTCACAAAAACTTTACTCACCCGGACTCACTCACACTCACGGCTCGATATGAGTCTGAGTGAGTCGACTCATGAGTGACTTTGCCGACCTATGGTAGTGGTGGTACGTAAAGATGTTGCCTTGTTTCATGCGGTGTGTTTATCTTAACGCCGTGCTGCAGTTTATGCCGAGGTTACTGAGGATTTGCCTTCCCGTAGCGCTTTGCGCCTCTATGAGCTCTTCAAGTGTGTTTTGGACGCCTAGTGCAAAGAGCTTGTCATTAGCTGTTCTTATGGGCCCTCCTAAGGCTTGCTGACATGCTCGTCTAATGATGGCATCTATTTAGGTAGGGAGCTACGTATGTTATTCGGCTAACAACCAAAGCTTGCACGAGACGACTTAGGTTGATTTCCTTCACGCCATAGCGGCGGTACGCTATTCTCTGTATGAGCCTCACTGTTTGCTGGACACCGTTCTCAAGTATTCTTAAGGTTTCTCCATTGTAGCCGTTCGACTGTACGCGTAGTGACTCGAATGCAGTCTACCACGGGCTTTGGGTTGCCATATGAGCTTTATATTCGGTTCGCAGTTGGGCCTCCCAGCGCCCCTGTATCTTGGCCGGTAGAGAAGGAGCTCCTATTTCTGAGGTGAACCTTCCAGCCCTGTGTGCCGGGCGTAACTTTGAGAATGGCTGTTTCTTTCCCGTCATTCCCTCCAGTTGCCCACAGCGTGGTGTCATCAGCATATAAACTCTGCCTCTGTGGTTCTGCCTATCATCGCTAGATGGAATCCCTGCGGTGTACCCCTAGGAGGCTCACCAGTAAATATACGGCTAGCAGTGCGGGCGATATGGCAACAGGGAGCATTAAGCGGAAGGTCAGGGAGGCGGAGAGGACTTATTGGATGACAGCGATGGAAAAGAAGCCGGCTCTGAGTAACTACCGAAAGGGAAAAAACGAAATAAGGAGGGAAAGGTTTTATGATAATTCAAGGGGAAGCGCTTTACTGTTTGAAGCAAGGTCGGGCTGCCTTAGAACGCGAAGTTATAAAGCGAGATTCAGTAACGAAGACGAACACTGTACATGCTGCGGGGGAACTAAGGAAATGATGGAACATGTACTGATTGAATGTGGCGATATTCACCCAGGTATACTTGTGGGCACGAGTCTACAGGAAGCCTTGGGTTTTAGGGACAACAATGGAAAGCTAAACACGTCCGCGATAGAAATAAGTAAGAGACGGTTAGAGTATTGGTGGCAGAAGAGTAGAGATAAAGTACAAAAATAAATAATGGGGGGGGGGGGGGGGAATAAGGTCATTCTGCCTTAAGAGGCAGAGAGATAGACCGTGAATTTATAAATATTTTTGGTATAATAAGATAGATTTAATCAATGTAGACAAGGTATCAGGCCAGCATGAAACAAGGAAGTTTTTCTTTTTTCTTCGAGCATGGTGGCAGACATGTCACCGCCCCGTTATAAAGGGGACGCTCATAGCATCCATCCATCCATCCTGCTTCCCAGCTCGATGTTCTCCGATTTGATCTCACCAATCGTGATATATACGTAGGTCCAACCTTGCATATTTTCTCAGTCTTACCTGGTGCGAGGAAGTAGACGGCTTCGTTTCCGGGCGCCACCACAGCCAAATGGTGGGCGGCGTACTCGTGGCGGGTGTTCACGCTGCGACCATGGGCGTCCGCCGCCTTCCAGTGCTCCTTATCTGAAGCGCCAAGGAAGGGTGGTGCATCAGTCACAAGTCGCAGGCGGCGTAAAAACAATAGGCTGTCAATGCTCCACGAAGCAGTTCTAGTAGAGCTCACTTGTCGCACCGTATGCACGATGTTTTGAGCTGAAGCAAAGAGCCGTCGGAAGGCTCTCTGCTGATTACGATGTGGCACTTGTAGCGGGAAACGCTCCGCGCGTTCTCGCTACGCAGCGAAGGTTCCGTAAAGCTAGGTGCCATATCGAAAGAGGCTGAGAGGTATATGGACGGCCAAGAAAATACCGCTTATCCTCAATCAGTGCCTCCTCTATAACTTTCAGTGCCTGGTAGAACACCCTCCCGCGGCCGTCGGCGCTTGCGTTTCCCCCGCTCGCCGCGACTGCGTGGTGGCACTGTGCAAACAGGGTCGGGCGCTGAGCCGGTAGTGCTGGTGCGGGCGCGGCCTAGAGCGCCTGTTTGCTTTGCTCTGCCTTGACACGTGCGGTTGGGTTTATCGAGTTGAATACGATAGAAGATTTTTTTTATCCTTTGTCGTGACCACGCAGCTTGCATGAATTGCGATGTCGTACTGCTGCGTGCCGCTGTGCAAGTCAGACGAAAAAAAGAAAGTGCCTGAACTGTATACATCTGGCCAGCTCCTTTTTGTCATTGATACTTTGCGATCTTTTGCAGACGGTGCGCTCAAAGACAACCAAACTTTGGCAAAGCTACTCAGTACCTTGACAAAGTACACAGTTCCAGCCCTCTGTGCATCAAGGCTCCTTAAATGCCAGAGTGATGGCAGCTATGACCACAGACTCGTGAACCTCTTATGTACTTACTTCCTCAGGCCACTCCTCTCTATGTATGCGTTTAAAGGGACACTAAGGAGAAACAATGAATCGGTTTAGATCGATAAATTGTGCTCCGAGAACTCTAATGTCGTTAATTTTGCCATCATAGGTTTATTAATAGAGGAGAAAATCTAATTCAAAGTTTCATTTTTAAATTTCGCGCCGAAATCTCCCGCGTGACGTCACGGATTTCAGAGTGTATTTATCGTATTTTGGCTCCATTGGATCAACAAAAATACGTCAAACTTGGTATGTTAAGTCTATGGCCCCTCAGAGGACAATGTACTTAATTTTTACCGATTAGGAACTACAGTACGCAGTCCCTAGTAGGTGCCGTCAAAACATGTGACGTCACGGCGAATGGTGCGGAAACTTCAAGGTGGCGTCGCCACCTACATTTTCTCGCTTACTAAGCGTATTCTCGCAGCAAGCGTGGTGTTTTTGGTATCGTGAAAGAGTACTTTACTAATATGAGAAAAATCGTTTTGCTCTTTAGTGTCCCTTTAATGTGACTGACAAGCAGGATGCTTGCAAATATTTCGCGAGGAAGCCACTTTCAAGGAAGTATGTAAGGAGTTGAGAAAGGTTGTGTCGTTGTTTATTATATGCGATATTTTATTTGTCAACAAATATTTTCATTGCAAGCCATTTTATGTAACGCTGTGAGAAATATTTTTTTGTGCAATTTATGATCTTTTTTTTCTTGTCAGCAAATGTTTTAACCTTAGGCCATTGTATGCATGGCTCTGAAAAATAGTGTTGTGCACTTCATGATCTTTTTTCTTGTCAGCAAATGTCTCAATCTTAGGCCAATGTGTGTATGGCTGTGAAATATTGTTGCCTAGTGCAGTTCACTTTTCTTTGTCACCAAACGTTTTACTATTAGGCCAATGAATGTAAGGGTGTGAAAATCATTGTGTGTGCAATTTTATATTTTATTTTTTTGTACGCAAATGTTCTAATAGCGGGCCAGTATATGTAAGGCTGCGAAAAAGGTTGCTTTCTTCCAATAAAATTTTTTTTTTCCTTGTCACCTGGTGATTTAATCCTAGGCAGCAGGTAGGACCCTGGACAGAGAAACGGCACGCCTTTTTTTTCTTCACGTTGGGTTAACATTTGAAGAGATATTTTGAATTGGGACAACAAATTGGTCCAGTTGGATTTGGTTAATGGTGGAGCGTAGACTGATTTTGAATCGGGTTTTGTATAAGCTTGCTCCGCGGCCGAGCGCCAAGTCAGCAAGTTCGCCAAGTCTTGTGTTTGTTGCGAGCGAGCTTAGCGGTCGAGTAGGCCTTGCTTCTACCGATCATTGTCAGCATCTCAAGATACCCTGACGTCGAGAAAATCGCGAAACGAAACTAGCAGCCGCACCTGCGCAAGTAATGCGCGGGCAGCGAGCGAAAGACGGCGAAACCCTGTTTGGGTGGCGGTGCCTGGCGGTGAACGGTTGTACTCGCGCCCTCCTCCCCGTCCACCAGGCACTGAAACTTATAGAGGAGGCCTCTGCACAAGGCTTTACAGCACCGCAGGTAATCGAAGATACACGACACGTTATGTGTGCAAGAATGCCGCAAGCGGAAGAGCTCCAAAGAGCGACAGAACCGATCGACATAATTTAACGGTGTGATGCTTTTAACGTGGCACCGCAACAGTGTTCATAGCAACGAGCTACACATCCACGCAGGTCACGTTGGCTTGCCACACGGACTCTGCCCGATAAAATGCACGTCGCGAATGGACGCACCTCTGGCGAAAGTGCTGAGCAGGCTGTAGCGCGAGTAACCGGGCGCGCTCTGGCACAGAGCCGAGTGCCCGAAGCAGAAGCAAGGGGTGCACCCGAACTCGTTGTCGCGCTGAAGGTTAAAGAAGCCGGGTTTGCAGCGGTCGCACTGGCGCCCCTCCACGTTGGCCTTGCAGCGGCACACGCCCGTGTCCGGGTTGCACGACGGAGGGCTGTCCACGCTGCCTGCTTGGCTGCAACCGCATAACCTGCGCGCGACAAGAGTTACGGATGGAATTGCGGATGGCGGTTAACATCGCAATTAGTAACACAAGAACTTGATTGCCTTCTTTCGTTTTCTCCCCTCCATTTCACTTCTATGACTGCTGTCACCAGGGCACACTATGTTTTTTTCTGCTCAGCGACAGTGATCATGCACAATTGTATGTTGGCCACCTCTATAATATGTTGCAGCGCAGTCTCAACAACAAGGACGTGAAAATGCTGCTGAGACAAGGCAAATGGTGCAGCGCGTTGTCTACGCTATCGGAAAAAAGATCATAAAACCGTCTGCTCTCTTCGTCGCGCGAAGGTGTGGCACAATTTTGCTAGCTTTCACTCGGAAGGTTGACGAAAATGCGGAATTTGTAGAACACCCTCTCTCTTCGGGTTTTCGCAAAGTTTCAGCAATTATTGCGGGAAGTATAATTTTCTTTCACTTGGATTTTTTAAACAGCGCTTAAACGGGACAGCTACAAAAAAAAAAAAATACTACCACACTTGTGTGTTCCGTTTATGCACTGTTAAATAGATAGATTTACTGAGGTCTGGAAGGAGTCCGCCCCCGACTTATATCACGGGTCTCTGCAAAAGAAAAAAGAAAGAGCTACGTACCCACAAGCCCGCATATAACTATCATTTTAATTATTTTTTTTCCTGTCTTTCATTTTGCTAGGAAGGAATAGTGCCAGCAGCAGATGAGATCCTTGTTATTGGCCAGCAATTGCAAGCTATACCTTACCTGCATCCTTGCTCTGAGAAATCGTAGAAGTTTGGAGCGCAGCGGTCGCAACGCTGTCCTTCGACGCCCGGCTTGCAAGGACACTGGCCCTTGCTGTTGCACTGGAGCATCCGGGAGCCTGCGGCCAAGCAACGAGAGTCTCACTTACGAAGGATCCAGTAAGGAAACAGCATTGCTATTGCTCCACTTGCGCTTTTGGATACTCGCAGCATTAAAAATAATGCGAGAATCGCTCCGAGCAGGTTACTTTCGAAACGATGGCGTAAAGCACGTCTGGACGCGAGAAGAACAGGGAAAATCAGGCAGCTCTACTGATTGTCACGTATGTATAGCGCAACGAAACCAAGCAAAGATGGAGGCAATGTAATTTTCTGCGCACGTACTTTGGTGTAATTTATTGTCCTTCGACTTTTTCCAGTGACAATATACTAACACGAAACTATATAATACTAACACGATCGAGTGACAACTGAAATTGCGAAGAACGGGTTACAAAACTGGCTCATATATACTGACGTGAACAGGGCAGGAGTCAGCATGCATAAAATGAGGTAAAAAAATTAAAAAAAGCCCGAGAAAATGTAAAGTGTTCGTAACGCAAGCTCCGTGTAAGCAGCCCTAAACGAGGTGATTCTCATTCATTTGCGTATTAAATGCGAAGCATTTCTTAGCGAACCTCACGCAGTTTGGACGTTTTTATCTACGTATCTATCTATCTATCTAGCCGCCTACGTCTGGGCGCTTTCCTTGTCGACTCCATAACCTGCAATGTGCCAAAATTGGCATAGCAGGTGATCAGTGTATGGCGAACACGATTCACTGGTCGCAAAATACATAATAACATAATACATAATAACGCAAAATACATGTCGCGTACGCCATCAGACCCTTTCTCTCAGTCACGTGTGGCCCACATATCAGAGTTCACGTTATGCGGGTATGTGCCACAGGTGATACAGAGTCTCAACAAACAAAGTAACGGCGAAGACACACATTGACGCGCAAAGCAAGTGATTATAATAATAATTGTCGGGGTTTTATGTCCCAAAACCACGACATGATTATGAGAGACGCCATAGCGAAGGGCTCCGGAAATTTTGACCATCCGGTATTGTTTAACGTGAACCGACATCGCACAGTACACGGGCATCTAACATTTTGCCTCCATCGAAATCCGACCGCCGCGGCCGGTATGAAACCTGTGACCTTCGGGTCAGCAGCCGAGCACCGTAACCGCTACACCAATGCGGCCGACGCAAAGAAAGTGAGGGAGCTGAAGACAGAACACCCCTGGAAGACGCTCAACTACCATCCACTCGTTCACGTGGTCCGCAACGTGGACTACGTCAATTACAAAAAAACTGGGGTGAATGCTTCCCTGCAATAAATCTGCCGAGAGAACCAGGCCTCTGATCATTACCGGGGACTTCAACATTGACTTATCAAGATCCAACAACGCCTGGTCCTTATACTGCGTGAAAGACTGCTTGGATGTGGGCAGGGCATCAAAATGCCTCTCTGCCACGTCCAGGACAGGAGGCATCACAGATCATTTCATCGTAAGAGGCATCCAGGATTTCCACCAGCTGCACTATACCTCGCGCTTCACTACACTTAGACTCCTCATAGGCGCTATTACGAACGGATCCGGTAACAAGTCCGGTCGAGCTGCTGGTGCTCACTGATCACGGTGATGATGACCTTGTTCAAGAACTGTCACGAACCCCCCTCCCCCTACACATATACACAGGTTCATGAAACGTGCGTGCGTTCTCCCTCATGACGGACAAGTATAAGCTTAACAACTGTAACGCAACTGTAGCAACTGCAACTGTGACTCTAACGTACGTGCAGTGCGCCTGCGCGTACCACGCGGCTGCGTACCGTATATCAACCGAAACTTTCCTAAATGAAGCTTAGTTGCGAGTAACGCCTGCCCTGTGAATCTGTGTTCCTTCTTTGTCCTGTTCGGATTGGCGCTATCCAGCATTGACGAATATAAGCACTACATATCAGCTTACCGCGTCTGGTTTTGGTAACACCCATGTTGCTGTTGGCATCGTTACGCAACTATAAACAACTGGTTATATAATACCTATGCGACTCTTCAACAAAGGAGTGTGCGTATACCACTTCGACGTTTCCCTAGCGTCATTCCGTAACGTTTCGCTCAATGGGAAAATTGAGCCACAGTCACAATCCCGCGCATGCTTCGCATAACATCCATTCCCACGGTACGTGGGATCTGCCGAAATTTTCATCTACGATGACGACATACATTCCAATATTGCAACACACTCACCGATGGGGTCGCATTCGCACGGTATGCAGCGGCCGTCGCTGTTCTGATAGTAGTTCTCCCGGCAGCGCTCGCAGTTGGGGCCGTCCGTGTTGTCCGAGCAGTTGACGCAGTGGCCGCCGTGGCCCGTGCGCTCGAAGAGCTCCTGGTCGAAGTAGCACTTGCGCGACCGGCCGTTGCAGTTGCACGCTGCACAACAAATCACGCTCGCACTCTTGCTCAAAACACACAATGCAAGTATCCGATCATCCGACGGTTGTGGCCGAACACACCGAATGATTCTATCAAAAATACGGCACCGCAGTTGGGAATTTATTCGCGTAGTAATGCTCGGCAGCGTTGTGATAGCGACTCCGAGTGGGTCCGCTGTTTGCAGCTGCATTTCGCTCAGCCCAGTGTTGGTGGGCTTTGGCTAGCGTTGTTGCAACAACGACAAACTCGCATACACGCACGTGCGAAAAGAGACAAACGCAACGCCAGTTGTGCTTGCCTTGTTGTTGTTTTTTTTTCGTACAAGTACGCGTTTCCTTGACAACCCGTGTACTTGATGAGAGATTACAACGGCAAGGTACGACGATGAGTACACCTTCGTCGTGTTGCTTTGCGATAATGTCTGCTGTAAGAAGGCCTCAGTATATGAAAAAGCTCTGACACAAAGGCATTCAGCTCAGCCGCAAACACCAGCTAGCTGCGTGCGCGTATCCAATCGCCCGTGCACGGAGCAAGACAGACTGTTACGCACGGCGACACGGAAGTGATAAGGCTGCGGCTACAAGAAATTTCCGGTCTCGTTTCCATGCCGTCACGCTCGCCCTGAAAAAAAAAAGAAAAAAAAAAGCCGCTTCCTTCCTCTGGCGTGCTTTCTGTGCCTGTTTAATGGCAGCCACACGTAGTTTGCATAACTCCCTTTTCTTTGTTTTGCCTGATATGATTGTTCCCTTGATCTGCAAATATCAAAAGCAGCCTGCAAGGACAAGAACATGCAGCTTATGCCTTATTGCTGTTATAATTATTATATAAGCATTCACATAGTTTACAATAGTATTAGGCATTAACACTAGTCCCTTTGTATAGCGGGCAGATTTGCTAATTTTTTCTCACCTAAAAGGGAGGCAAGAAGGCCATGGTTACCTCTTCTTTGGCAATGCATTTTAGACGGCGCGACCTTCAGTTATGTAAAATGCATACCGCGACTGTGTCTGCACGGTGGCGAAAATTCAATCGACTGGGCTCCATGAGAGCGAACGAGACTTGACTAAGAAATATGACAAGAAATATTACAAGAGTCCGAATCTCTCCGTCTGTCCTGGATGGGCACTGCTCTTCCAGTGAAGGGTAATACCTGCACGCAGAGCAGCAGCTCAAGTGGGTGCGATTTTTCTTCGCTGGTGCGACAAACTGCAACGCGCCGCAGTAAACGCAGAGAGTGGCGCAGCAAGCACGCCATCGTGTGCCGCCCAGGACGCACCCTGCTGTGCGGCGTCGCCTCTCTCGCACCGCGCCCACCGATCCGGCAACGCGGCATGCACGACCATGGATGGAACTGCCCGTCCCACACGCAGCCTCCTCTCTCGTAGCCTATATATCTTGCGCAACCCAAATATACTACAGCTGCTGGGTGACGCGTTTCAGTGTTCCATGGGTAGCGATATTACAACAGATTGGAAAAAAGACAAAAACTGGCCGGCGGGTTCTGACAAGCGCGCGACTGAGCTTATGCAGTTAGGCGCCGTTTACTGAAGGGGGAGAGGCTCGCAGCGCAGTTTTAAATGGAGCCCCAACAGTAGGCGTGTAAAGAGTACCGGATTGTCTTGTCACAGCACCGATATGCGAGAAAAATGGTGGCTGATCCCTCCGTTATAGGAATCGGTATAACACGAAACTGAAACGTGTCGTCACAGTAGTAGTTTATTGTTTATAGTGCATTAGTATATGAGAGCTTTTACAATGTCTACTGTTGTTTGGCAGAGATAGCACCGCGTTCACGTTCACGCCTAGTGGCACATCTCCGTACCGACGACTAACGCCCATGATCATGATTTAACTCTTGTGGTAGCCCAAGTCCTTAACATACACGTGGACACCGCATATGGTGAATCCCGCGCAAAGATGGCATCAACACGCATATAATAAGCACTGATACTCGATATGCACTCCTTCAAAGCGCTACGCCCGTCGTGTCTTCCCTCTAGTCTGGCCGTTACTTCTCACACGGCGAGCGGGGAACGCGGTGCGACAGCGAGGCCGGCGTTGGAGAGCTATTCATCGACTGGATGGATGCTATGAGCGAGGCTGGGGGTAAAGCTGCCACCTCACGGTGTGTCAGAGCGGTCACCGCCCCGTTATAAAGGGGATGCTCATAGCATCAATCCAAGAGCACTGTGAGAGGAAAGTGGGAGAGATAAAAGGCGCGTTCATGTAGCTTTCTTAATGTGTTTGGCCGCAGCTCAGTGGGCTAAACGGCCGCCAGCCATCGTCGCGGACCGAGTGGTCATGGCTTCGACTCCTGTCAACGGAACTTTTTATAGTTTTTTTTTCTTTGCCATCTGATGGCGTTCATTTCGCTGACATACTTCCGTGACGGAAATACGTCATTAAAGTCTTGGTGGAGCCCGGCATAAAACACTTTCGTGTTAAAAAGGAGATGCAAGCGTTGTTCTCGCACCGCTGTACAAGCGACGCTAATACAATGATCGAGTGTGCGCTTTATGGCGCCGGTCCAAAAAAGATACACGTTAGAATTTCTTGTCTCACGGCGACTGGGGCCTCCAGAACGAAATGACGGCGTTGCAATTGACAAGACGCTAACATTGCGTTACTAAGAGATGGGGTAGAAATGTTTTTTAAATATTCAGAACGCTAGGGAGCGTCAGAAACCCGGCCCAGAGTGCTGGTCACGTGTGGAGAAGCACGAATTCAGGTCTGCACACCTTCAATGGGGCTTGATATAGAGAAGCGAAATTCAGCAGAGAAGGCATGCAAGACCTCTCACTGAAACTATATGTACAGCGTTTCTCTTCACATATATTCATCCTCCTACCTAGTCTAATCATCGTAAAGGTGTTGCACCGTCCTACAGAAGTGACTCAGAGTAAAATGTACAACCGTGTAAAGCCAAAAGATTGGCTACTCTTGACACCTTAACCACATTTGACGTGACGCCCTCCTGCGCATCGCGGCACAAAAAGCACAACCACAGATTGCCTACATGGAGTGCTGTGAAATGTTGTGGCATGCTGCGTTTATTTTAAGTTTTTAATGTTGTGATGACGTGAGCAATTTTTTTTTTATTTGAACATACTGCAGGCTTTTCATGGCCCATGCAGGAGTGGATACAAGAATACAAACTAAACATCGAAAGAAGATACATAACGAAATAACAAGAAAGTGCAATGCCAACAGATCGCAATTCAAACTCGACACACTGTATTATGTTCATAAAAGATTGAATGGTGTTACAGCACACAATATTGTTATCTAGTTGATTCCAATGATGGATAGCTGACGGGAAAAGGGAATGTTTGTGAGCGTTAACACGACTGAAAGGTTGTTGGATTGACTTGGAATGGTTCAGTCGCAATGAGTGTTTAGGCGGGTCTAGCAGGTAATGAGATCGTGATATGCGGAATTGACCATGATATAATTGGTAAAGAAATTTTAGTCGCGAGATAATTCTGCGATGCCAAAGAGGTTTTAAATTTGCCCTTGCGAGCAAGCCTGCAGAACTGGATTGCCTCGAGAAGTCAGAGTATACAAATCTAACTGCCAATTTTTGTATTCTTTCTATTTTAATAATGAGATGCTGCTGATGTGGAAGTTCCTGGCAGGAATCAGCAGCACTTTTCGAAGATGCTTTTCGCGCATGTCCTGGAACTTGAGATCCTCAACGCATCATCCATTTCTCCGTTCGAAATAGGCATGGATAGCGCACATTGGTTATTATTGGCTTACATAGCGTATTCGCAGGGGTGGAAGCGGACTTGAGTGTTTTGGAGCAGCTCAGGGAGCAGGCATAATGCTGTTTTGGAGCAGCTTTGGAGCACCAAAATGTGTGTTTTGGAGCAATGCAAGTTACTTTTGGAGCAGAATTCTAGGGTCGAACATCATTGTTGTTTAATTTTTTTTTATTTCTGGTAAACACTGGAAATTCCAACGATTTTAGAAAACATACAATACCGATGAACCAACCACACCTAACACAAATGATATATATATATATATATATATATATATATATATATATATATATATATATATATATATATATATATATATATATACACACACGCGTACGTGTTATCATGAAAAGATCACAGCTGTGATAGAGCAATGACTCAGAAAAACGAGATAAGCGATGTTTTGAATAGCTACACTTGACTAAACTGACAAATGTAAAACGTTCATGGGAATGAACGTTTTTCAGCAGCGGCGTTTTCGAGCCGCGTTTGCCGGGTTGCTACTTTTTCGTCGAAAGCCTACGCCCGCTTCAATGATTGTTCCTTCGAAATGCGCGGAGGTCAGCGCCGTCTGGAGGCACTGGTAGAAACCAAGCAAACACGCGTCTGCACCCTAAACTCCGCTTGTCGGACGAGCGAGCGCCGCGCGAGGCGTTTTCGAGTGGGAAGACGCGGCGGCGCGATTTTGAGATGGCGTTCGTCAAAATGACGCGCGCGACTCTCCGACCACGCGTGAGTCACGCATGAAATCATGCCATTCAGGACGCAACAGCGCGATTTCGCGAAGGCATTCGTCAAAAAACGCGCGCGTCCCTCCAAACGCGCGTAAATCGCGCCAAAAACTGCGCCATGCGGTTCCACCTTTTCCCTTCAAGTTCGCTTCCAAGATTTGTCAATTATTGGTGTCGGTTATATGCACGCAAATATGGTACATGAGGTGCGATGACATTAGATGTCGCAAGCGCACAATTTGTATGGTGTGGTTCTGTTCTCGTACTACCGCACATTCGTCTGAGTAATAGGCGTTCCAACTGTCTATCTTATTCCTTTTTGTATATTTATTCACTCGCCACCTCATGTACCAAACCACACACAGCAACGGCGGCGAGCGGATGGTACGAGCTACAGCGTACTCAACCACGAGCCGAGCGCAGCTTCTGACGAGCAAAAATCGAACAACGCGACCGATCGCACTGGCGAGACTAAGCTCGTCGCTACAAGAGCACGTTTACATGCTGCATTTATAACGTCTAAGGGCTTGTGTGCAATGCAAAAAATTCTCCACATGGAGAGGCACGCTCTCACTAAAGAAAATTAGTTTCGGAAATGGTCCAACCGACTTGCACTGACCGAAGCCCTGTGAGTGGTTTCGCGGTTGGTAGTGGCTTCATTGACCGCGAACGGATAAAACAAATTTTTCTTTCTGATGCAGACTTATGACACAAAATCCATCTTACACACTCAGCTATACAGCAGTTTCCTTAATGCAAAATTTCTAAATACTGGTCGCGCGTTTACGTCCACGGCAGCTGCTCGCACTATCCTCATAGCCTCACATCATATTAAATATTCGCAGTAAATAGAACCTTTTCGACAATATGAAGCGTCAACGCACTTACTTTTATTCAAGTTCGCAATCCCAGGCCACGATGACAGCAACCGCCTCGTGCGCGCAGCGCGCCAAAAAACTCCGTTGCCGCCGGCGCCATCGAAATATGGCCGCACAACTCACTTTCTTGAATCTAAAAACGTTGCTTTCTTGTATGTTTCTTGTAGCTAGCTCCTGTACAGGCTCGCTAGCTTTTTTGCGCCTTCGACAACGTCACGGGAGCGCGCCATGTGATATGATGATGATATAAGCTCGCATAGGCGCGCCATTACACGGATGACAGCGGCACATGAAGGCACCAAACGTAGCCTCGGTGATCGGTTCCGGCAGCGCACCGGAGCCCATCGCGGAGGCCGTGCACCAAAGACCGCTTGGGAGCAGTTTCGGCGCAATATTGCGTTTTGGAGCAGGATGGCGCAGCAGAAGCGGATTGGCGCAGCGTGGCGCAAATGGCGCAGCGCTTCCACCCCTGTATTCGGAATAGTGTCCTTCTCTGTTGTCGTTCTGTAGTCGGAAAACTAGTGCGATCCACAACACTCACTTATTCAGTTGTTAAAAAATATGTTTACCTAATTAAAATTACGTGTCTAACTAAAACTTCTACCCCGCCGTTCAGTACCAGAAATATCCCAAAACAGTAAAACAATAATCACGCTTTTAAGGTGTAGCCGTAGTCATCTCTGACAAATGGAACAGGTTCGGTGTTGTTTTTCACGTGCTTAAATACTGGTTTGATCAGCTTCAAGAATTGATTTGAATACCAAAAATACAGCGATACCGAGGCTGCAAACAGTTAGTCTTCACAGGAATCGCAACGCTATATTATGGCCATTCCACGGCAAGGACACAGCATTATTGATATGACATTGTGCGTGTTGGCAGTAGAGAAAACAAATTATCTGCCACTAAATGGACCGACAGCAGCTCAGAAGGTATGCCACATTAGAAAGGTCTAAGTGGCCGCGAAGTGCGTATGAGGAGATGAAAACACAGGAAGCAGCGTTAAAAGAGCAAAGAATGACGCAGCTTGATCACGTAGTGGCAAGAGTGTTGAGCCTGGACTTGGCCAAAGAACCGAGGATAGCTGAAAAGATGAGCGCGGTTTCACATGTAATTTAAGTCTTGTGTGGTTGCGCTTTCAAAACTTTGTAGGCAGCACTTTAATTACTACTCAGTTACTCTGTCCTGTATATCGTACGCCTCACTTGTTATTCGTAGATTATGTACATTTTCGTCCAAAAAATAACATCGGTTATGCGCGTGCTACGGCTGTGCATCTGTCTAGCGTAATTCGCGGTACCGGCCCTTATTGTACATAACGAACAGATAGGCAATAGGAGAACGATATGAAGGACGTGCAAGAAGAGCACGAGGCCACGCCCACTATCATCAACTGAAAGGGCGCGCAGTGGCCGAAAAGAAGGCAGACAGCTGCGCATGCAAAGCCGTGTGCTTAGATTTAAGTGCACGTTAAAGAACCCCACGCGGTTAACCCGGTGTGCCTCGTAATTACATCGTGCTTTTTGGGACCTAAAACCCCAACGATTGCTGCAGTCGACCTGTGTTGCACGCCCACCCTCTTGAATGCATAGCAGTTTAAGACAGTGCACATAACAGCTAGATGATGTAAACTCATTCAGAGCTTGGATTACATGCGTCAGTGGCTTACGCCGGACACGAGCAGATAAACTGGGAAATTGGCACTCCCGTATTGCGTACGTGTGGTTTCAAACCGGGGCAGATATGCTCGGACTGCCCATGTATTTCACCACCACTGCGCGACTTTCACAGCGAAGGTACTGAATGCCCCGAGGGTGAAAGAAAAGAAAGAAAGGAACCGTCGGACACCACTGTGAATGCGTAAAAAGTAATTTATATGGTATAGCTTGCATTATACCTTGCGTCGTTGATGACGAATGTGTCACAACGCACTCAGCCCGCGATGTTTATACTGTGAATGCTCGCATGGTTCAGCGCCTGCTGCGAGGACTTGCTCTTTCCCAGATACTGCACTCCCGCAGCTGTTCATTTACTGCGCGTCACTATGGGCGGAAACTATTTCACAAAGTGCGTGCGTGTACGCGCACGTAGTCGATGCAATTGTTCAGAGCAATGTCCAAGCGTTTGGTGACGTAACATATGCATCCGCGATCTCTAGAGTCTTACAGGTATTCTAAGTACCTACATAGAGCATATTCCTATACATGCAGTTTAAATAAGCATTCATTTCGCGGCCAAAGCGCAAAGCGCGCTTGATGTGGGTGCTCCGCGCCGGCCTCGCTCTCTGTGCGTGCACTTGTCTGTGAGTTTGCACGTAATAACGCACATTTCCGCGAGTTTCGAAGGCCTTACGAAACTGCCGAAGCAACGAAAGAGCGCCGCAACAGAGAAAGGACGTAAAATAGGTCACGTCCAGTAAACACGCCCGGCGGCATCCTTTGAATGACACCCATTTGCTAGCGTCGTACACTCGTTCAACGAAGAAATATTAACCGTAGCGTACGAATCACGTACCGGACGCACGTTTTGCGAGCGCGCACGCAAAATTCGTATTCCCAAATGGAAGAGACCAAAGATCTGCGGTCGCACCGCTCTCTCGCTTGTGGCGCTTCACGCAAGGAGAACACGTTTTCCGGTGTTGACCACAGAGGCACTTGCGAGTCAAACACTACGAACGTTACTTGAAAGACGTTCGCAGCGTTTCACAATATAAAGCCTCCAAGAGCCTTTATACTGCGAGTTCTTTAGGAAAATAAACTTTGCTGTGAGTTGGCGTTCTCTCTTCTCGGTTTTAACTCTGCGCCACGTCTTTCAAGTAACGATTCACCAACATAGTGTACTGTTAAGCTACGAACGTTATTAATTGCGGCAAGGCCTTCCGAGTTGCTCAAGTTCGTTAGGTTAGTCGAGAAATTTCGAGCAAATACCGCACCCAAAGCCTTAGCAGCTCGCGTTGATTTCAGGTGATTTGGCGCTGCCCTTCCAGGGGACCTTGTTGCGTTTGACTACGGGGTTCGCACTCTCATCATCGATGAATTCTATCAAATGAGTGTTTAAAGCTGTGACGACTATTCCGTGTTTGCTGTTCCACTGCTCCTGCTGCTAGCTCTTCACGACGTCTTCTTGATGTTGCAGCCGTTCCGGTGACAGCTTCGAGTGCGCCACCACAGAAAAGTTGCCTAATGAAATGACCTCCAAAACTGGAATAACATAGTATACGGAAAGGATTTCGGCATTGCCGCTATCGATACCCGCGCAACGCGCATACACAGCTGCAGCACAGCGGTATCGTTAGATATAGAAAGGTAACGCTAACATTAAATACTGCAATTAGTGAACGCCTTCTCTTACACGTAAGGACATAAGTAGACGCATATCGCGCCTCCACCCACCGGGTCTCTCGTCGGAATCCCGGTGGCGCGACTGGGTGTCGCCTCGGATACGCTGCTGTTGGTGCCGTCCTCGAGGCCAGTTGGTGGCCGAGGCAGAGAGACACAGGTGCGCCAGCAGAAGGAGGAGCAGCTCGCGCGGTGCCATGTCGCGAGGAAGACCGAGAGAGACGAGCTACATCGGCCGCGCTGCATCGGAAGAGTCCGGTCTGCCCACGCGGGAAGCCTACACGCTCGACGCCGGTCCCTCCTCCGCTTCTCGGTCGGCAGTTTCTTTCGGTGCCGCCGCGGCGATCGCGCGCGTGACGCAGAGTTTGCGCTGGGCTTTGAAAAAAAGGACGACGGCGTTTGCTCGGGTCGTCTGTGCTCATTCTGAGCTTTGAAAAATGGTGCGCAAGGGTTATAGCGACACGGACGGGCGCCAAATTCAGCTCGAGCTGAAAGTGTGCGCTTGACCGCCCCCGCCGTAGTCGCCTTAGTACGCAAGGTGCTCAGCTCGACGGGGGCCGCATTTCAGCGGGGGCGAAATGCAAAGAGTGTTAGGCGCACGTTAGAGAGGTGGGGGAGATTGCTCGACGGCGTGCCTCGCGATCAAACCGTGGGAGACCGCAGCAGTTAATGTCATCAGCGCTTGCCCGCGTTCAGGCTTTGTATGCTTCAACCCTCGCGTGTCATAGCAAACCAACGAGCCCAAACTGCCAGCCTTGAAAATGGCGTCGCTACTAAAACTATAGCAGCTACTGCTAAATTACGACACGAGAAAAAAGAACTGAGTCACAGTTTGAAAGAGCCGCCCCACGAGGAAGTCTGACAAATAGTTTCACGCTTCGGGAAGGTGTGTACACATGCGTGCTTTCGCAGAGTGATCGGGTCACTTTCATCTTCCCGTGCAGATCAAGCTAGCTGGTGGTGCGTATGTTACGCTGCTGCTGCTGCTGCTTACGTCACAAGTAGAGCTTGACGGTTAAGCTGAGCGAGCTCGACTGGGAAAACCACAGCTGGCTGACAAAGTAAGAATTGAATCATGCTGCGAGAGAAAACAACACTGCGCTGGTGAAATCAGGATATGTGAGAGAAGTGAATCTGCTGCGTTCGCCAGGGGGTGGCTTGCCAGTTGACGCTATCGACACGCTGTGGCTGCCTTATTCCTTGGCACCAGCCTATACAGTGCGACGGGCTCGTCTTGGGATGCGACGGTCCGCCGGGATCACGGCATGTGACGCCCCTCGTCGCGCGAACTCGTCGACTGCGCAGTGCAAAGTGCATCCAAGCAGCAGCTGCGCAGGGGTAGTTCCTTGACACGCCATTGATAAAAGTCGGACCGGGGTGTGGACCACTGGCGGCAGCACAACTTCGCTCATACCTTGTCGCATCTCTTACAGGTCACTTGCTGTACTGCAGTTCTGTTGACATACGTTGCTTATGGTGCTGCGGCCGCTGATGCCACTTTTCAATACCATACTTTTCGCTACAGTGTGACCACTGTGTTTTGTTTTTGTTTTTTACTTTGACTAAAGCAATGCCCGACACCTCCTTTTCTTGTCAACTCCTCCTGTCAGATGAGTGTGTCGTTGTAAAGTATTCTGAGTGTACCAAACTCTCATTTTGATAAATGTTCCGGAATTTTATAAAAGTCCGACAAGGGAAAACCCGAAAGTGCGAAGAAAACTTGCCAAAACTGCAGGAGTGCTGGAAAACTTAGTGATAATGGGGACGATTCCTCTGAGGTGAATGTAGCAGCGGTTGTAGTTTCAATAAATTCGAAACTCGAGAAAATTCCTCGGCTCACGGAAAATGTTGAGGGTATGGAACAACAGTTGATGTTCATGTCTCGCACATTTGAGGAGCTGAAAAAACCCCGAGTGCTCAAGGAAAGTGAAATGGAGGCGCTAAGAAAGAAAGCTGCTGAAGCAGAAAGCTCAGCTTCAGAAGGACAAAAGTCGCCAACTAAACCTTGCGTCGGCTGCGTGGAACACCACACAAGCTTGGTGTTCTCGACGCCCTTCCCACACAATCAGTGTTGCCTGCACGGCAGGATAACAATCCAGGACCTCTGGATGAGCGATAGAAGTAAGGACGCACGAATTCATTCAGCATAATCGAACCCGGCACAACAGACAACTTTTGAAAGCGACAAAAGACTGGGCTCGACAAAACAGTTTCAAGTTCGCAGCAGGCGCACTGCATGTGAAATGCTGCGAGTGCACTGCATGTGAAATCTTCCGATGACCGTTTGCATGTCACGTTACGTATTCAATCACGAATGCAATAGGCGATGGCTGTGAACGAGTATTACATGCTAAATGAGCTGGGCAAGGTGGTATCTAACCTAGGTCCAGTACACTAACATGTATTCATTTAAACACTAGGTCGGTAATAAATAAAATGAGCTGCCTCGAAGGATGCTTTGGCAAATTTTCGTTTTCTTGTATCATGCTCACGGGAACATGGAGTGCTAGCGAGCACGACGTCTTTAAAATGGTTGGTTATCAAACATATTGCTGCAATAGAGAGGAAGGTCGTGGACGCGGAGTTTCCATACTAAGAGATTCGTGCACGAAATGCCAGATGGCTCTTGCGCTCGCACACCTCACTATGAAATACTCTCCATACTGGACGGTCATGCGTTACTTACCGGCCAGCAATTTCTGAAATTTTCTGGGCTTGTACGACCAATTTCTTGCAGATGTTTCCGATGTAAAATACGAGTCAACCTCTGCGGGGTAACTAACAGCAATGCAATTTCTACGAACTTTATAACATAATCCACTCTAACGGATTCATCAGTGTCATTAATCAACCGGCACGCATAATGACCGAGTCCCAGCCTGTGTTACATCTATTCATCACAAGCTGCTCACAATCAGGCAAGTCAGGCGTTTTGTCATGTCCTATCAGCGATCACTTACCCATATTTCTGTGTTCAGGGAAACGCCGCACGCGTGCATCTACGATCATTTCTTATCAGTCGTTTACACTACGTAGAAATAACTGCGAAGAACACTACGTAGAAATAACTGCGATATAATTCACAGAGCTAGTAACGCTGAATAAGCAGGTGATTCATTCCTTGAAGCATTCAAGCAAATGTATGAAAGGCACCTTCCTGTGAAACTGCGCATGAAAAATATGAAAAATACGCAAACCACGGATAACGCTAGAGCTACGCAACCAGAATAAATAGAAAGACCAGT
This sequence comes from Rhipicephalus sanguineus, assembly GCF_013339695.2. Lineage (NCBI taxonomy): Eukaryota > Metazoa > Arthropoda > Arachnida > Ixodida > Ixodidae > Rhipicephalus > Rhipicephalus sanguineus. Next base: position 1,486,084 of record NC_051176.1, on the reverse strand, counting down.
TGTGCTTCACGGCTTCTCGTCGTCCGAGTTGTCCTTACACGTTAACTAAGAAGCTTCGATTAGCAAGAAAACGCATCTGTTTTAGACATTAAAACAGGAAGACGCGAGGTGTTTTGGAATAGGTTGAATACCTCGCTCAATCCATGGAGACCGAGCACAGTGTGACGCATCAAGTCTGAATATTAATGGTTAGGAACATTCCGGTGCCAAATTGGCCGACGCATTCAACAATTTTCTGACGAATGTAGCCAGTGACCAAATGTCGTCGGATATGCCTGTTTATTTGGAACAGCAAACAGAGAAATCCCTGTTCTTCCGTCCTGTGACATCATATGAGGTCCTGACTGTAATTCAAAAGCTTAAATAGTAGTTGCAGTAGCGACACAGACGGTATCCAGACACGACCAGTGAAAATCGTTGCTGATATCCTAGCGCCTATTCTTGTTCACATATAGAATCCTTGGTTGGCTACTTCCATGTTTCCAAATGAAATGCAAATTGCAAAAGTAATAGTGTTGTATCAGAAGGGTGATCATAATAAATGAGGAAATTACAGACCTATTTCTCTTCTGCCAACTTTTTCCAGAGCTTTTGAGAAGATAGGAGCATAACAAATTTCATTGAAAAATACAAACTGCTCACCGAGTGTCAATTCGGTTTTCGTAAAAACAAATCCGCAGAACTGGCATTACTTCAACAAAAAGAATATATTTTAACGCAGTTGGGAAATAATCTTATCACAGTTGGTTTATTTGTTGATTAGACCAACGCATTCGACTTAGTCAATCATGAAATTCTAATAAAAAAGCTTAGTCGTTACGGCATACGGGGCTGTATACACTGGAACTAATAAGATCCTGCCTAAGCAACCGGCAACAAATAGTAATAATATATGGGGTTTAACGTCCCAAAACCAAGATATGATTATGAGAGACGCCGTAGTGGAGGGCTCCGGAAATTTTGGCCACCTGGGGGTTCTTTAACGTGCACCTAAATCTAAGTACACGGGCCTCAAACATTTTCGCCTCCATCGAAAATGCAGCCGCCGCGGCCGGGATTCGATTCCGCGACCTTCGGGTCAGCAGTTGAGCGCCATAACCACTAGACCACCGTGGCGGGGCGGCAACAAATAGTCGAAATCGATAAGTCACGATCAAAGGCTATGAAAGTACCCTGCGGAGTTCCGCAGCGGAGCATATTAGGTTACCTGTTGTTCATTTTGTATATTAATGATGTGATATGTATTAATTAATAATAATAATATCTGGGATTTAACGTCCCAAAACAAGGATATGATTCTGAGAGACGCCGTAGTGGAGGGCTCAGGAAAGTTCGACCACCTGGGGTTCTTTAACGTGCACTTAAATCTATGTACACGGGCCTGAGACATTTTCCCCTCCATCGAAAATGCAACCGCCGCGGCCGGGATTCCATCGCGCGACCTTCGGGTCAGCAGTCGAGCGCCATAACCACTAGACCACGGTGGAAGGGCGTGGTATGTATTAATTATAGTGCAAAGTTTGTTATATATGCCGATGACACTAGCATTTTCTTTTCTGGCAACAACATACATGACTTGACAGACATCTGGTACAACACATTGCAAAAATCAACAGCATCGTCCATTCCCAGGATTTAGGGATATCTGTACGTGGCGTCATCGCTCGGCGGCAGCAACAGCGTCCTGCCATAACTGAATGGGAAATATGCGAAAAAAATCATATTTCATCAAAAAAAAGCCAGTTATAGAAAACGACTGCGGGTTCCATGCAGCAGAGACCTGCTGGAACATTTTGGTGAAATTGCAGTATGGCACTACAAAGCGTGTGGCTTCCCAGGATAATTGAACACCGCCCATTGGAAGAAACACATGGGGCCCCATTGTAAAATATTAACCACTCTGGGGAGCCACGTGGTTTGTAGTGCAACACTAATTTTAACAGAATGCTCAAATGAGTCTCTGCTGTATAAAACCGGGAGTCATTTTTGATAGCTATCTGTTGTCGTCAGATATATGATTTTTTTCCGCCTATTTTCCTTTCAGTTACGGCAGGCCACCGCTGTCAGCGACGAGAGATGGCGCTACGTGCACATGCTCCCCAAATACTGGTGATAATTATCCAAGGGCATGAAAATTAATGAAAGCAAAACAAAGGCTGTTATTTTCAGGACAACAACAAAGAATTAGCCCGCCCCCTCCCCATGTATACATATAGTTTTAAATGGTCGTGGCATTGAAATTGTGGATAATTTTAAGAGCCTAGGAGTGGCATTTTCTGCAAATATGTCCTGGCACAGCCATGTAAATGTAGTGATCCAAGAGGGTGCTCGCACAACAGGCATAGTTGGTCGCCTCAAACACCTCTCCACACAGGCGAAATTATAATACCTCGAGAAGTTCTTATTTAAATTACTGGGTGATTCCACGTAAGATCGAACAAACGATGGCTGCTCGACTTCTTAAATTTATTTCAAAATGTTATATGTTATTGCCTGATGAGTGGAAAGAAGAGATCCGCAATTTGTTTTGCCGCCAAAAATTTTTTCGAAGCACAGGAAATGAATAATGACGAAGAGGTGGAGTGGAGCGCTCATCCGCTCTGCTGTTTTGGCCAACTTTCGTTATGAATTGCACAAAATATATTAAAGTTAGGTAGCTGAAACTTCTAAATGTATGGATGTTTTTGCTTCTCCTCGGGTATTTTTAGTTTTTATGTGTAGAGTAGATGTTTTTATAAAAAAAACTCAAAATTGGCCCAGGAAACGTTATTTTCTTTACATTGAAGGTCTTTATCTCAAAAAAGCCTTGTAGCAGAGCGACAAAAAAACCGCATTACGTTCTTCGCATACTTATCTACCAAAGTGCCGAATCTTATATTTATATACCTTTTCAGTAAATAGATACGATCGGACTAATTTCAAGAAAACGCCGAACAATGGAAACTTCTGACGACAATTTAAAAAAAAAACACATTTTTTACATTTCTAAAACTTTGTCCACTTCTTCTCCTCCACATCAGCTTTCACAATCATTGAAAACATATTGCATAATTTCGTTGCAATAATAGTTACGGCCCCTTCAATGAGACCCTTAGGCAAGGATTGGCAATTCCGACTTCTTGCCCAGCAAGTGTATAAAATGCAGGCAGGATTGAATTTATTTTTATTAAAAGGCCAGCAGTACCGAAAAAGGTGTCGCCGGCACCGAAGGCGTCAATTTTGAAATTATTTGGTCACTGCAGCGGCCACGAGCGCGGGGCTACCAAGCAGGCGCGCGCGCACCCGAGATGCTCGTTGTAAGAGACGGCGCAGTGAGAGCTCGTTTTCGCGTCCTCAGACCGATTGAGTTCGAAACAGCAACACCTCTCGTATGACTTGAACGCACGTGCACTGGAGCTTCCCTATTCTATCCGCCCTCTGTTCGCATCGCAGCTAGGCGTTCATAACACGGCGGAGATGGAAGGAAGATGAAAGCTCTATAAGGAAGCTATCAGCGCTCGCTTCACGCCCGCTGCTGCCAGAAAACTGCGCTGCGCCAGTTGCGATCAGTGGAAAGCATAAACGTAGCGCTCCAGTGGCAAAGCAAAAAATGGAATGTCAAAGGAAAGAAAAGCAAAACTATCGGTAACCGGATGCGCTTGCCTATCTTAGATGTCGGCAGCTGACGGCCTGAAGTGGCCGCGCGTTCGGTCCGCTCTTCACACTTCATTCGGCGCTGATAGTTCTTGCGCTTTGCTCTTACACTACTCCTCCTGTGAGACTCATGGCGAGAAAGTATAGCTCTGAATGAGTCTATTGTGGAGACTACCGTTCGAAGCACAAGAAGCTTAAAGGAGAACTGACACGAATTTAAAAAAAAAAATTCGGATTGTTGCTGTAAATAAAAATACTGGTGTCGAGAAACCTAAAACGACTATTGTGGTGCCTGGGAATGCATCCTATATATTTTAATTAGCGCCACCTTAAAAAGACACTTTCGGTTTCGATATCGAGGGGGTGAATCCTCAGTGACGTTTCATAGCAGTGTGACGTCACGGGGATACAGAAACTCGCGACGTACTAGCGGCAAATCCGTCATCTGCTCGTGGTGCACATAAACAACGATGAGTTAATTGTCGTCCAGTGACCCTGACAGTGATTTCTAATAATAATAATATCTGGGGTTTAACGTCCCAAAACCACGATATGATTATAAGGGACGCCGTAGTGGAGGGCTCCGGAAATTTCGACCACCTGGGGTTCTTTAACGTGCACCTAAATCTAAGTACACGGGCCTCAAACATTTTCACCTCCATCGAAAATACAGCCGCCGCGGCCGGGATTCGATCCCGCGACCTTCGGGTCAGCACTGACAGTGATTTCTACGATTTAGGCTGCATGCAGGACGCAGAACTCGCAAACTCGGGGGAACTGTCTTGACTCGTCGGGATAATGTCCTTGCAGTGGGGATGGCTTGCAGATGCTCAGCGACGAAAACTTCAAAGTCAAATTAAAAAATTTTATACGTGTTCTCCGACTCCAGTATACGGACAGCGTTGATCCTGCATACCAAAGGAGCAAAATATGTCCCTTTTGCGATGTCTCAAATTCGTGTCAGTCCTCCTTTAATTATTGCAAAGAAGCCAAAATTTCGCGGAGTTACCGACCTAGACATCAATGCTTTGAAAAAACGCTTAACACCGAAAGATCAGTGACTGTCAGTAAAACGGACTACTTGTGCTACGCGTGGTTTTGCTACGACTGCAATCAAAGATCTTCACGGAACGCGCGGCTGAACGATGACATTCTTATGCCCCCTGAAAAAAGAAATCGACGTCGCTAACCAGATCACTGCGACTACCGGTGCACGTGCGTTCAAGTCACCCGAGAGGTGTTGCTGTTTCGAACTCAATCGGTCTGAGGACGCGAAAACGAGCTCTCACTGCGCCGTCTCTTACAACGAGCATCTCGGGTGCGGGCGCGCCTGCTTGGTAGCCCAGCGCTCGTGGCCGCTGCAGTGACCAAATAATTTCAAAATTAACGTCTTCAGTGCCGGCGACATCTTTTTCGGTACTGCTGGCCTTTTAATAAAATCCGGCAGATCCCACGCACTGTGGGAATCGATGTAATGCGAAGCAGCCAGCAAAGAGCTGCATACATCGCCTTGTTTGTCTTTGAGCCAAATGAAATCATTCAGGCCATGGCCGGCATCTAGTTCAACATATATCGCATGCTTGCCATGCACGCATGCATGTACAATCTGGTATATACCACGCTTATGAAATGTATATTCTGGTATATACAATGCATGACCTGTCATTTATGTTTATCACACACTCGTGTCATGCCATACACTTTTTCGGTATTTACCCAGTTAACAAAACGGCCGGAAGCGCACCATGACAGTGCCATGTAAATCATACCATACATGACATGCACGTAACATGATTCGCATGTTAGGACCTGTCATTTATATTCGCCATACAGTCACGTCACGCAACACCAATTTTGGTGTATACCAAGCGAGCGAAACGGCCGCGAGCCCACCATAAGCGCCGCATGTAAATCATGTCGCACATGACTTGCATGTCATGATTTTCATGTTACCACCTCTCATTTACGTTCGTCATACAGTCGCGTCGCGCAATACCTATTTTGGTGCATATAAAGCTAGCGAAACGGCCATGAATGCACCATGAGCGTGGCATGTAAATCTTGTCGTACATGTCATACATGTCATGATTTTCATGTTACCACCTCTCATTTACGTTCGTCATACAGTCGCGTCGCGCAATACCTATTTTGGTGCATATAAAGCTAGCGAAACGGCCATGAATGCACCATGAGCGTGGCATGTAAATCTTGTCGTACATGTCATACATGTCATGATTTTCATGTTACCACCTCTCATTTACGTTCGTCGTACAGAAATGTCGCGTCATACCAGTTTTCATATATATCCATTCATTTAAACGGCAGCTAGATCCCCAAGACAATGTCATGTAAATCACGCTGCACATGACATGCGTGTGATGATTTGCATGTCATGACGTGAGTCTTTAAAACAGACTGCCTGTCTAGAAAAGAGAAAACAGAGTTATGAGACTCGAGGAGGCGCGACATGGATGGTACAGGTCGCGCGTTTAAACACTTCAATGCAACGCTTGCGCCATACCTTGCCTGGCCTTCTCAATTATTATGGATCAACTAATTTTCATCTGTTCTCTTGTGCAGATAACAAGTTACGATGAACACTTGTCAACGCGAGAGCCGAAGTTACTAATATATATATTGTTAAGGCGTTTATTGACGGCGGGATTGACGGCGACGATAGGCCTCCCAAGCTCGGCCAGGGGGCGCTGCGGCGCACGCGTTTCGCCGCCTTTCTAGCGAAAACCGGTGCTCCCCTCTCCGCGCCTGCCTTTTGACTGCGCTGTCTCCGCACGTTCAGGCACCCTGCACGCGCTGTTCTCTGCTCGCCGTGCACGTGCAGCTTCACGTGTCGCTTGCTCTGAAGGTTTAGAAAGATCCCAGAGATGGAAAAAAACGTTTTAACGGTGGGAATCTTACCAGAGGAGGACGGTTGATCGACCACCTTTTCGGGACCGAGCAGGTCGTCAAGGGCGATGCTGTTTGTGCGAGCGCTACGTGCGTGCAGATGCTGAACGGGCACATTTCTTTGACATGAGTAGGGAGGTGACTGCGCGAGTTCTGTAATTATGTTACCGGTAAAACGCACATTCGTTGCGGCAGTCGTGTATACTCGGAGCTGTCGGCAACCAACCAGCACGCTTTCGAGTGCGTTTTCTATTGATAACTTTTCAATTGCTTAGATGCCAAGTTTGTCGTGCGGCTTTAAATTTATTATGAGCTCAGTGTGAAGAGCATAAATTTACATCTGCCCTGTTGAGTCACTGGCTGCATCGCAATGCGCAATGTTCAGTTTCGTGGGAGTTTCACTTTTGCCGAGGTTTGCATCGAATGATAACAACGTCGGATCGCAAGTTTAATGTCGCCTTGGATTTTTTTAGAGCTCCCTTTGAGAGCATAATGATATACGCAAACAAAAAATAAATAAATATTTCATGCCCACTTCGACGATGCATGTTTCTTGCAGAGGCGTGTTTCATTTCGAATAATATCGACGCCTCATCACGCACCGTGTTCGCTTATTCGAATGTCGCTTTGGTTGTTTCGACAGCTCGCTTGGTCAGCATCATATTATACAGGGCGTAGCCAGGGGGGGGGGGGGTCAAACCCTCCCCGAAAATTTTCAATTTTGCTTGCGTATATGTACACGCACACATACAAACGCACGCACAAACATACATAAAGTATGGTTGGACTCCCCCCCCCCCCCCCCCCCCCCCCCCCAACCCCCCCCCCCCCCCCCCCCGAAAAAATTTCTGGCTACGCCCCTGATACTATACAATACCCACTGGGATCGCGCATGTGTATGATTATGCCGAGATTTGTGCCCAATAATAAGCGCATCTGAATTCGCGAAGCCATCGAAAATTCAATTGCCACCTTGGTTCTTTTTTCAGCTCGTTTCCAAAGCGGCATGCAAGGCTTTTTATTACGTGCCGAACGCATGACATTAATACGAGGCACGCCGTGGTGGATTAATTCGGATTAATTTCGGCCACCTGGGTTTCTTTAACGTGTACGTAAATCTAAGTACGCCGGTGTTAGTGCATTTCGCTCCCATCGAAATGCAGCTGCTGTATGCGTGAATCAAACCCATGACCACGATTTTAGCAGCGCAACACTTCAGCCTTCTAAGCAATCACGGCGTGTCGCATGCAAGGCCAATATAAACGCTCAGTGCAAGCATACAGCTTAATTCTGTTCACAGGGAGCCGCGACGGGAAATGTACCGCAATCAGCTGAATTAAACACTTAGTACTCACGGTACGTTATTTAAACTGTGGTGTAATAAGCCCAAATGCTCCGCTGCTGTAACATTACAAATGGTTGACTCGGAAAGCCAGCGCGCAATCTCGAAACGTACAGCGGCTGTCTATTTGTTGTAACTTCGGTTCACAAACGCACTTCCCTTTCAAATGAGCACGATCATCGCGTTTCTCCCCGTTAATAGTTCGTAATACTGTGTACGACAAAAACTGCTTCAAGGTGACAAGACCGCGAAAGCATCGCGGCGAACTGCCATAATCCACTCTTGACGCCTCTGCTCCTCGGACTGCTTGCATTGGAAACGGTAGAACATGACAGGAAGTTTTCGGCTCTTCGACATTTTTAAACTTTTGTGACAGTTCACAATGCAGCAGGACTGCGTGCCTGCTTTCGAGTACGACGAAGGAACGGCACCCATAGCGTGAAAATGCGAGATAAAAGCCCCGGGAGCACGTTCTCCGCGCGCGCGATGGGAAAACCAAGCAAGAGCGACCCGTCCCAGCTACCGGAGTTTTCCCCTCTCTCCGCTGGGGCGGCGGACGGCGCTGCGCAAACTTGAGCGTTGGAGGCCTATGCACAACGACAGAGCGCAGACTCGCAGACTCTCACGAGCACGAGCACGAGGGGCGTGCTCTCCGAGAAGAGGCGAAGAGGGCGACCCCACTAGAAGGCGCTGGAGAGGACGGCCCATTACAACGCTCCAATTCTTCTCTACAATATATATATATATATATATATACACACACGCTATTGCCAAAACCAGCGCCGTTCCAGCGTGATACCAGTACGTTTTTTTGGCGCTGGACCGCACTGGGAACACTGGTATACGCTCGAATTCACTGGGACTCCGGTGAAAGCATTGGGAAAGTGCTGGATCGCACTGGTAGAGCCACTGGCTTTGCCGCTGTGACGCTGGCGCTCACTGGGAAGCGCTGGAGACGCTGGAATTCTCACTGGCGTGTGCAAGCACATACTGGAGCCTGCACTGTTCTGCATGCAGTGCCGCGCGCTGCTTTCAGTATCGTGCGCGGCGGAATGCTTTGGTATCTTTCAATATCGAATGTCTGATTCGATGGTACCGATAGATGCTATCCTAACGGGTCCCAAACATGTGTCACAAATTGTAGCTTGGCAGAGAAAGACGAGGATATGCGCACTATTTTCATGATATACGTGATATGTGAAAGCATGGTCACTTTTAATGTTTCCCTGTCGAGTGTGGAGAAACATATGTTAATAACCCAAAGCAGCCACACTGACAGCCAACACTGATCATTTTGCTTTCTACCGCGCATTTTTTTATTCATGCAGTGCCAATAACGTCGTTAATTTTGGCGGAGCACGTAGCAGCAATGAATACACATTTTGTGCATGCCGCTCATATATCTCAGTTTTGCATCCGTGATGTGTTACGGTAATGACTTCATGTATTGTAATGTTCATAAGCATGGAGGCGTTGGTCTGAACATACGGAGCAAATCGCTACATCGCCGTGCAGTTGGCAAGAAGTAAATGAGCTCTGGCTTCGCGAGCCCTCCCAACGGAGGCCAGAAAAACAGCCGTCGTTCGATATCGCCACACCGGAAACGCATCTCGGGCAATTCTTGCACTTCCAGTTACTTGAGCTATATGTTAGGTAACAGGTAAAAAGGTTTCGAGGCTAAAATGCAGAAACTTCAACCATCGCAACTCATCTGCGCCGAGATCGGTCCTACCCAGTGCGGCTCCCAGCGAGTGTTAGGCCTAGCGTGCCGGCCGAGTCCGTCTACATGCCACCGGCGCTTCTTGGTTTAAGTACACGCAATTCCAACGTGTATGATTTTCTGTAAAGTATAGTCTGGACATCCGTTAACCTAAATTGACCATTTTTTCTTGTGTACGGTGCCCGCACAAGGAGCGATGACCATCGATGCGACGCACTTTCAGCAACGAACGCAGGCTCACCGAAAGCAGCCGGCCGCACTCGCCGGTACTTCTCTGACTCATAGGTCAGAACATATACCTGTCAACTGGTACGCGTTAATTAACTAACACACCGGCATCTTTTTTCAACTAATTGTATTTGTTTTTGCTGAGCGGTTTTATAGTTGTAGGTATCGATAGAACTGCAAGTCAGAATACAGACACGCCCGCCCCGCAGTAATATCGTCGCTCGCGCGAGAAAACTACTCAGTATGAATTCATCTAGGCGCGTCTTTATCGAACGAGTGATCATAAAGCGTCTGTACATGTTCATCATTTGCAAGGGCGAGAAACGGCTATTAAAAATCGGCAGTAACAGCCGTCAAATTTTACCTGGCTCCTCGATCCATTTGATATTTTTCGGAGTTAAAACGGCAATTCTTAAAGAAATCTAGCGCTCTTCCCATTTTGGGCATTTCATTCGTTGCCGGCCACCCTTTGTTTGTGTCTAATAAAGAAGCAAGCGGGATTTGTAAAGGAAGATCGCGTCTTCCTTGAACACGCGACACCAAACTATGAAACGAAACGCTGTCTTACTGTATTGACTAGCCCTTTTACAGCGATCCAGACGTGTTTCAGCGTCGCGCAGTGGTGGAATACTCGCTTGGAGATTGAGAGGTGGCGAGTTCGAATCCTTGTGGCGGAGCTTTTTTTTTTTTCATACGGCTTTTTTTTTTTATTGCACTAATGCTTTCTATATAACTTTTTTTAGTAATATATTTATGTAGGGAACGTAGGCACCGCTGTTTTAACGCTGTAGAGCCGTTTTCAGCTTGAGTACCCAGCGCCTTCCAGTAAAACGCCGCTCCAGCGGCCCAGTATCCAGCGCGACGCTGGGCCCATAATCAGGCATGGCACTGGACGCTGGTACCCAGTGGCGCTGGGTTTTGCAACAGGGTATATATATATATATATATATATATATATATATATATATATATATATATATATATATATATATATATATATATATATATATATATATATATATATATATATAATGCCACGCCCACTTCTTGTCTTATTTTGATGTTTTTTGGGTTTGACCAGCAAGGGCGGTTATCAACGCTCGAGGCTGTCCGCGAAGCAGTGTTCGGCGATACTCCTTCGGCGATACTTCGGACCCTACAAGGTTCTTCCACGTCTCGGCGCTCTTCACTACGAGGTCATCCCGGACGGCATTACGAACTCCCAGCGACGCCGCGCACGACCTGAAGTCGTCCATGTCGTGCGTCTTAAGCCGTTTTTTGCACGTTAGCGAATCTGGGGACTCTACTTTTACCTTTGTTATTGTAATTTACTTATGTATGCACTTGTTTTTTTTTTTTTCTCTCTTCGTCGTTCTTTCACAAGCATCGGGACGATGCTTTTTCAGAGGGGTGCAATGCCACGCCCACTTCTTGTCTTATTTTGATGTTTTTTGGGTTTGACCAGCAAGGGCGGTTATCAGCGCTCGAGGCTGTCCGCGAAGCAGTGTTCGAGAGACTTCTCGATTGTAGTAGATCGTTTTGTTAAGATTGCGCGCCGCCCGTGAATGTTCTAGCTTTGTCGAGAGATAATGCCGCCACCAGCGATATTGCTGGAAAGTTCGATAGCACCTGTATAAAAACCGACGCACTTCACCGCTTGTCAGTTCATCGACGGACGACGCCCTGTTCGCCGCTATCATTGTACAGCGTGTATTGCTGTAGTTCTAGTTCTCATTTTCCCGGCCACAAGTTCGGCCAAATAAACAGTTTCATCCTGCAAACGCCGACTGCTGTCTTCGTCGACGTCACGACCACGTGACAATATATATATATATATATATATATATATATATATATATATATATATATATATATATATATATATATATATATATATATATATATAAGTGTAGATATAGTTCAATGGGCCAGTTCTTCTTGGGTAATAGGTATAATACAACGGAGGCGTTGTCAACAGTGATATAAATATTTACTTCCCAACAGTTTCGGGAGGGGTCCTCCCTTCTTCGGGGGATGAGTTAAAACTGATGTCGAAGTTCGGTCTTGCTTCTTGCCGCGTCGCTCTCTCGCCTTCAAGGACATTTGAGAGAGTGGGGGAGATAGATTACGAAAAAAAGAAAGAAAAGGGGAAAAAAAAAAGAAAAAACGAAAAAAAAGGAGAGAGAAGAACACCGACGAAGTCAGAAAACGAGGCGAGAAAAAAAAAAAAAACGCTAACTGTGTATGGCATGAAGTCGTGGAAGGTGTTTCTCGGTTCGCGTCGGGCGCAGGGCCACCCAAAATTGTTGTCGCGGAGGGCAGAATGAGGCACCTGAGGGAAGCGTCCCCTTAATGGGTCGGCATACCGCCTTTCATCTTCACCCGCTCCCTGTGAATAGGCTCCAAGTGGTGGAGGAGCGTAAGCACTTTACATTGTACAAGTAGTGAAAAAACATGAACAAAAAATAAGCAAAAAAACAAAATAGGGGAGAAAAGAAAAGCAAGAAAGTAAACGACACTGCACTCGTACGAGCCAGTCAAGAAACAGGCATGGTCCCAATTATGATTCCGTGTTGCCAAATTCATTTTGGCTTATCTCTCGGAGGCAGGAGAGTCTTCCAGGGTCCTCATTGATGCCGGCTGTTAATGTTCTAAATTTAAAGATAAAATATGCCTCACGTTGTTCGCGCGCGCGCGTGTTTTGGAAACCGGACTGTAAAAGAGTTACGCTGATATTTTCAAAGCTGTGGTTTGGTAAGCGCAGATGTCTGGATAAGGGTAGCTTCGGCAGTGAAGTGGCGTGGTACCGGTGATTATTAAACCGCAGCCGAAATGGCGTGTCCGTTTGGCCGATGTATTCTTGCCCGCAGACGTTACAATGTAACATGCATATCACATTGCTGGAGTCACAATTTAGGTTTTGGGTGATGTTGAATTTGAAATCTGAGAAGCTTGCCTTTGATTCACGCGTTGTGACCATGTGTGGGCATACCTTGAAACGAGCTTTTCCGCAGGGGCGGCACCCTGGCTCAATTTTGGCGGGGTTGGTTTTTGCTCTGACAAGAATGTCCTTCAGGTTTTTATCCCTGCGGTACACCACGCGAGGTGGCTCCGCGAAGATGGAAGTCAGTCGTTTGCTTTGCCTAATTATGTTGAAGTGGCGGGAAAGTATGTTGTTAACTCGTGGCACCGATGACGAGTAAGTTAGTACAAGATTTGTTTGGGAAGTTGTTTTGGATACTGTTTTTGGCTCCTTAATTATGTCATTCCGGTTCACGTTGCGAGCACGTAGTATGGCATCGTCAATAATGTCTTCGGGATAATTTTGTTGTGATAGGGAATTCTTTAGGCGTTTTGCGTGTTTGTCAAATTCCTGTATATCGGTGCATATTCTTCGATACCGGTAGGCCTGACAATATGGAATACCCGTATAGAGAGAGAGAGAGAGAGAGAGAGAGAGAGAGAGAGAGAGAGAGAGAGATAATGTCACGTGACGTCGATGAAGACAGCAGTCGGCGTGTCGAGATGAAACTGTTTATTTGGCCGAACTCGTGGCCGGGAAACGAAAACTCAAACTACAGCAATACACGCTGTACACTGATAGCGGTGAACTGGGCGTCGGCCGTAGATCAACTGCTCATGGCTGGGACGCGCCGTCTTTTTACATCACGCATCGAACTTTCCAGTCTTATCACTGGTGGTCGCGCAAGCTCCGGAATAATCTAGACTATTCGCGTCCTGCGCGCAATCTTAACAAAATGATCTACTACGATCGCGAAGCTTCTCGAACACTGCGGCACAGCCAGCGCCGAGCGTTGCTAACCGTCCTTGCTGGTCAAATCCGAATACGTCAAAACAGAACATGAAGAGGGCGTGGCATTGCCCCCTCTTAAAAAGCATCGTCCCGATGCTTGTGACAGAACCTGGAAAAACAAGTGCATACGCAAATAAATAACAACAAGCAATAAGTACAAGCAAAATTACAATAATAAAGCAAAAGGTACAGTCCTAAGGTTCGCTAACGAGCGTAAAACAGCTTAAGGCGCACGACATGGACGACTTCAGATCGTGCACGGCGCCTTTGAGAGCTCGTAATGCCGTCCAGGATAACCTCGTAGTCTATACCGCCCAGATGTCGAAGCACCTTGTATGGTCCGAAGTATCGCCGAAGAAGCTTCTCGCTAAGTCCCCGACGGCGTATCGGCGTCCAAACCCACACACGGTCACCGGGTTGTTATTCCATGTGGCGTCGTCGAAGATTACAGTGGCGGTTGTCGACCCTCTGCTGGTTCTTGATGCGCAGGCGGGCGAGCTGTCGAGCTTCTTCGGCGCGTTGCAAATAGGCAGCGACGTCGAGATTGTCTTCGTCGGTGGCTGTTGGCAGCATTGCGTCGAGCGTCGTTGCTGGGCTCCTTCCGTAGACCAACGTGAAAGGCGCCAGCTGCGTCGTTTTTTGCACAGCGCTGTTGTATGCGAAGGTCACGTACGGAAGGATGGCATCCCACGTCTTGTGCTCGACGTCAATGTACATGGCCAGCATGTCGGCGATGGCCTTATTTAGCCGTTCGGTGAGGCCATTGGTCTGAGGGTGATAGGCAGTGGTGGTCCGGCGGTGGCTTGTCTGGCTGTACCTCAAGATCGCCTGAGTTAGCTCCGCAGTAAACGCCGTACCTCTGTCGGTGATGAGGACCTCTGGGGCGCCATGACGCAGAACGATGTGTTCAACGAAGAACTTCGCTATCTCGGCGGCACTGCCTCTAGGTAGGGCCCGTGTTTCGGCGTAGCGAGTCAGGTAGTCGGTAGCTACGACGATCCACTTATTACCACTAGTCGACGTTGGGAACGGCCCCAAGAGGTCCATTCAGATCTGCTGGAACGGACGCCGAGGTGGCTCGATCGCCTGAAGAAAGCCCGCTGGTCTTGTTGGCGGTGTCTGACGTCGCGGAACAGCCGCGTCATTTCTTCCGCGAAGATGGTCACGTTTTCGTTCGGGAGTTGAACCCGTGTCTCCAGCAAGGTTGCGGCCCTTTCCTTTCGGACGAAGGTCGTGAACGTCTCCAAAAAAGCACTCCGAAAGAGATCCCAGGTTCGTAGTGTGGACTCCCGGTTCTCGAGCCATGTCCTTGCTGCTTCTTCCAGGTAGAAGTACACGTGGCGCAGCTTGTCGTCGGCGTTCCAGCTGTTATATGTTGCGACCCTTTCGAACGTCTCCAGCCAGGTTTCGGGGTCTTCACATGGCGAACCACGGAATGTCGGCGGCTCCCTGGGCGGTTGCATCACTACTTGCGGCAGGGTTCGCTGCGGCCGTCATCGTTCCTGTTGTCTTTGTCGCCGTGGCTTTTGTCTTGTCCGGTAGGGGTCCGTATTCAGGGGGGGGGGGTACTCCTTTCAGTCTGCGGCTAGCTCGCTGTTGCACGAGGTCTTCGACGTGGGCTTGGTTCCCGGCTCTTCGTAGGTGTCCGGAACATCAAGGAAGCAGCACTTCCACCATATATATATATATATATATATATATATACATATATATATATATATATATATACACATATATATAAGTGTACATTAATAGTTCAATGGGCCAGTTCTTATCGAGTGGTGCGTATAACACAACCATCGTTAAAATCTATTGTTTCGAAATGATGTACCTTTTTTTCAATTTGTTACACATAACTGTCCCTGTTGCTGCCATGAATCCTTGTAGTGGGGCGGCGGGCTCGTCAGGCTGTCAGCTTTTATTCGACGCACTTGTGTTTTCGAACTAGACAAAAATAAAATTGATTGATTCAGTGATTGCCTGATTGATTGATTGACTGCCAGTAACAACAGATGCGAGATGCCTATTCCTTACTCTGCGCGGTCACCGAAAACGAAACCAAAAGTAAAATAAAGCCAAAAGCAAAGTGAAAGATGGTGAAGGAAGATGTATAAGCAATCTATAGTTTATTTTTTTATTACTGACATTTGACGGTGTGCCTGTACATACATCTTTAACATAATGAAAAACAAGGACAGACGGTGAAACTAAAGGACCAAGCGCTTCCTCGCCTTTGATGAATGGTAATATGCAATTCTTCAGTTCAACCAAATTATTCAGCTCGGGTAAGCACCTCTTCTTGCAGTCTGCCCCGCCACCGCGGTCTAGTGGTTATGACGCTCGACTGCTGACCCGAATATCGCGGCATCGAATCCCGGCCGCGGCGGCTCCATTTTCGATGGAGGCGAAAATGTCTGAGGCCCGTGTACTTAGATTTAGGTGCACGTTAAAGAACCCCAGGTGGTCGAAATTTCCGGAGCCCTCCACTACGGCATCTCTCGTAATCATATCGTCGTTTTGGGACGTTAAACCCCAGATATTATTATTATGTTCTTGCGGTCTTACTGCCTCAAGAAATGAGGTTGCTGCCGACTATAGTACCACGCGCGTTTATTGCATGTATGCGGGTTTCAGCCACAAAACTTGTCAGCAACGCTCGGCGCAGCCCTCGCCGCATTGTTGTGGAAGCTTCGCGATTGTTTGAGATCATTTTGTTAGATTACGCACAGGAGGCGAACAGTCGAGTTTATTCGAGAGCTTACGCAAGAACCAGCGATAACGCTCGGCGGTTCGATGATTGTTGTATAAAACACGACGCGTTCCTCCGGAGATAAGCGCCGACGGCCAACGCTCTGTTCGACGCTATCACTATACAGCGTGTATTGTTTGGACTTTACACTTCCTTGGCACAAGTTGGTCCGAATAAAAAGTTTCGTCTTGAACCCACCGACTGCTGCCTTCCAGATCCAGCTTTCAGGGATGGATGGATGGACGGACGGACGGATGGATGGATGCTATGATCGTCCCCTTTATAACGGGGCGGTGACAAGTGCGCCACCACGCTCGAAAAATAAAAACTTTTCTTCCTTTCTTTCTTTAATGTTATCTTACTACAGGAAAAAAAAAACTGTTAGCCAAATTATGTGCCCTTTACGGCAGAATGACCTTATTTGTTCCAATATTTATTTTTGTCCTTTCTGTGTAATTTTTTGCCACCAATACTCTAATCGTCTCTTGCTTATTTCAATCGCGGTTGTGTTCAGCTTGCCATTGTTGTCCCTAAAGCCAAACGCTTCATGTAGGCTCATGCCCAAACGTACACCTGCCTGCATATCTCCATATTCAATCAGAACATGCCCCGCCGTTTCCCTATCTTCCCCGCAGCATGTGCATTGTTCTTCTTCTTTACTGAATCTCGCTTCATAACTACGCGTTCTAAGGCAACCCGATCTCGCTTCAAATAGTAAAGCCCTTCCCCTTGAATTATCGTCAAATGCCTCCCTCCTTATTTCATTTTTGCCCTTTCAGTAGTTACTCAGAGCCGGTTTTTTCTCCATAGCTGCCGTCCAGTAAATCCTCCCCACCTCCCTGACTTTTCGCTTAACGCCATTTGTTGACATATTGCTTACACTACCAGCCGTTATATTTACTAGTGAGCCTCCTAGTTCTTTACCTCCACTGTGTGTCCGCGCTCTTCCTATACAAATAACGGAACACCTTCTCTGCCCATCTACTCTCCTTCGTATTCCTTAGCCTTACTTCGAACCTTATTTTGCTCTGAGCCTCCCTCGCCTCAAAACCTGCCCATGCCATATCGCCCTTTACAGCCTCATTTTTCGTCTTCCCGTGAGCGCCCAACGCGAGGCGTCCCACAGTCCTTTGATTTACATCAATTTCTGATTGCACCTCTGCCCTCGTGCACACCACTGAGTTCCCAAAAGTAAGCCCTAGAAACCATTACACCTTTCCACAGGCTTCGAAGCACCTCGTACCTATGGTATCCGCACAACGCTCTGTGCTTCATTATTGCAGCATTCCTCTTTCCTTTTGCTGCCGAGGCTTTTTCCTGTACCTCCATGTATCTATCACTCTCATTTACCCATACTCCGACGTACTTGTATTAGCTTACCCTCGGTATTTCTTGGCCCTGTATTGACACCGCCTGATTACAGGGATCATTGAATACCATCAATACACAAAAAATGCTAGTCCTAAATTCACCTTCCCTTCCGCATAAATCCACCAGCCGCTGCATGTCATCTCAACTGTCCGTAAGTAAGACAATATCCTCACCATCGAATAAAGCTGGAAGCTTCTGCTCAATCATCACGCCGGCCTGTTTGCGTGACAGATTCAAACCAATGTTGCTATAATCGCGCACAACTTTTCTTGGCAATGAAGGAAAGGCTACGGGGGCGGAGCTACTGCACATGCACTGCTCCGCGAAGTAGTCCGGTTCGGCGCGCGTTTCGAATTTAGTTATGGTTTGTGAACCTTCCGTATCTCCTGTGACGGCCGCTTGATTATTCGAGCGGCCATCACAGGCAGCCATTTGTTAGCGAAATTCTTCACACGCTCCCTCGGCGATTCGTCGGAAGAGCTGGACGAGCGCTTGCCTGAAGACGAAGACGCCATTTTGACTGTGAGCTGCACGTAAAAGGTGAGACGTTTTCACGGGCTCAAAAACGCGAAATGACACTGCATGAATTAAAACAAATATAAATATCTCCTTGGTGCGTGCTGACCCTCTTTTCAAACAGCGCCCCGTAGAAAATAAAGTAATGTCATTTTTTTATTCTCACGCAGAAACAGGGACGCCGTAGCGGGACTATATTCTTCAGCGGTAGCACACACGTAGTTCGGCTCTGTAGCCTTCCCTTCATTGCCAAGAAAAGCTTGTCCGCGAGTATACCTAATAGCGCGTTTTCCATCCTCACCATGTACAGCATGAATAACAGCGGGGACAAAGGACATCCCTGTCTCAGCCCCTTGCTAACATCAACGATCTCTTTGCTACAAACTCCTTCCCATTCTATGCAAACTGTATTTTCTCGGTATCCCTCAAAAGCTGTATACAGTCGTCGCGTATGCCCATTTCTTTCAGTATATCCCACAAAATTTCCTGATTACCGTTGTTGTACGCCCCAGTGATGTTATAGAAAAGCCACGTACAAGGGCCTGTTGTCTGTTTTATATATTTATATGCGCTAAGTAAGAACTAACAGATTTTCGTCTAACCACCTGCCGATTCGACATCCATTCTGAAGTTTTCCCAGAATATCGCTATAATCTGCCCACGTGTATATCTTAATTTTACTGCCTGCATCGTCAACCTGTATAGTACCGATCTATACGAGCCAGTGCTATCCATTCTTCTTTCCCTTGCCTTTCTAAATTAAGTTGATTCTTTTTCGCCAACTGTCCGGTATTAGCCTGTCCTGTAAGCATTTTTCTATGGCTTTCAGCAGTGCTTCTTTAGTGTTATGTCCTAGTTCGTGAATGAGGCTAACGGGAACCCAATCTAAACCCGCGGCAGTGCGCTTTGGAATTTATCATTCGGCCTTTTTCCAGTAGAAATCCTCAAGTACTAGCTCTTCCTCGCTTGCGCTCTCCATCATACTTTTACTCAACAGCGAAATCCTCTGGACGATCGTTTTAAACGAATCGACTTTTAGCTATCGGATGTAACCTAGCGCTTCGTACCCTTCGAATCGATTTCCTGCTTCATCTACAATATATTGTTGCATTGTTGCAGACTTCCTACCTAGTGTCTTTATGTGGCTCCAAAATAGCCTAGGCGCGGCCTTCTTTTTTTTCGTGAATCTCTGTCACCCAGCGTTCACATTCACCTTTAATATTTGCGTCGACCGATTTCTGTACAATAGATTTTTTTTTCTAAATATATTTCCCATATTTTCTTGACTTCGTCCTGCGGCTGCTTCTTCTTTATTGCCTTTCTATGCTCCCGTGATTTTTCGCGTCGCTTCTTGATCACTTCCCGGATTTCCCTGTTACACAAACTACTTGGCTTTCCTTTCCCTTTCCAGCAAATAGTTTTCTTCTCTTTCCCTATCTCTTTCATCATTAGATGTAACAGCTCACTATACTCCCAGTCCTTGCCTGGTATTTTGCCTACTTCTTCCTCGACTATTGCGGCTATATTTATAATTTGTTTGTCATTTAAATACGAGCTGCCAAACTCTCAGTCTATGCTCTGATTTCCAGCTTTATATCCCATTTATAATGTTGTTCGTTTATGACCCAAGCCTCTAATCCCTTCCTCGTCTATTCTCATTTCCCTCAGTTTTTGATGAATTCCTTCAGTCATGAGACAATAATAGATGTACGATTGCTTGTTTCCGACTACCCACGTGATCTGCCCATCACATTTAGGCCCCATATGTTAACTATCTCCAGACTATGTTGCTCGCAGAGATCTAGAAATAACTTCCCATTGGTGTCTGAATATCCGTCAAGGTCATGTATGTGGGCATTCATGTCCTCTAGAATGATGATTTAGGCCCCATTACCAAATTCGTTAATATCCGCACTCATGCAATCCACTATCTCCTTATTCTTTTCTCTGCAGTTATTCCCCGTCCACACACGTAGGCTACCCCTAGCCACGTTTTCTTTCCGCCTACTGTGCCCAAAACCCAGAGGCGCTCTGAACGCGTCTGTTTCACTCTATCCCATTTGGCTCCGCGGTGAATGAGCATTCCAACACCCCCACCTTTCCTTTCTTATATGACCCTGTTGCACCCTTCCCAAACATAATTTTCAATATGTGGTGGCTCTTCCAAGTCTCTACGGTGTGTTTCTGTAACCGCATAAACGCCTATCTGCTCTTTGTCTAACTGCTCCTCAATCTCTAACCATTTTGCCTTTTTTCTCCTACCTTGCATGTTTATGTAACTAATTCCAACACGCGCCTTCTCCTTTTTTCTTTTACCTTTTTTGTTTTTTTTTTTTCGCAATACTAGCTGTCAATGAGTTCTCCTGGTTCTTTTCCCTGTTACTAGCTACCCTGGACCAAGAAAGCTACTGCGCGTCCTACCAGCCGCCAGCCCACCTCATGACCAAGCCTTCTATCGAAGTGAATTCTGTCTCCTTGGAAACCAGCCCACCTGTTCACCTGCCTCTTTATTTCCACTACCCCGAAACCTTTCTCTCGATTCAAACGCCATTTCTCTTTGTTTGCGTCGACAACCGCTCTTTGCAAGTTGCCGTTGCGCACCGGTAACTCCGGTACTGTCCATACCACTATCTGCAACTGGGGGGTGTTGCGCTTGGGGTCGCGTTTCTTGTGCCCAGCTTAGGATGCGGGCCGTGGTATCCCCTCGCTGTCACCGTTGTTGCGACTCCGGTAGCGTAGCCGTGGGGACCACGAGTGGGTGTCATGCCTGGAGCCGTCATGATGACAAGAAGATGGACGAAAATACTTTATGTACAATATTTACATAGTTCTGATCTCAGTGAACAGGCCTTCCAGCACAACCAAGTCGGCTGGGGCGACTCCTCTAACTACGGACCGGCACGGCCTTAAATCTGGTAGCAGTCTATTGTGAGGTGCCCTCTCCAGGCAGGCGCTGGCAGGTCTGCCGCATTGCAGGTGTTGCCGGTCTGCCGAATTGTGACGGCGTCCCGCATTGCTGGACGGTCTGCCGAAGTGCTGAACGCTCTGCCGCAGTGCAGGTACTGCCGGTCTGCCGAATGGCTGGACGGTGTGCCGCATTGCTGGACGGTCTGCCGCAGTGCAGGTGTTGCCGGTCTGCCGAATTGCTGGACGGTCTGCCGAAGTGCTGAACGGTCTGCCCCAGTGCAGGCGTTGCCGGTCTGCCGAATTGCTGGACGGTCTGCCGAAGTGCGGGACGGTCTGCCGCAGTGCAGGTGTTGCCGGTCTGCCGAATTGCTGGACGGTCTGCCACATTGCTGGACGGTCTGCCGAGTTGCTGGACGGTATGCCGCATTGCTGGACGGTCTGCCGCATTGCTGGACGGTCTGCCGCAGTGCAGGTGTTGCCGGTCTGCCGAAGTGCTGGACGGTCTGCCACAGTGCAGGTGTTGCCGGTCTGCCACTTGCTGGACGGTCTGCCGCAGTGCAGGTGTTGCCGGTCTGCCGAATCGCTGGACGGTCTGCCACGTTGCTGAAAGGTCTGCCGAAGTTCTGGACGGTCTGCCGCAGTGCAGGTGTTGCCGGTCTTTGTTGACCTTTTCTCGTTGTTGCCGAAGTGCAGTCGGAGTCCCAACGAAATGCAGGTGTTCTGGCACAACAGGGGACACGGCGCGCATGTCGTTGACCCCTTTCACCAATGTCGTCGCTAGTCCTGACGATTCTTTGTTCAGGGCGTCATTTAACCCTCCCGCAGTTACCACGAGGTTAAGTCTGTGAGCTTTAGCTGCGAGTTTTCCACTCGCTTGCCTTATGACTGACCCCAGCGCATGTCCTGGGAAACTCCCTATCGAAACTCTTTTATCGCCTTTCACACTTTCGTTGATTGCCTCTACGCATCGAACTAAATTCGAATCACCAGCGATAATAACCTGCTCCGACATTCCTTCTGAAACTTGCATCTGGCTGCTGACTAGGTGACTAGCGTGAGTCACGTCTACCGCTTTGTCCCCTCCCTCCCTCAAAACTACTTCCCGCAAGCTGGCTCCTGTGACCACTGCATCTGCCTTCGTGTTGGCAGATGCTCCTTTCACCTCTCCCCCACGGGGGGTCGTCGCCCTAATGCTTCCACCGTCACCTGCGTCTTCTTTGTTCACATTGACGACCTTCGATAGGGCTTCCTCGGCTCACCTAAGCCTTTCTCCCATAGCCTTCGCTTTCTCTCGCTCTGTCGCCAACACATTCTCCAGCTCTGCCATTCTCGTCATAAGCCCACTCTGGACCACCATCATTTTTAACATGAAAGTGCTTTATGCCGCGGTCCACCAAGACTTTCATGACGTATTTCCGTCACGGAAATACGTCAGCAAAATGAACTCCATTGGATGGCAAAGAAAAAAAGACTATAAGAAAAACTTCCGTTGACAAGAATCGAACCCATGGCCTCACTGCCCGGGACCAATGCTAGCGGGCGTTTAGCCCACTGAGCTACCGCCAAACACATAACGGAGGTGCATGAACGCGCCTTTTATCTTTCACACTTTCCTCCCACAGCGCTCTGGATGGATGGATGGATGGATGGATGGATGGATGGATGGATGGATGGATGGATGGATGGATGGATGGATGGATGGATGGATGGATGGATGGATGGATGGATGGATGGATGGATGGACTGGTGGATGCTATGAGCGCCCCCTTTATAACGGGGCGGTGACATGTGTGCCACCAGGATCAAAAAAAGACAAAAAAAGACGCGTCGTTGCTACGAATGTCCCATTCGGCGCGTTTCCAATAGAAGTGTAATTTTGTCAACGCTTTAACAAACCGCGAGGTGGTGGCTTTGGCCCAAGCCTCGCTCATAGTATCCATCTATATCGAAAAATAGCTCTCCGACGCTCGCCTGGTTGTCGCACCGCATTCCCCGCTCGCCCTGTGAGAAGTAACGGCCAGGCTAGAGGGAAGACACGACGCGCATAGCGTTTCTCTTCGCGTTTCACAACGCTTTGAAGGAGTACATATCTTCTATCAGTGTTTATTATGTGCTTGTTGATGCCATCTTTGCGCGGGCATTCACCATATGCGGTGTCCACGTATATGTTAAGAATTCAGCTGCCGCAAGGGTTAAATCATGATCATGGCCGTTAGTAGTCGGTACGGAGATGTGCTACTAGGCGTCAACGTGAGTGCGTCCACATCAAGCGGTGCTATCACTGCCAAACAACAGTAGACATTGTACAAGCTCTCCTATACCAATGCACTATAAACAATTAACGACACCTTTCAGTTTCGTGTAATACCAGTTCCTATGACAGAGGGATCAGCCATCATTTTTTTTTATTTTCTCCTGGTACTCGCATTGTCTACACTTGCCGTCAGCTTCTGCTTTCTCATCCACACAAACTTCCATCTTCCAACGTGTCCCGCACCCTGAACGTTTTACGGTCTTTCTGACCATGACTAGATCAGTTCACCGATGACCACGGATGAGAAAATTATCACATAAAATAATGACGGCGTACTAAATACACTGCCATAAGCCAAAGGGAACCACAAAAATCAATGAATACGCTACACTTCAAAGCATCTGTGCATGCACGTGGTCCGTCTACGCGCACATCTCAACCATGTGTGGCAGGGAAAAAACAGTACCAAGTAATAAACACACAAAAAAAGAAACAGTACAGAATAATAAACCCAATCAAGCTTTACGCTAGCGCCTTATGTACTCGTAAAGCTACAGACAGAGGCAAGCTCAAATCAGGCAAGAACACTTGTCTGTCGCTGTCGTTCCGAAGCCTTCGAAAAAGATGTCCTTCCTGCCTTGCTCTGGGTGCCTTGCTCCGCGAGCAAGGCACCACGGCGCAATCAGCGCTCCTAGCGGCCATTGCTCGAAGTTCCCCGTTTTCAATGGCAGAGGTTCATTTTTCGGCGATAAGAAACCATACAGGCGCAAATTCCAAAAGTTCGTATGAATACATGTTTTGGGAGCTGCACCACACTTTCAAAATACAGAATTATTAACCTTAGGGATTCCTTTCCCATTCAAGTTCGAACAATGGGAACCGAGGGAATGCACTCACGCTGGCACTCGTGGGCGTCGGTGGAGGTGGCTCTGCCCCATGCCTGGTCGTTGAAAAGATCCATGCAGCGCTCGCAGTTGTCGCCTGCCGTGTTGTGCTCGCAGCGGCACTGCAGCTGACGCACGCCGCCGGGTCCCGGGTCGCAGGCCATTGCGTGGCCATTGCACTGGCACCTGTGAGACACATTAAAGGAATGCGCTTTCCACAGGAGTCCTCGACAGCGCCGGAAATAACGAGTGTTCCCAAAAAACGTGATGGTACAATGCAAACATGCTGACACCGGAAAGCACGTTTTTTTTAATGGCTACACCAGCCGTACTAAAGACTGTTGAGTCTACTGCGGGAAAATGTTGGCGGGAAACGCCATGCTTCGTCAAAACTAGGGAAAAAGCGGGAAGGCACGCAATAAATAAAAGAAAAAAGAAGCGTTCGACTAGGGTAACATGGGTGTCGGTCTCAGTCTCTACAATACTGGTGCCGAAACCCGCGACAATGCTGACATCCTCCACGCCGATATCATACCGAGGGTGGAAAAGTTGGCAAGCATCGAGGCGTCCTTCGTGGTGCCGCTACCCGACTCTTTTCCGAGACTAGGGACATCCTCCTGCATAGCACACTACCGTCTTCCGCCGACCTGCAGAAAATCATCGATCGCGACAAAGACTCAGCTCTCGCCGAACTGGATAAACAGATCGCCCTTGACGGTGAAGGGTTTGACGAGGAAATTAAGGGCGCTATGGAGTACCACGACAAGGTCACCAAAGCCGCCAGGAAGCTTCGGTCCGCGATGAACGCGCGTGCATCGGTTGGTCCTACCGTCATCGAAGCCAGCCAGTCGAGGCACGCGGGGACGAGTGACGCGTGCCAGTGCGACTGCTGCTTGACACCGGCAGCCAACGGACCTTTATCCGTAAATACTTCTCGCAGAAGCTTTGCCTGCCTTGCATTGGAAGAGATGGGCGTCTTTACATTCGACCCCTCAAACCATCCACGACATTACCAATGCCGAAAGGTAAACGTCACGCTCTGTGGCCAATTGAGCCGATAGACGTAAATCTTGAATCTCTGGAGTTGCCAGATCTCTGCTCCGTAAAGGGTCCTGCTGTAGAGCCAACCGTTATTAATATGATGCGTGACCGCAATCTGGCCTTTGCTAACGAACCTCAAGGAGACCAACCTCGGGACTCCCCAATAAGCGTTTTGATCGGTTCTCCCCAATAAGCGTTTTGATCACTCACTGGAGGGCAGTGACCGGACGCGTCCCACGTTTCACCGACAACCTATGTGCAGTAGACACCTTATTTGACTCGGTCATTCAAGGAATATGCGCTAACCTCTACCATCCTTCGTCATAGTGTAACATCAGTGTAACTGCCTTGTTTCTGGCTTGTTCCGACGACTGGAGCACCGACGTCCGACCAGGAGACCCATCAGAGATGTGACGACGCTTGGACGCCATCGGTATATCTGACGGACAAGAAGACGACGTCAGCAAGCACCCAGCGCTCATCCAGTCTCATAGAGCAGTACACAAAAGCGCAGGACCCTACGTAGTACCGCTGATGATCAAGGCGCCATGTCTCGCGTCTTGTACTAACAGAAGTGTGGCTGAAACCAGGCTCAAGCGTCAGCGGTTCGAACATCACCCAGAAGTTCTGCAAGAATACCATGCCACCATCAGCTAGTATTTTAAGGAAGGTCATTAAGAGAGTAGTGCCGTCTGCCCTCCTTGGACCGACCATGTACAACTTGCCTCATCATGCGGTAATCCGACGCAAAGGCGTGACTGCAAAGCTCCGCGTCATGTTCGATGCCTCATCGCATGAATACGGTGCCGCGTCTTTGAACAATATGCTCGATGAAGGCATCAAGGTGGGGCCCGAACTCCTGCAGATGCTCCTGCAGTTCACCAGCAGCAAATTCGTTCTCACCGCGGATATCTGGAAGGCATTTCTCCATATAGGCATCCGATCGGAAGACAGAGACGCTCTTCGTTTTCTGTGGATCGACCAACTACCGACATGTGAACATCCCGACAATCGCCGAGTGGCGCATCACCCGGGTTCCATATCGGAGCATCCTCTAGCCCGTTCTTGCTGTCAGCAACCATGCAACCCCACCTCGAAACATGGTCTCGGAAGACAAAACACCCGTACATTACCCCCCGCCTACAACGGTCATCTACGTGGACGACTTAGTTATAGGCGCGTGTCCCGAAGAGGAGGCATTGAAGATTTACAGGGAAGCGAATGCTACCGTTAGCGATGCGGGAATGGAATTGACAAAGTGGTGCTCAAACTCCCGCCTTCCCTTCGTCCAGTTCTTGAGTGACGGCCTCTTACTGGAGAAGGTTACTGAGCAGAGCTCTAAGTCAAAGGTGCTTAGTCTGCTTTGGGACCGCCCATCAGATGACATCATCACCACTACGCAAGCCCTACTGGCATTCGTTTCAAATCAACCATCAGCGAAGCGAACCGTTTTCCAAGCCTTTGCCAGGCTATTCGATCCATTGGACTTTGTTGCTCCATTCAACGTAAGAGCTCGACTCCTATTACAACGGCTAGGGTGACAAGGCATCGACTGGGAGAAGCCTCTTCCACCTGACATTGAGGAATTGTGAAAGAAGTGGGTACCGGGACTGCCTGTTCTGTCTACCTTTCACATTTCACGTTGGCTCGCATTGACATCGCAATATCTAGGATGCGCGACAATAATTTCTTTCCTGACGCCAGCCCTCGTGCGTATGGAGTCGCAGTGTTTGTACGCCAGCTCCTAGCCTACGGCAGTTTTACCGTGAAAGAAGGTGAGCCTGAGCATGTGGGTATTCCATCTTAACACCTATAGCGCAAAGAAGCGACAGGAACACAGAGGTACGACGACACAGCGGTAGCGCTGTGTGCTTGGTTCCTTTTGTGCGCTGTAGGCGACTGTCCGACTCCTCATTACCAAGTCTCGCTTTGCACCATTGAATGCAATTTCTCTACCACGCTTAGACGTTCTAGCCTGTCTTCTAGCGGCGAGATTATGACACCACACCAAGAAAATGTCCGAGTTCTCGTCATGTGTCTCCTCCTTGTGAACCGACTGAACATTGGGTCTTTGTTGACGCTAACCGTGTGAAGACCTTCGTAAGGAACCATGTTCGGGAGATTTAGTCTTTCACTCGAGGCTACACTTGGCGGCACTGCGTGAGCGCAGACAACCCGGGAGACCTTTAGACGCCCTGAGTAGCAGCAACGGTTCTTACACGAGAGACAAAGTGATGGACTGCGCCTCCTTGGTCGACCGATCCAGAAGGTAGCTGGCTATTGAATCCTTGCGCTGCGCGGACGGTGCATGACCGGAACAGTGAACTTGCGTCCGTGTGCCCAGCCACAGCCTCAACGCGAGCCACAGATCCACCGACACCGCTACTCGACCTCGTAAACTACAGCTGACTCTCCCGGCTTCTCAGAGTAACCGCCTGCATTTTGAGCTTTGTTTCCAATGCCTAACGAAACCAACTATCCTTGTCTGGGCCGCTGACGTCACTGGAAATAGATCACGCGGAGCGGTACTGGCTGAAGTTGTTTCAGAAAACCACTTTCTCAGCAGAGGTCGTCACGCCGGCCAGCCGCGTTGCGATCACGTCCCAGTGTTCTGACCCTACGGCAAGATACTGACCAGGAAGGGCTGCTTAGTGTTGGAAGCCGCTTACAGGAACTTGAGAGGCCAGAGGAACCTAAACACCCAATCCTGTTACCAAGTGACCACGTGTTTACACGCCTCTTGAAATCCGCGACACATGTCCGTGTTCTGCATTGCGGAGTTCACGTTACGCTTCTGGACCTCCGATCAAGATTTTAAAGGGAAGACTAGCCGTTAAAAAGGTGCTTCAGTCGCGCTCGCCGTGTCACCGCCGGCGTTTGCGACCAGCGTCGGTCCCGGTGGCACCATTACCGAAAGCCAGCATAACCGGGGCGTCACCTTTCGAAGTCGTGGGAGTAGACTTTGGCGGCCCGATTCATTACCGCTCTACTCAACAGTCTGCGAAGCCTTATATTGCCGCTTTCTGTTGTGCGGTGACACGGGCCTGGAATTAACCTCGGACATGACAGCACGTTCATTCATCCTGGGGCTGCCAGCAAGGACCAGCGCCTGTTTGCCTAGTTCCACCTCGCATGACTTGCGCAGGCCGATGAAATACAGAGACGAGCTTCTGCGCCGACTGTGGAAGAAGGAATATTTGCTTCTCCTGCACTCCGCTCATCACTGCCAGCCCTCGTCTTCGTCCCACCTGCGCGTAGGTGACTTGGTGATTGTTAAGGACGACATCATGCCAGCGCGCAATGCAAGCTGGGCAAGGTGGTCGAGGCGTTTCCAGGCAGGGACGGCATCGAAAAGTACTTCAATATCACACTCTCAAACGGCCAGCAAGCACGCCGCGCCGCTTTGGAGGCAAGCGGCCACACCGCGGCCCCGGGAGGATGTTGAGTCTACCGCGGGAGAACGTTGGCGGGAAACCACATGCTTCGCCAAGACGAGGCAAAAAGCGCGGGCCTGCTCGTGAGCACGCAATGAATAAAAGAAAAAGGAAGCGTACGACCAGGGCAACGCGAGTGTCGGTCTCTTCTCTATCTCTACGAAGACTATACAAATGTTATCCTACACCACAGCCTGCATAAACTAAACCTGCAATAAGAGGAGCCGTAATCTACGCTGCACTAGTACTCACCACCTCGAACGCACCAAACTAGCCGCCATGCAAAAGTTTGACAGCGACGGCTATCGAATTTTATTTTACATAAGCCTGGCGTCATCTCTCACCGCTATCATAACGTTCAGCTGCCAGAGAATTCACCAAAATATTGCATATTTTATCATCGCGTTTTTGCCAGTTTAATGACGAGGGTGTTAGCCATGAGATAAGCAAGCAGCCTCTGCACATGTGTAACGATGCTGCTAAAACGGCTAGGAGTCGAAAACCTAATCTCAAGCCCTCCAGCAAAAGCAAACAAAGCAAAGGAAGCAATACATCCGCTAGAGATGTTCGCAAGCATAGGCGTCCGCCGATCGTAGCAGCGAACTTATCCCAAAGACGGTTGGCCCGGTGACAAACACTTCTTACTAAAAACCTCTGTGAACAGTTACAAGGGGACCTAAGGCTGGTGCGCTACTGGTGCGTCGACATGTCGCTGACCCGATGCCATGTACACTGCATGCCTTGGAATCCGATGGTGTTGCCCATATAGGCCGTTACTTACAAAGCGACTGAGTACGACAAAGTGGTTCGGTATATATGTTTTGGGGCATCAGCCAAAAAGCGAAAATGAAGCTCGGCGTGCTGAACAGCAAAGCAACGCGGCGCCATCTATTGTTGCGGCTAGCGATGAGAACTTGAGACACGCCATAGACCACGGCGTCGAGTACATGACTACCGAGGTGGATGGTTGGCGAATCGAGCCGCATGGACAGCTTCTAACGTGTTTGAGACAGCAGGAAAGAAGTCTACGAACTTCTTGCCTACTGTCAACATCCAAACATCGCAGCCGTAGATGCCACCTTAGACATTGGAGAAATAAGTCTTAGTCTTGTTCTCATTATTTTACTCCAAATATTCTGCTGTTAGCTGTAGCTCAAACACTTTTAAGTGCATATGTATCACTACAGTACGGGCAGATAATTTTTCTATATTGTCCTTTCTGCTAAGGAGACCCAATTAAGGCTATTATACTTCTACTGCGTAGTTGTCCTTATTTCACAGGCTTCATGGTGACGACTGTGCATCTATAAGTCTTACGTTATCGAGTACGAAACATAAAGTGTCAGTCTGAGTGAGTATATTCAGTCGGCCGGAAGAAGGGTTAAGAATTATTTTAAAGTATTCCGCCAGGGGCCGGTGCCCCGCTAGCGTGACTCAAGATTTGCTCGCAAAAACGAACGCACTCGTACGGGGATACAACAGCCTTATTAAGCCGCATGCGGAGATTATTTCAATGTGTTGCCTGGCATGCAATGCAATAGCGTTCACAGCATTCGGGGATACTAAAGAAAGGCTCTCACCGTCCTCCAACAGCCAAGTCCGCGATGGCGTAGTAGTAAGACCGCAGCACCTGTTTGTCGCCGAATATCTCATCGCCGAACGTGTTGAGGCGAGTGAGCACGATGCGAATGGCAGTGGCTGTTACCCATTCCTGCCGACAAAGAAGAAAAACAAGGCGCTCTTTTGCACCATCATCTTTGGACTGGTCTTTTCAATTTGCCTATTTTTCAAGCAGAATTACTTGCAATTGTCTTGGCCTTACGCAAATTCCCCCAGCTATATCATAAGCAGTCATTCTGACAGACTGTCTGTTCTTCATTACTGCACCTAATTCGTCAAATAGCTTACAAGTATTGCCACGCGCGCTACTTTTTGTGTTACGCCACCGGTTCGTTGCACGTATAGTCACTGTCTTGCGCAAACGGCGCCCGAACGTCTCGGAACCTTCCAGATTATTTTAGAATCCTGTGTTAAGCTTCAGCACGCCACGCGAGCAGTAGACTTGATTCTGGAACTCCCCCGGCCATCAACGATAACGCTGGATTCTTCGATGCCACAGGTATAAAATGTCGACGCGCATTTCTGCTGAGCAGATTACTCGACGGTCAACGCTGTTCTCGCCGCTATCAGTGCCTAGATGTACTCTAGTGGCGGTAGGCCGCGCCGCCCCTCTCGCCGGTCCGAAACACCACGGACCGCCGCTAGGGTTTCTCGTGGCGCCACTGCGCCTTTTCCTAGGCGCGGCGCCTGTCACTCACTATATATTTTCCTCTTTTTGTTTGCACTATGTCGTTCTTTGTTCAAAAGGAAAGGTGTATATAGGCGTCATAAGCACGAACCTAGATCGCGCTGTTATACAGCGCGGCTGCCCGAATCTCGCAAATCGCTTCGTCGGCGGCTAAAATTTGATTACTTTAAAAGTGCCGGAGTGTTCTCTTGCATTTTCTCGCACGGACCATGGTGGAGCAGCTGTCTGTATCTTGTCAAGTATACCGCTCAAACAATGACACGACCTCAGGTTAAATATTCAAAACTGCGAATCAGTTTCGTTGGAATTCTATATACTCTAACTTTCTCAACATCAATAACAGAAACTTCATTTTTGGTTGCCTTTACCGATCACTTTCTTCCTCAGGTTCAGATTGTTGTTTATCGCGAATAAATAATGGCAAGGTTATCTTCAGATAATAAATAAAATATTGTAATTATGGGTGATATACATCAATTAATGGACTTATCCCTGAACTCTGTGAGTTATTCATCTTGTTTTCATGGTTTTAGTTATGAATGTCTTATTAATACCCCTGCTTGCTCAATCCTTGGCGGCTCCAGCACTGTAATTGATCATGCATTGTCTAATCTTTTGTTGTCCATCTCACGCAGGAGTCTTTACCAATTGACATTACTGACCACTTCCCCGTCATTGCGTGCACCGTATATCTGCGCACAATTCTTATTCAAGCTCTTACGCCAAAGATGGTTTCTATATAACAAATCATTGTCAGAAACTGTATCTAATGCTGGCTGTTCTTGACACCAATGACTCTTTTAGCGAGTTCTAATGAAGCTGCTGCCGCTCTCCTGGTCGCATCCGTCCATTTCTCATCTTCTCAACTTTCTCTTCAGCACGCCCATCTCTCACCTGTCGCTTTCCGGCACACATTTGTTGTAGACATCAAAACACTTACAAGTCACGAATTCAAGAAACACCTAAAAGCATAGACGTCGGAAGGATTTCGTCTTGGGTGCAAACCAGCCGTGTTGCATTGTGGTTGTAAGTGCTCCTTTTGCACCCCACTGCCGACAAAAATTTTTTTCTTCAATACTAATGTGCAGCCCACCACTATACTTTCAGTGTCCTATCATTTCTTCTAGCCTGTTCGTTTTGTAACAATATATTGTTGCTTGCAATCCTTGTCGTGGAAATGTCTTTTCCAGTATATGTATGCCACATGATTTATACTGCTATTTGTATGTCATGCATATGTATTTGCAAATTATCCTTTGTACTTCATGTCATTTGCACTGTTTATTAATCTTCTAAACATCTTATATTCCTTAATTATAGCATTCATGCTAAAAACCAGCTGTTGTTTTTACTCGGCGTAAACCGCTGTAACATGTTTTTTATGCATAGTTTCAATATAATGTCCCATTCCAGTCTTCGGGAGCTTCTTCTGCATAAAATCCTAGCTGTAATCTTTTAGTCATCTTTTAATCATCACAATTTTGAAGAGGTGTCCGTTTTTATTTTCCATCTGAGCACTTTGTCCTCTACCACGAACTCCTATATAATAAGCCTACACCACAACTATAATGTAATAGGGCCGTATACACATTATGAGCGATCGCTGTGTAGCGAATGTTCTGAGCGCTTGCGGTAAATATGGGAAAATATGCGTACCTGGCCAAAATAAAGCCGCTGAGCCATGCAGTGAGCAAGCTGGCTGTTTGATGTTTGCAAGAACCAGGAAGCAAAGACAAGTGTTAGAATTAACCGCATTTGCAACTCTGAAGGGGCCCGCGACGGGCCGACAACGCAGCCACGGCCGCTGGGTGAAAAACTGGCCGCGTATCTGCGTGCTTCGCTACAAATGTCGTCTAAAGACGATAGAAGAGGCGCTGCGTGAGATATGGACGCCATGTGGCAATACGTCGGGAAACATGAGTGCTGTGTTGCGGGCTGGTAGTCCCGGCGCAGCAGCAGGCGAACACCGGCGGTGACCAAAGCGACCGGCGGGGACGCCAGCCAGCCCGAACACGCGGTTTGGCGCGAAGCGCCGAAGCAGAAGAAACGTCCGCACTCAACGAGTACTCTCCACACACTCTTTTATGTACACGTCGCCTGGGTAAAACAGGAATGCCAGAGTGGCGCCCCATGACATTCGTACAGTGCAATACTGAACCGAAACCGAAACACAACAATGAGCTCGTGCAGAGGGCACGGAGGAAGGCAAGTTTCAGCGCAGTCGCATTTTCAGCGCAGCTTAAGAAACTAGGGTCTCTAGAATTACGTATCTATGTTTTCTATTAAAGGAACACACCCCCTAATACTTACCTAGTGATGTAGCGCCTCAGATATGCGTAATGTTTGCTTTTTGATCGACAATGTACACAAGTATGAACCTAGTCAGCCGTTCAAGATGGCTGGCCCTTGGGCAAGTGGTTCAACTTTGGCCGAGTGGCTGAAACGAGTGACGTGCCGACAAACAGAAAGACAGACCGAAATTTCTGCGTTCCCCAAGTTCCCCAAGAAAGACTATCGTCTTTAAAAGCGCACGGTACGGCTTGCCGCGTCGGGCGGCTTCCTATGGGAGAGCGCGTGTTGGCCCTAGTTGCAGTTAGTGATTCTTTATTCTTTTAGTATAGGGGTAAGAAAGAGTAAAAGGGGGGAAGAGTGCTCGATAACTGTCTCTGTAAAGGACACCTCAACCAAAACACTCGTTGGGGGGGGGGGGTAATGAAGGCGGTAGAAAGAGAGAAGAGGATGAGGTAGTGATTAGAGCGAAGGCGGGAGATAGGAGTCTGGTTAACCGTGTCGAGCGGCTTAGAAAAGCCGCTCCGCTGCGGCGCGGCGCGACGGGGACGGGGAATCGGGTGCCGGTGGCTCCGTTGGGCCAGCAGCCGCAGCAAATTAGTTGGTGGTGGTCACAACAGCGATCTCACTCAGCTGTTCTAAGCGGTTTTTTTTTTCTATCTCATCTATCGCAGCCATGACATATCATGCATTCAGTTGAGTCCGTTCGCGTAATCTGGTTAAATGGCCACTTAAGTTTCCGTGTACGTGCCGAGCTCCTGGTATTTTTTTTTTCCAGGACTAACTTTTTGCTTTGTGTCTGAAAGAATATTCCACAATGCGCGTAGCAACATTATATGGCGCTGAATGTGTGAAAAAGTGGTTGTTATATTTATGTGCGTGTAATGAATGCATCGTTTGTTATTTTAACATATTGATTCCCGTGACATTTCTTCGGCACTTTTTTTACTTTTCTTAGCTGGAAATGCTTGACAGGTATTTATTTGGAACACCTGACAATACACGTTCATGTTCTTTATACACAGAAAGTGCATGTAAAAACATACGTCGAATCACGTTGCACACCAACGTGATTGTCCTCTGGCAGTCTCCGTCAGGTGGTTCTGTCATCTATTACTGCTTATTTTTTCTATTCTATATTGTCTACAATGGCACCGTGCTCGCTCCTACAAGGGCACGTACTCAACCTCAACTGTCCTACAGCAGCCGTGGCTTTGCGTGCTACTATAGTATACTTGCGTAATTATGAAAACGTGGTTGTCACTTGTCTCGAAAAAAAGTGGGTGAGCGATTGTCACGCATGCATATATAGGGTCATTCCACGCCAACTGTCCCAGTCGGGGCGCTCGACAAAAATCAGTTTCTCTAAAAAAATCTGAGAAAATTACGCACATATAGACATTAGTTCTTCAGTATTTTCCCAAAATATTTTGAGCGGCAAAAATTTTTCGGACACGTTAGCGCCATTTGAACTTCTCGATATGGAGGAAAATTAGGTACGAAAGAAAAATTCGCTATAAATGGACCGTTTCACGTATTCTTTCGAAACTTGTTTTTTGTGTTCTTAGAGCATCGCGATTTTATTATAGGACAGTTGCTTAAAGTAGCTTTATATTTTTCACTCCTTAGCGCTTAGGTAAAAGTGAGTAAATTGCAGCGTCTTCGGGATTTTTTTTACAAAAGACGATTGTAGACCAAATATATCAATTATTTTTACAGAACTCTCCATAAAACGTACTATCTCCTAAAGTTTTTGTTTTGCCTGTGTGCAGCGCACAGGCCCCAAAATAAAATCCTGAACTTGGAAAAAACGCCACATTGGCCTATGTTCAGATGTCTGTAGCACCCTAAGGTGGTCCAAGAAAAAGTAAGCAGAAAAGCGCATACGATTGAGAATCAGCAACTTCGTCCGCAGAAAGTTTAATCGAAGTAGCTTTTGTTTTAGTCAAGAAAAATATTTTTGAAGTTTAGTCCCACCATTGAATTATTTTGCTATGGGGGCAATACAAACCGACTGAATTTACTTCATAAAGAACGACGCAGTGTATTCGTATCACATGGTTTTCAGTTCCTTTTGTTAGTACTTTATATGTATATTATATACGAAGGCCATAATAAACAGAGGTAGAAATATAATAATATCATTGGCTTATATACATGCCGAAATTCCCCAATAATGAATCGCGTTACTTATTGCATTGTTGACGCACACCGGAGGCGGCGGCGGCGCCGCCGGACAACTGCGCCACAAAAATAGGCTGTTGTGATCTTATAACAGCTGTAAAACAGTGCATGTCAACAGACAGACAAATTCTACTTTAACCAAAATCTGCTGCCTGCAACCGTCCATATAAGGATGTGAAAAAATTACACCATCTCCCGTTAAAGGGGACCATGAGGCGATGCAAAGCCGGAGCACTTGCACGATCGCGTTCCGTTGGCGTTCGTTGGGCATGCTACCGAGCTCGCGTCGTGGAACGCGAAGAGGGACGCTACGCGCGTCGTATCTTCCATCTAGCCTGGCCGTTAATTCTCACAGGGCGAGCGGGGAACGCGGTCGACAGGCGGGCGAGAGGGGGGCAGCGTAGGAGAGGAGAGAGAAGGGGAGGGGACGCGCATGCGCTCGAGCTCATCGCGGCGTTGCGCAGGAGAGAATTTCGGCATGTCTAGCCCGCGTTTCAGAGGAAGAGTGGAAAGGGGGATGGGAGAGGGGGATGGTAAAGGGAAAGTGGAGAGGGGAAGGGAGAGGGGTAGAGGACATGGGGAATGGAGAGGAGGTGTGTGGAGAGGGTATGCGCATGCGCAGTAAGGGTGGTCACGCCGCACACCACCACCTGTCCGTAGTGTCGCGGACGACGGAAGCGCCGCGTGAATAAGCGGCGCATCGTCACATCATGCGCCGTTCGTTGCGGAATACATAAACTCCATTTGGATCCGCTATTAATGACCACGCTCACGCCTCCTTTTGCATGAACTTCGAGACTTAACTTATTTTGGCGCCAACTGATTCTCAGAGCCGCATGCAATAAGTAATTGGGGAATTTTGGCATCTAAGCCAATGGTACTGTTATATTTTTGCCTCTGTTTATTATCTCCTTGATATGTAATATACATTATAAAGTACTAACAAAAGGAACTGAAAACAATGTGCTACGAATACACTGCCTCTTTTTTTATGCAGTAAATTCAGTCGGTTTGTATTGCCCCCATAGCAAAATAATGCAATGGTGGGACTAAATTTCAAAAATATTTTTCTTGACTAAAACAAAAACTACTCCGATTAAACTTTCTGTGGACAAAGGTGTTATGATTCTAAATCGTATGCGCTTTTCTGCCTACTTTTTCTTGGACTACCTTAGGGTGCTACAGACATCTGAACATAGACAAATGTAGCGTTTTTTCCACGTTCAGGATTTTATTTTAGTGCCTGTCCGCTGTACACAGGCAAAACAAAAACTTTAGGAGATAGTACGTGTTATGGACAGTTCTGTAACAATAATTTATGTATTTGGTCTACAATCGTCTTCTGTAAAAAAAAAAAAAAAATCCCCGAAAACGCTGCAAATTACTCACTTTTACCTAAGCGCTAAGGCGTGAAAAATATAAAGCTACTCTAAGCAACTGTCCTATAATAAAAGCGCGATGCTCTAAGAACACAAAAAAGCCAGTTTCGAAAGAATACGTGAAACGGTCCATTTATAACGAATTTTTCTTTCGTACCTGATTTTCCTTCATATCGAGAAGTTCAAATGGCGCTAACGTGCCCGAAAAATTTTTGCCGCTCAAAATATTTAGGGAAAATACTGAAGAACTAATGTCTATATGTGTGAAATTTTCTCAGATTTTTTTAGAGAAACTGATTTTTGTCGAGCGCCCCGACTGGGACAGTTGACGTGGAATGACCCTATATATTGTGAGCACAATATTCACAACATGCTTCCTTCATTCTCTTCACCTGTATGTAATCATCATCACTGTCAGCGTCATCTTCGTTCTGAGCGTTGGTCAGGCGGCTCTGCTGAATAAAAGGCGTCGAGACCACGACTGTGCTGCGGTCTTTCAAAAATAAAAAAAAAAATATATATATATATATATATATATATATATATATATATATATATATATATATATATATATATATCTATATATACATATACACAGCGGGTGTCCCAAGAAACCACCGTTAACTTATCGGCCTACCGCTGAGGCGGAGACGGGGAGTCGCGGCCGCAGCTGATTTCGTTCGCTCAAACTACGGCTGAGGGCAGCATTCTCGCGGCGCGCGAACGCGCTAGTCACGTGGTTCTTTTTGTATTTCGCGGGCTTTCTTTGCAGCTTGGAAAAAATGGTATACGTGAGAGTTTCTATATCGCAAATAATGCGATAGGGGTTCCTGAAGACGCTCTCGAACTTTGCAAGCCGCATTTATAGCCTAAATTCAATATTTAGAAATTTAATTAAATAATTATAATTAAAATTTAGTTAATTAGAAAACAAAAATTGTCTGTAGTGCGCAAGGTGGCTGTCAGCAATTTACAACTGATTTCACTCGCCTGCCTCTAATATTGTATTTTTTAACCGTTGGCTAAAGATAGCTGGGACACCCTGTATATTCATGCGTGACAAGTGCCAACCACGTTTTGAAAACGTGGTCGTCACTTGTCTCGATGGGTGAGCGATTGTCAAGCATGAATATATATATATATATATATATATATATATATATATATATATATGGAATGAAGAAAGAAACTACGACTTTCGTTGGTTTGGCACTGTATATTTTCACTAACGTTTCGTCTGGTGGACCAGACTTTGTCAAAGTCTCGTCCACCAGACGAAACGTTAGTGAAAATATACAGTGCCAAACCAACGAAAGTCGTAGTTTCTTTCTTCATTCCTTATTCTATCGGGGTCCGCGCGATTCTTTTCCCACTACTATATATATATATATATATACATATATATATATATATATATATATATATATATATATATATATATATATATATTGTAGCGAAGCGTTCGTAGTCGGTAATGCAAGCCGTACGTTTACTAAAGCCGAGACCAACTACACCATCACGGAGAAAGAATGCCTGGCAATCATCTGGGCCCTTACGAAGTTTCGACCTTATTTGTAATTTGTATGGTCGCCCATTTGATGTCACCGACCATCATGCACTGTGCTGGTTGTCGTCGTTGAAGGATCCCTCAGGCCGTCTCGCCCGTTGGGCACTTCGCCTGCAAGACTACGACATCCGCGTGCTGTACCGCAACGGACGCCAGCACGCTGACGCCGACGCCCTGTCGCGCTCTCCCTTGCCTGACGAAATGCCCACAGCTCAGTGTCTCACTTTGCCGTTTCTTCCTTCGACATTCACACCATTGCTACCGAACAGCGCAAGGACCAATGAATTGCCTCACTGATAGACTTGCTCACTGAGCGTTGCGTCGTCAAGCCCACCATTTCGTCATTAGCGACGACCTGCTTCATCGACGCAATTACAACGGCGACGGCCGCCGGTGGCTACTATACGCCGCAGTCTGCGTTCTGACATATGCGAGTCGTTCCACTGCGATCCGCAGTGTGCACACTCTGGGGTATCGAAAACCTACCACCGCATTCGCCAACGGTACTTTTGGCGAGGAATGTACCGCTACGTGCAGAAGTTCGTTCGCTCCTGCATCGATTGTCAGCGCCGAAAAACTTCAAGGCACCTGTCGCTGGCAGGTCTTCACCCTCTACCTTGCCCTGACCGACCGTTTGGGCGCGTTGGCATCGATCTGTATGGGCCCCTTCCTCTGACGTCCGCTGGTAACCGCTGGGCAATCGTCGCTGTAGACCACCTCACGCGATACGCTGAAACTGCCGCCCTCCCTGCGGCTACAGCGCGCGATGTGGCCTCCTTCCTGCTCCACCTATTCATGCTACGTCACGGTCCGCCCCAGGAGCTGCTCAGTGATCGAGGCCGTGTCTTCTTGTCGGAAGTGGTGGAAGCCATTCTCAAAGAGTGCAACGTTGTTCACTGCAAAACTGCTGCTTACCACCCGCAGACGAATGGCCTTACCGAACACTTTAACCGCACGCTCGGCGACATGCTCTCGATGTACGTCGCCGCCGACCACACAAATTGAGATGCCATTCTGCCCTTCGTCACGTACGCCTACAATACCGCCCCTCAGAGCACTACAGGTTTCTCACCATTTTTCCTATTGTACGGCAGGCACCCGTCGCACACAATCGACACAATCCTTCCATACAAGCCGGATCGATCTGAGTGTGCGCCTATTTCTGCCACAGCCAGACTTGCTTAGGAGTGTCGCGAGCTTGCGAAGACCTTTACTACGCAGGACCAAGAGCGGCAGAAAAGCATCCGCGGTGAGACCAACACTTCTGCACCCACGTTCCTACCTGGAGCACTCGTATGGCTCTCGGTCCCTACCACTGCAACTGGCCTCTCTTCCAAACTATTGCCCAAATACGAAGGCCCCTACCGTGTCGTCGAACGCACATCCCCGGTCAACTACCTGATCGAACCCATCGAACCATCTTCGGACATGCGCCGTCGAGGGCGCCACATTGTCAACGTGGAGCGCCTGAAGCCCTACCATAACCCGCTCATAGTGACAAGCTGCTAGGTCGCCAGGCGGCTCCCTTTTCGTACCCGTGGTAGATGTAGAGAAGCGTTCGTAGTCGGTAATGGGTCGTCCTCTCGAGCGCCTTCTAGTGGGTCATCCTCTTCTCTGAGAGCACGCCCCTCAACTGAGAGTCGGCCCCGCCTTGTCTGTCGCTGTCGAGTATCGTCGCCGAGTGCCCGCTAATAAACCTCTTTATAATTTACATATGTGACAACCACGTTTTCATATTTACGCAAGTATACTATAGTAGCACGTAAGACCACGGCTGCTGTAGGACAGTTGAGGTTGAGTACGTGCCTTTATCAGGGGTGAGACGGCTGAAATCGATTTGGGAGCAGTTTTGGGAGCAGCAAAATTTCAATTTAGGAGGTCATAATGGTATTTAGCGCAAACAGTAGACAAAAAACAAAGGAGAGGACGTGGACGCAGCGCATTCTTCCAACTAAAATTTATTCGAGAAGAACACACATATAAATACAGACCAGGTGATCAAAAAAAAGAGAAAAAAGAAGAGAAGACAAAAAAGGAAAAGTATATACATATAGTGTATATAGGCATAGCGCTGACATGTTATTCTTTTCCAAGCGGGCATATTTTTTGCTTGTATATACTTTTCCTTTTACTCTCAGGTTTTTCTTCTTTTCTCTCTTTTTTTTATCACCTGGTCTGTGTATATATATGTGTGTTCTTCTCGAATAAATTTTATTTGGAAGAATACGCTGCGTCCACGTCCTCTCCTTTGTCTACTGTTTGCGCTAATTACCGTTATGACTCACTTGTTCCAACTCGCCCAACAAGCAACGTTGTTCAATTTAGGAGCAGGAGAACCTTGTTTTGGAGCAGTTAGCGGCATTTATTATGTCGTTTTAGGGGCGAAGCTCCTCAGGGTGTGGGCCTGTCCCTCCTTTGTAGTATATTAATGAGAACTAACAGACAATAACGCCAAGGAAAGTATAGGGGGTGTTATCTGTAGTATTTAGAACATAAATGTGAAGAAAGTAAAGTGGACGAAAAGATGACTTGCCGCCGGCAGGGACCGAACCTGCGACCTTCGAATAACGCGTCCGATGCTCTACCACTGAGCTACGGCGGCGGTCATCCTCCCGTCCAGGGTTGCCACTGACTTTCAAGTAAATGTCGCCAAACGACGAGCAAAAAGTCGCCAAAAGTCGCCATTATTTTACAGATTTCGCCAAAAAAGTAGCCATTCTAGATATGTGCGGCATACCCAGCAATAAAATTTTCCACTCACGTATAGCACCGTAGAATACAGTACCATCCAAGACCCTTAAATTATATTGACGTTTCTCGATGCCAGTCGCATCGCCCGCTTCACCATGGGAGTGCATGGTGCTGCTTCTCCGACTAGCCGCAAGATGTGCGTGGTGGCGCAAGGGTGAATGAACGAAACGCTCATGTTATCCTTCCATCCATGTCCTGTCGTTTCAAAGCTAAAAGTGTGGGATAAACCTTGGGCGAAAACCGTGAAAGCATTATTTGTAGACAGCTTTACGTACCCTTATTTGAATTAAAAGGATTAAAAGGTTTATTGAAGGTAACACGACAGAATTCTTACAGGAACCGATGATTAGTGAGTCTTACACCTTTTCAGTGTGAACTAATATGAT
Source organism: Rhipicephalus sanguineus (assembly GCF_013339695.2). NCBI lineage: Eukaryota > Metazoa > Arthropoda > Arachnida > Ixodida > Ixodidae > Rhipicephalus > Rhipicephalus sanguineus. Next base: position 1,444,423 of record NC_051176.1, on the reverse strand, counting down.
ACCGGACATCACCGACCCTTTCTTATAGTTACTTATATCTACACGCGTCAATCCGATGTGTTATTGCTGTATAACAATGTAAAATGTTATATAGCAATTGTTTTTATTGCACACGCTCACCGAGAACAGTGAAAAATGCCTAAATAAATAATTTTTATTGCAGAAATAGCCGAGTATCCGCCTCTCTTCGCTATTCCAAAACAGTCTTTACGAGCTGAATTGGGGGTACTGCAACAGTGAATAAGTCGCCAAGCTATTCACAGCAGTTGGAGCTTTGGCGGAACAAATGGTCCGAATACGCGGCCAACCCGTCGTCTTGCCTCTTCAGATGCGAAACTTCAGATAAGCTTAAAGCACCTAAAGCCATAAACCTATAGTCAATCACTGCCCCCTCGCGGTTTGCAAGGCAGTCCGCTGACTTACATTTTGCTAGAATGTCGCTGGGGGACGTTCCAGTACCTCCTGCATCTAGATGGCATCCCGAACTAAGGATCCCACTCACTGACGTTATTTTCACAGAACATCAAATAAACGTTTTATTATCCCTCTAGATGAATTGAGGAGGTACACACGAGTTACAGGATGGACATACCGAATGACGCGTAATATGCACATTCTATTCGTGGGTCTAAAACCACGAAAAATACAGAGAATGTTGCCGCTCATCCGTTGGGAAGACACTGAGCTTAGGATTAAAAACTCGGTGGAGACCTAAGCCGAAAATCGCCAAAAATTCGCCATGTCGCCATTCATAATTTTAGGTCGCCACGGGCCTCTCAAATTCGCCAATTTGGCGAGAAGTAGCCACCATTGCCAACCCTGCTCCCGTCCACTTTTTGGGGTATATGTCGACTTTTTGTGGACAGACAATGCCAAGGAAAGTATAGGGGATGTTATTAGTAGTGAATGTAAGGTAAATGTGAAGAAAGAAAAGTGGACGAAAAGATAGCTTGCCGCGGGCAGGGACCGAACCTGCGACCTTCGAATAACGCGTCCGATGCTCTACCAACTGAGCTACCGCGGCGGCCATCCCCCCGTTCACTTTCTATGGTATATATGTACATTTAAACGTGGGAGCGTCAGTCAGCGCCGCCAGTAGCCATGACGGCGAGTGTGGAACACTCTTTTTTTCTGCCTGTTGGCGTCACGTAGCACGTGAACTTATTACGAGCTGGCAGCTTTATCTTATTTTGTGTAAAATAAACAGTGGCCGCTGCAATTTTTGAGATCAATTTTTTGAAATGAAAGGATAAAATCTGAAGCAACATACTCAGAGCCAAAATAGAGAATTTCGATGCATTAGGAAAGGTGCAACACCTCCAGGTTGGTTAGTTGTGGTCTTCTAGGATACCAGAAAAATATGCCCACGCGATTACTTCCGCAAAAAGCGATCGGTGCGCGAAGTTGCATCTTGGGCAAGGCGAGACCAAAAATTCCCAAGAGCTGCAAGTATGTACAAGAAATATCGGTAATTAACTTATGTGTATACGCTAGATGGATTTTAGAAGAAGAGCCCCGCCTCAGTCAGTGGTCTAGTGGTTATGGCGCTCGACTGCTGACCCGAAGGTCGCGGGATCGAATCCCGGCCGCAGCGGCTGCATTTTCGATGGAGGCGAAAATGTTTGAGGCCCGTGTACTCAGATTTAGGTGCACGTTAAAGAACCCCAGGTGGTCGAAATTTCCGGAGCCCTCCACTACGGCGTCTCTCATAATCATATGGTGGTTTTGGGACGTTAAACCCCAGATATTATTATTATTATTATTATTCAGAAGCTTGCGGGCGTCACATGAAGACGCACGCGCTCAAGCACAATTACCGCAAGCGCGCCGCGCATGTGATCCCGCGGGCGTGCGCGAACCCCCCGCACCCCCGGTGGCGCCGCAGCGGTGGTCCGGGTTAACTATACCCGTCACGCCGGTTTCGGAACACGCGGCAGGCCGTACCCGTGCGCTTTTTCATCCAGCGGCCATGGCAGCCAAAGCTGCTAGGAAATGCAGCAGTGGCACCATCTCGCGGCATCCGTGTAATTAGAGGACGCGGGAGCCCGGCGGGTCGCGCCACTAGAGTATATTCTATTTCACTATTGTGTAGAGCTTCAATTGCTTGTACTTTGACCAGTGGCGTAGCCAGGGGGGGGGGGGCATACCGGGCTCGTGCCCCCCCCCCCGCCTCCCCCCCACCGCCCGCGAAATTTAGTTTTGCCATGGCATACACAGCACAAAATATTAATGAGCACTAAGAGACAATAATTCCAAGGAAAGTATAGGGGATGTTGTTAGTAGTAAATGGTAACGTAAATGTGAAGAAAGAAAAGTGGACGAAAAGATAACTTGCCGCGGGCAGGGACCGAACATACGACCTTCGAACAACGCGTCCGATACTCTACCAACCGCCGTTCGATGCTCCTGTAGAGCATCGAACGGCAGTTGCAACGCTGAGCAACAGTTGAAGGCAGTTGAAGGCTGAGCAACGCGTTCGATGCTCTGGTAGAGCATCGGACGCGTCATTCGAAGGTCGCAGGTTCGGTCCCTGCCCGCGGCAAGTTATCTTTTCGTCCACTTTTCTTTCTTCACATTTATCTTACATTTACTACTAATAACATCCCCTATACTTTCCTTGGCATTATTGTCTGTCAGTGCTCATTAATATTGTGTATAACACAGAAAAACGAGGCCTTAAAATTAACGTCCCTGAAAATCATGCCGTGATTTTGAGACGTTAAACACTAAGAATTATTATTGCTCTTAGCGTCACACGTTATAACAGCCGCAGCGCGTGACAGCCGTAACAGTCTGCAAGAAGATCAGAGTTGCGGCGATGAAAAAAGCCACACAACCGCAAAAAAAAAAAAAAAACAGGAGCTCCTATGACTGCTATCGCCTACTTGCCCCGGCGTGCAACATCGCAGACGCGTTGTGGGTGCGAAAGGGAGGCAGCTGACCGAGGAGTGTCACCCTCGTGAAGTTCGAGGGTGCCACTCCCGTGTCATTAGATATCTGTTTTTTTTTTTTTTGTGAGTTCTGCCACTCTCTCTCTTTCTTCACTCTCGCTCTCTCTCTCTCTCTCACACACACACACACACACACACACACACACATATATATATATATATATATATATATATATATATATATATATATATTGCTAACGAGTTCAGTTGAAGTTTGCGCCATCCGTGTCTTTCTCGCCATTCGTCGAAAAAATATTTGCGCAAGTAGTAGTAAAGTTCGGGGGACCCTTCCTAACACAATCACCGCGCACCTAGGATGTGATATCTGCGCGTCGCACCTTGAATGTAAGGCCGGCGGAAAGGAAAGAACTTCGCAGTGCACGTAGAAAAGTGTGCGCCATTCGAACTTCACTACGCACGCACACACTCACACACACACACACACACACACACACACACACACACACACACATTATATATATATATATATATATATATATATATATATATATATCAGTGGCGTAGCCAGGCATTTTGTTCGGGGGGGGGGGGGGGGGGGGCTCACGTTGCAGCGCGACCTCCTCCTTGAATTTTTCGAACGACTAAGTATGTGAATAACATGTATTACCAGTGACAATCTGTATTAGATGCTGCAAATCACTTCTTGAATGCTGTGCACTGTCAAGAACGAGTAAGAAATGAGTTTTTTCATAAAATTATTATGTTGGCATGCCCACAAAATCTTTCCAGGAATAATTGTCTTCAATTTTTTCCATTTTTTTTTGTGTGTGTAAGAGGTACGGCAAATATCACGTAAACTTTGGAACTGCATCAGTTTTCAACTGAAGAAGCGCTTGATAATAAAAAAGTGAAGTCCACAAAATGGCCATGACGAGGTCAAATATTTTAATGCAGATTGTTTACGCAAAATGTTCATCTTCTTGCACAAATGGTGCGGCCAGGGAAAAATAAGAATGGGAAAGTACACCGCGAATACGGGCAAAACATAAGTCACTGGAAACTGTGCGCAGTATGCTTACACAATGCATCAGAAATGTACATTTAAATATACAATCAATATACGGAACTAAGCAATGATCACTATACATAATGCCCAAAATAAGGCAAAAGAACATGCTGCACAATCACAGAAACTGATATGTCCTTGGGCCAAGCTGCTGTCTCGGACGCACCTTGTGGACAGAACTATAAAGGAAGAGCGCAGAAATAACGAAAGAAACTATTCCAAAACTCTTTTAAAAGTGCGAACCACTATTGTGCACTCAATATAGGAAGAGAGTTGTCGCTTCTAGTTTAAAAAGCAATGAAGAAAAAAACGACAAATGAAAGTAACAAACAATACCGCTATTACGGCTTCCCAATAGCTGAATTTGTTTGGTAACGCCGCGTTTACCGACCTCTCAGTGAACAAGGTAAAGCTGTCGATTGGCTGTTAATGTCCACTTGATGCCCGTATTCGTATGCTTATATTAGGTCACGGTGTTAACTGCTAAACGGTACAAAATCCTCACTGCTTTAAAAGGTGGTGACATTGACCTGAACACTGGAACAGCAGTGTCTTTTCTTTTCGTTTGCGCTGATTTTTGTCCTGCTCGCTATCAAAGGGCAAAATTGACCCGGCGAGGAAGCTTAGCGAAGCGGTCCATGACTTCCGACACGCTCTGTCGACGTTTCTGTGGGCGTACAGAAGTGCCAGGCCAACCATGCGTTCCTCAGACATCTCGGAGCGTAAGTAGTTCTTAAATAACCTCATGCTTGAAAACGTTCTCTCTGCGCTGGCAGTGGTAACTGGAAGGGTGATTAGAATCTGGAGTAGCTTGTACACATTCGGATAGGACCTGCTGTCGCAATGAAAGAGGGTATCGGTTCCTGTATTGGGGCGCTGGTTTGCTGCTTTGTTCGCCCACTTTGTCCACCATAGTCGCAGTTCTCCCAAAGCAGCCCTCGTTTCGACGTCATGCGCAAAAACGGTCAGGAGATTTTGTGCTCCTTTCTCACGATCATCTTGCATTGGTGGTATTGCGGATGGTACAATTACTGAAAAGTCCTTTAGAAGCGCCCTGTGCTTTTTGAACCGCTGGTTTAAGTGGGCTACTACGTGGTCCATGAACGGAATGAACAGGGTTCTGCGAAAATATTCTTCCGCGCTTTGGAATGCATTGCTCCCAAGATTTTGCTTGCGGACACCGGCTCGACGGCTGGTGATCACCACATTCAGTTTTTCTGCTAATACCTGCACTTGTGCAAATATTTTTGAGAAAGAAGCATTCACGTTGTTGCGGTCATTTTCAATTGACTGCTGTACCGCTTCTATGTCGTCAGTGGCAGCGCTCATGTCGATTCTCCTCGTATGCAGCTTCTTTGACAGTGGCAAAGTCAGTGCTAACACGTGCTCCGCCACATGCAGGCTTACAAGGAACGCTGGTGACAAGAGTGCGAACATTTGACTGTTTGCCTGCGCTGGACTTTCGCCATTTCCGTTAAACTTAATCTCCTCTAGTGCTGCGATCAACGGCTCAAAGATGCTCACAATCGAAAGCACTGCATCGTGCTTCTCGATGCAGCGCGTTTCGCACAGTCCCAAAAGGCGCTGCCTTGTAGACTCAGGACACCTCAAACTTATCATTTTTCGCAAAACGTGTGAGCGGCTAGAAGATTTACGGAAAAAGACTGACGTCGCCTTTAGAGTCCCAAAATAGTGTCGGATGTCTGTCATGGAGCATGCCGCACACAGAACTAGATTAAGGGGGTGACTGTTGCAGTGAGTGTAGAGTGCGGCTGGATATTTCTCCCGAACAGCAGCTTGAACACCATTCGTTTGCAGGCCATCGAGCTTGCACCATCCTATAGCCTTGACCACGGAGATGCTGCATGTTAATTCTAATGTCTGTGAAAACCTTATGATGGCGTCGGTGACACAAAGCCTAAGAACACTTCTTCGATTTCATTCGCATCCTTATTAAGTTACCTTGCACAAACAGTAAGCTGCTCGATACCAGCAATATTGGTCGTTTCATCAGCAAATACAGAGAAGCAGCCTGCAGCGTTTACTCTTGCGACTAGGCTTTCCTTGATGGTTGCAGCAGAGATTTCTATAATCTGGTTTTGTACATCTGGGCTTAAGTACGAGGCATTATTTGCGCAAGTTTCCTAATGTTTTTTTTTTACATCTGTGTCGCCACGATCCGCTCGCATGCGAAGCAGCGCTCTGAAGTTGCCTGTATTTGTAGAGGAGGCTGTGCTTGAATCCATGGGACCACTGTCTCCCTGGCCACGGAGAGCCAGATGTTGCCGCCCGCAAAAGAGAACTGTCTCAACAATAGGCTGTAACTTCCTTCGGTTCTCTCTTATTTGAATTTGCCTGCCATGTTCCAGTTGATCAACAACACTGGGCACACATCCTGAGAAGGTTTGAAGAAAATTATCGGCTACCAGCTGAGCGTCAGTGTGATATTTAGTGGATTCATGTGCACGAAGACTTCGAGGGCGTGCTTCCACTATTGAAATGGCTTGGATACGAGGGCCCCAGTGCGCGCATGTTGGCCCTTGCCAACCTCACTTCTACTATAAAGGACACACACTCGGCAAAATGCACCCTCTTGAAGCGCTGAGTAGCTAAGAAATCGGTACCGGTCCAGCCAAGCCACCTGAAACCTTCGTTTCTGCTTCAAATAGTTCATAGCCTGGCGGAGGAATTCAAGAAGTTAGCAGTTGATGTTTTGTCTGATCATCCACTTTTGGGTCATCTGTGTAGCGCCCGAGATCAAACTTGCTCTTGGGAATATTTTGAGGGTCTGAAAAAGATAAATAATTAAATAAATAATAATAAGGCTGAAGCTCAATAAATCCCACCCGCCGGGTGACGCCCCTGGTCGGTGGTGTATGAGAGCACGAAAAATTTCGGGGGGGGGGGGGGGGGGGGAGGGGATGAAGCCCCATATATATATATATATATATATATATATATATATATATATATATATATATATATATATATATATATATATATATATATATATATATATATACAGAAACGTCAAACAGACGCGCGTGCGAAGCAACTTTATTAACGTTTCGCTCGGGGTCCGCGCTTCATCAGAATGAAATGTGTAGCGACAGTCCTGTTAATATACATGCCCATATCAAGCGGAGTGAAGATTTGTCAACACAAAATGATGTACAGACGTATAGTGATGAGATAAAATGCTACATGAGCCGCACAAGACAATCGTTGATACATGTGATAGGCTGGCGACGCTGAAAAATATACACATATGGAAATGAACAAGTAAGAAAAAGGAAAAATTAAAAAAAAACGAAAAAAAAACGATAAGGAGATCAGGTATGCGCAATGAGAAACAAGAACTCGAAATATTCACAGGTCAATCTGATGTGCAAGTGCACTACACTTTTATGCCTATGTAGGTTAGATGGTTTAAAGAGACAAGCAACTCAATTTGCCAGCGCGTTCGTTTAAACCAGACGCAATGGTGTCGAATTTGTGAATCAGAAAGGATTCCCGGGCTTCCCGGTCATAATTTGAGCGAAATCCAGATTCAAGTAGCGTCACCTTAAGGTTATTAAAACTGTGACCGGGGAGATGCACGTGTTTTGAAATGGGTAGGTTCGGCATCGTGTTAGCGTGGGATTTATGATTGTTAAATCGTAATCGGAAAGGGCCCTCTGTTTGTCCGATATACTGCTTGTTGCATACCGCACATTCAAGCATATAAATTACATTTGTAGTGTCGCAGTCGAAGTCACCTTTAATTTTTAAACGAAACTTTGAAGGCGTACTGGTAACTTGTTGGGAAGTGCACACATGAAGACATACCTTACATCGCGGTTTGTGGCACGGATGGCGTCCGATGGCGTTGGGGCGGTCAGTCTTGAGTAATGATGAAGATGATAGAATGTCGCGAAGGTTTCTAGCTCTGCGGTACACTGCTCTCGGTGGTTCGGTGAAGATGTTTTTCAGGTGCTCACTTTGCATGAGAATGTTATGGTGCTTGTTTAGTACAGCCGATACACGTGGGACTGATGCACAGTGGGTTAGCACTAGGTTTGTCTGGGATGGCTTAGCAGGTGGCTTCGCGGTACAAAGAAGGGTTCTGCAGTCACGTGTATCTGCGTGCTTGATCGCGTCGTTAAGTAATTGCGGCGGATACTTTTGTTTCGACAAGGCATTTCTAAGCGTTGCACAATTTTTTTGGATTGCGGCGGATACTTTTGTTTCGACAAGGCATTTCTAAGCGTTGCACAATTTTTTTGGATTGCGGCGGATACTTTTGTTTCGACAAGGCATTTCTAAGCGTTGCACAATTTTTTTGGAACTCGGATGGGTTCGAGCAGGTTCTTTTGAAGCGCAATGCTTGGCTATACGGAATGCTGGTATTACAGTGTTTAACATGGCTGCTGTTGAAATGCAAATATTGCTGTCGGTCTGTCGGCTTTCGGTACAGTGCAGTAGACAATTTGTCGTTTAAAACTGAAATGGTTACATCGAGAAAGTTAATGGTGGATGCAGAATACGCATGAGGAAATGATATTGAAGGGCGGGCATTGTTAAAGTCATTTATGAATGAAAGAAGCTCCTGTTCACCATGTGGCCAAATAAGAAACACGTCATCAATGAAGCGTTTGTAGTAGAATGGTTTGAGTGTGCGGTTTAGCAAAAGCTTGTTTTCTAGGTGGCCCATAAAAATATTTGCGTAATTTGGACCGATGCGTGTCCCCATAGACGTTCCACTAATTTGAATGTAGTGTGTCCCATCAAATTCAAAATTGTTGAGATCTAAAATAAGCTTCAGTAACGTCGCTAATGTGCTGCTGTCAATCGGTTTCTCGGCCGACATTTCTTCGTAGTATTCAACGACAGCACCAATGCCGTCAGTGTGCGGAATGTTAGTATACAGGGACGCTACATCAAGTATAACCAGTAGAGAGCCCTTTGGAATAGTGATGTCAAGTATGTCGGACAGGAAATGAGTAGTGTCTTTCACGAAAGACGGGAATGTAGCTGGAATATTACTAATGAGTGAATCTACATAGCTCGATAAGTTTTCCGTAACAGTACCTATACCGGATATAACAGGACGACCGGGATTGTCTTTCTTGTGTATTTTCGGTAGAAGGTAAAAACGACCGGCGACGGGACTTAATGGAACGAGCGAATGAATTGCGTTATCAGCCATTTTCTTCTCGGTAATGAGGTCTAGAATAGTGCGTTTGACCAGTAACTTATGCTCTTCGGTAGGATCATAATCAAGCTGTTTATAAAACTTCGTGTCCGATAACTGCATGTGGGCCTCTGCGGTATAATCAGACGTATTCATCACTACAACAGCGCCACCCTTATCTGCAGGCTTAATGATGATATCACTGCGGGAAGACAGCGAATTGAGGGCTTTAAGTTCACTGGAAGAAAGATTACGGCGGAATGGTACTTGTTTTTGGTACACCTGCATAACGTCACGTTCAACAGCTCTAATATACATATTGTCACGTGGTCGTGACGTCAACGAAGACAGCAGTCGGCGTTTGCAGGATGAAACTGTTTATTTGGCCGAACTTGTGGCCGGAAAATGAGAACTAGAACTACAGCAATACACGCTGTACAATGATAGCGGCGAACAGGGCGTCGTCCGTCGATCAACTGACAAGCGGTCAAGCGCGTCGGCTTTTATACAGGCGCTATGGAACTTTCCAGCAATATCGCTGATGGCGGCGTTATCTCTCGAGAAAGCTGGAACATTCGCGTGCGGCGCGCAATCTTAACAAAACGATCTACCAAAATCGTGAAGCTTCTCGAACACTGCTTCGGGGCCAGCGTCGAGCGTTGATAACCGTCCTTGCTGGTCAAACTCGAACACATCAAAATAAAAGAAGAAGCGGGCGTGGCATTGCCCCCCTCTGAAAAAGCATCGTCCCGATGCTTGCAACATGGAAAGGAAAAAGCAAGTGCATACACAAATAAATTACAATAACAAAGGAAAAAGTAGAGTCCCCAGGTTCGCTAACGCGCAAAAAACGGCTTAAGGCGCACGACATGGACGACTTCAGGTCGTGCGCGGCGTCGCTGGGAGTTCGTAATTCCGTCCGGGACGACCTCGTAGTCAAGAGCGCCGTGACGTCGAAGCACCTTGTATGGCCCGAAGTATCGCCGAAGAAGTTTTTCACTGAGCCCACGTCGGCGTATCGGCGTCCAGACCCACACACGGTCACCGGGTTGGTACTCCATGTGGCGTCGTCGAAGATTATAGTGACGGCTGTCGACCCTCTGCTGGTTCTTGATGCGCAGGCGGGCGAGCTGTCGAGCTTCTTCGGCGCGTTGCAAATAGGCGGCAACGTCGAGGTCGTCTTCGTCGGTGGCGGTTGGCAGCATTGCGTCGAGCGTCGTTGCCGGGCTCCTTCCGTAGACCAGCGTGTACGGCGTCATTTGCGTCGTTTCTTGCATGGCCGTGTTGTATGCGAAGGTCACATACGGAAGGATGGCATCCCACGTCTTGTGTTCGACGTCGACATACATGGCCAGCATGTCGGCGATGGTCTTGTTTAGCCGCTCGGTGAGGCCATTGGTCTGTGGGTGGTACGCAGTGGTCCGGCGGTGGCTTGTTTGGCTGTATCTCAGTATTGCCTGAGTTAGGTCAGCCGTAAACGCCGTGCCTCTGTCGGTGATGAGGACCTCTGGGGCGCCATGACGCAGGAGGATGTTCTCAACGAAGAACTTCGCTACCTCGGCGGCACTGCCTCTGGGTAGGGCCCTTGTCTCGGCGTAGCGGGTGAGGTAGTCGGTAGCTACGACGATCCATTTGTTCCCGGTATTGGACGTCGGGAACGGCCCCAGTAAGTCCATCCCAATTTGCTGGAACGGCCGTCGAGGTGGCTCGATAGGCTGCAGAAGTCCGGCTGGCCTAGTCGGCGGTGTCTTGCGTCGCTGACAGTCCCGGCAGGTCTTGACGTAGCGAGTTACGTCGGCGACAAGGCGCGGCCAGTAGTACTTTTCCTGTATTCTTGCGAGCGTCCGAGAAACACCCAGGTGTCCAGATGTCGGGTCGTCATGCAGAGCCTGGAGGACCTCTGGTCGCAATGTCGAGGGCACTACGAGAAGGGAATCGGCTCGAAGCGACGAGAAGTTCTTCTTAAGGAGAACACCGTTGCGCAAGAAAAACGACGTCAGTCCTCGCGTGAATACCTTGGGAACGACGGTGGTCCTGCCCTCGAGGTATTCCACAAGGCCTCTGAGTTCTGGGTCCGCTCGCTGTCGTTCGGCGAAGTCTTCGGCACTTATGGTTCCCAAGAAGCAGTCATCCTCCATGTCGTCCTGCGGCGGTGGGTCGACGGGGGCGCGGGACAGGCAGTCAGCGTCGGAGTGTTTTCTTCCGGACTTGTAAACGACGGTTATGTCAAATTCTTGAAGTCGTAGGCTCCACCGTGCGAGGCGACCTGAAGGGTCCTTCAAGTTAGCTAGCCAACACAAGGCGTGGTGGTCGCTCACAACTTTGAAGGGCCGGCCGTAGAGGTAGGGGCGAAACTTCGATGTAGCCCAGATGATGGCCAGGCACTCCTTTTCTGTTGTGGAGTAGTTGATTTCTGCCTTTGATAGCGACCGGCTAGCATAACTGATGACCCTTTCGAATCCATCGGTCTTTTGCACAAGGACGGCGCCGAGTCCTACGCTGCTTGCGTCGGTGTGGATTTCCGTATCGGCGTATTCGTCGAAATGCGCAAGTATGGGAGGCGTCTGCAGGCGTCGTTTCAGTTCTTGAAATGCTTGAACTTGCGACGTGTCCCACCTGAATTCGACGTCGGCCTTCGTGAGTTGCGTCAGTGGCTCGGCGATCCGTGAAAATTCCTTGACGAAACGTCTGTAATAGGCGCACAAGCCGAGAAAACGGCGTACGGCCTTCTTGTCGGGGGCGTCGGGAAGTCAGCGATGGCAGCTGTTTTCCGCGGGTCCGGGCGAACACTATCCTTGCTGATCACGTGACCCAAGAACAAGAGCTCCTCGTATGCGAAGCGGCACTTTTCAGGCTTCAAGGTGAGTCCGGAGGTCTTGATTGCTTGAAGTACAACTTCAAGGCGCCGAAGGTGTTCGTCGAAGTTTGAGGAAAACACAACGACGTCGTCCAAGTACACGAGACACGTCTGCCACTTCAAGCCGGCCAGTACTGTATCCATAACCCGTTGAAAAGTCGCAGGTGCCGAGCAAAGACCAAAGGGCATGACCTTGAACTCGAACAGGCCGTCTGGTGTTATGAAAGCAGTCTTTTCTCGGTCTCTCTCGTCGACTCCTATTTGCCAGTAACCGGTCTTGAGGTCCATCGACGAAAAGTACTTTGCGTTGTGTAATCGATCCAGGGTGTCGTCTATCCGGGGAAGGGGATACACGTCCTTCTTCGTGACTTTGTTCAGGCGACGATAATCGACGCAAAAACGTAGAGTCCCATCCTTCTTCTTCACTAGCACCACCGGAGATGCCCACGGACTCTTCGACGGCTGAATGATGTCGTCGCGTAGCATTTCGTCGACCTGTTTCTTCACGGCCTCGCGTTCTCGAGTCGAAACTCTGTACGGGCTCTGACGGAGTGGTCTGGCGCTTTCCTCTGTTATGATGCGATGTTTTGCCACGGGAGTCTGCCGAATTCTTGACGACGACGAAAAGCAGTCTTTGTATTGCAAGAGCAGGGTTTTGAGCTGTTCTTTTTTGTGCTTCTGAAGGCTGGGATTGATGTCGAAAGCTGGTTGCGGCGCTTTATTCGTCGGAGTAGGCTCGGGAGAATCGGAGAGGCCGAAAGCATTGCTGGCTTCTACGATTTCTTCGATGTAGGCGACCGTCGTGCCTTTGCTCACGTGCTTGTACTCGTTGCTGAAATTCGTGAGCATAACTGTTGCTTTCCCAGCCCGCAGCTCTGCTACTCCTCTTGCGACGCAAATCTTGCGGTTAATCAAGTGGTGCTGGTCGCCTTCAACAACGCCTTCCAGGTCTGCTGATTTTTGAGTGCCGACGGAAATGATGACGCTGGAGCGAGGGGGAATGGTGACCTGGTCTTCCAGCACATTCAAGGCGTGCTTTCTTGGCGGAGTGTGCGGCGGTAGTGCGTTTTCCGTGGACAGTGTTATTGACTTGGACCTCAGGTCGATGATTGCACCATGAAGGCCTAAGAAGTCCATACCAAGGATGACATCTCTCGAGCAACGCGGCAGGATTACGAAGTTCGCGGGATAAATCCGGTGTTAATGGTGAGTCTCGCTGTGCAGATTCCCTCCGGGGTTACAAGGTGACCTCCAGCTGTCCGGATTTCGGGGCCTTCCCAGGCTGTCCTAACTTTCTTCAGCTTCGTGGCGAACGGTCCACTGATGACAGAATAGTCGGCTCCGGTGTCGACGAGGGCTGTGACGCTGTGGCCGTCGATAAGAACGTCGAGGTCGCTAGTTCGTCGTCTTGCGTTGCAGTTAGGTCGTGGCGTCGGGTCACGGCTACGTCGGTTTGTTCCGCTGCTTCCACGTTGCGTCGTCAGGTCTACTTCGGTCCGCGAGGTTTCGTCGTCAGGGGTTCGCGTCGTGTCCTGAAGCCTTCGTCGTGGCGGTGGCGTGGGCGGCGGAGGGTCTTCGGTAGTTCGTCGTACAGCAACCGCACCTCCATCGGTTGCTGCCCTTAGTTTTCCGGATGCGGGCTAGGTGACCGGCCCCGGGTTGGGCCAGTGTATGGTCGGCGTTGGGGAGAGGCGTAGCGGCCTGGCGACGGCGATCGGGAAGGTCCTAGGGGGGTCCACTGCGTTCCTGCAAGGTAGTCGGCGATGTCACGTGGTCGTTCCCCCTGCTGTGGACGTGGCGCGTCGACGGCGAACCCACGCAATCCCATCTGTCGATAATGGCAGCGGCGGTAGGTGTGGCCGGCTTCTCCGCAGTGGTAGCAGAGTGGACGATGGTCGGGGGCGCGCCAAACGTCGGTCTTCCTCGGTGTGTATCGCTGACCGGCTGGCGGGCGATATGACGTCGGTGGTGGCGGCGGTGGTGCCTGGCGGCGGAACTGCTGGGGCGGCGCGACGTCTTGACGTGGGCGAGGAGGGGGGGGGGTTGCGTCGGGCTGCAGCAGCATAGCTCATTGCTTGAAGATGCGGCGGTGCCGGCTGAGGAACACCCAGTGACTCTGATTTCCTCGCGGACAATGTCTGCGATCGAATCCACTTGAGGCTGCGGCGAAGGTAACAGCTTGCGCAACTCCTCCCGCACGATCGCTCGGATGGTTTCGCGCAAGTCGTCGGTGGCTAGTGAGTGCACTTCGAAATTGGTTGCAGACAGCGTCGAGCGGTTGTATTGTTTCGTCCGCATGTCCAGTGTCTTCTCAATAGTCGTAGCCTCGGTGAGGAATTCGGCGACCGTCGTGGGCGGGTTACGGACAAGTCCCGCGAAAAGTTCTTGTTTGACACCCCGCATGAGCAGGCGAACTTTTTTGTCTTCCGCCATCGCAGCGTCGGCCTGACGGAAAAGTCGAGTCATCTCTTCCGTGAAGATGGTGACGTTTTCGTTTGGCAGCTGCACCCGGGTCTCCAGCAAAGAAGCGGCTCTTTCCCTGCGGACGACGCTTGTGAACGTGTGCAGGAATGCGCTGCGGAAAAGATCCCAGGTCTGCATTGATGACTCCCGATTCTCAAACCAGGTTCTGGCCGCGTCTTCGAGGTAAAAGTACACGTGACGCAGCTTGTCTTCATTGGTCCAGTTGTTAAAGGCGGCGACACGGTCGTATGTTTCAAGCCAGGTCTCCGGGTCTTCAAACGATGATCCGCGGAAGGTTGGCGGCTCCTTGGGATGCCGAAGAAGGATCGGCGCAGGCTGCACGGGGTCGGTCATCGTCGCTGCGGTCGATGTTGGGATCTGCGGCTGTCTGTCTTTTTCGGGAAGGAGCCCGTGCTCTGGCGGCAGTCCCTTCTGCCTGCGGCTTGTTCGACGATCCGGGTTCTCCTTGCCGTCGTCCTCGTCGCGGCTTGGGCTTGGGTCAGCGCTTCGCGGGGGCGTCCGGATCATGGAAGAAGCAGCACCTCCACCAGATGTCACGTGGTCGTGACGTCAACGAAGACAGCAGTCGGCGTTTGCAGGATGAAACTGTTTATTTGGCCGAACTTGTGGCCGGAAAATGAGAACTAGAACTACAGCAATACACGCTGTACAATGATAGCGGCGAACAGGGCGTCGTCCGTCGATCAACTGACAAGCGGTCAAGCGCGTCGGCTTTTATACAGGCGCTATGGAACTTTCCAGCAATATCGCTGATGGCGGCGTTATCTCTCGAGAAAGCTGGAACATTCGCGTGCGGCGCGCAATCTTAACAAAACGATCTACCAAAATCGTGAAGCTTCTCGAACACTGCTTCGGGGCCAGCGTCGAGCGTTGATAACCGTCCTTGCTGGTCAAACTCGAACACATCAAAATAAAAGAAGAAGCGGGCGTGGCAATATCGAGGCACCTATCGCGTTGTGAAGGCGGCACCCAGTGCTTGTGTGAGGGCAGCTTGTTCTTAATATTACTTTCATTTGACCTGTCTTGATAATATACTCTCGTAAACGCAAATTACGGGCGAAATTATCCAAATCTTTTAGCAACTGAAATTCGCTGTGTTCACCTGTTGTTGGACAAAAATTCAGACCGCGACTAAGAACGCTGCGTTCATCAGTCGTTAACGTTGTGTCTGAAATGTTCACGATATTGCTTAGCTCTTGGTTTATAGGCTCCACAAGAGAAGGCGGCTTCGAGGCACCGGAGTGCAATACTGTGGGATTTTTAACCAAAGGAACTACACGTGCAGATTTGTCAGTCGTTTTCTGACTGGAAGAAGAACAAGGAACACCGTCACGGGATAATTTCTTGACGTTTTTTAGATGCAAATGATTCAACCTCAGCAGACTATGCAGATGACAAGTCTGAATTTGCTGCGAGCGTCTTGTTTAATAAGACGCACGCTGGAATAAGTATAACGATCTAACACAACGCGAGTAAGTTCTAGGGAACTATTCTTCAGTATGTCATTCCATCTGGATAAATGACACTGAGACACGTCAGACAAAGCAGGTTTTAGGCAAATGCCTTTGGGGCAACAGATGCAGCTAGGTAGCTATTCAACGTATTGATATGTAGATCACAACGAATCTTTTTTTCAACCACCTTCCTTAGCTTTAAGAATCCCTTAAAACATAGAGACGTAACATTGTTACCGGTAGTGAAGGCCTTTTGTCAATTGGCTGGCGATGCCTGGACGACTTGGGCGTAGGTACTACGAAGTTCGTAGCGCCGACCTTTACGGGAGGCATCCGTTGCGTGCAGAGCTGAAGGTGAGCGCTCAACTGGCGCAGCGAGTGCTGCGGTACATTCTGGACGATTCTTCGAAGCGTTGTTTGTGTACGGACGTTGGAAGGACGGTGACGTACTTTCAGAGGGGCTGCCATTCACTGTTTGGCTTCTTGGCGGTGTGGACATGGGAGGCTTGTTCATTTCGGGTGCTGTCCTTGCACGTTCTTGACGAGGACTGCTCGGAGCGCCGTCCGACCAGGAGCGAGACGTAACGTTGAAAGTCTTATAAAAGAGGTGGCGTATATGGCAGGCCATAAGAGAAACCCCTTCAAAATTCGGGTGGAGACCGTCCGCTGCCAGCACTCTGTGCGGGGGCAGCCATTTGAAGCCGTGATCCAGGAAATACGCGAGCCGAGAATGCGCGCAGGATTTTTTCACCAATTCGTTGAAGTACCATGCTTCTTCGTTGAAACAACGAATGAATGCCGCGTTCGAATATCGTTGTCGGCGGTTCGTGGTCCTTGGCAATATGAGACTGGCGTAGATCCTCGTAATTTCGGGACGCATCTTGGCGATTTCGTTAACAAGTTGACAATAGTTTTGGAAAGCTTTTTGCGCCGAAACTCGGACGATGTCGTTTGTGCCTACATGAAGCACAATTGTTAACGTGGTCCGGGGCACAAAATCCAGCAGCGCAGGCACGTCACTGATCAAGGCACGGCACTGAGACACTAATGCTGACGTATCGACGAGTGAAGGATCGAAGTACTGGTAGATATGCTTGGTTTGGGAGTCACTGACGACAGTCAAGGACGGGGAGGCATTCGGGTACTTCCAGTTGATGCGCTTCGACGCGGTCTTCTTCGGACCCATTGTTTCAAATACCAAAACAACAAAGCGTTTCTAGGTCCGATGAAATATTCACAGAAACGTCAAACAGACGCGCGTGCGAAGCAACTTTATTAACGTTTCGCTCGGGGTCCGAGCTTCATCAGAATGAAATTTGTAGCGACAGTGCTGTTAATCTACATGCCCATATCAAGCGGAGTGAAGATATGTTAACACAAAATGATGTACAAACGTATAGTGATCGGATAAAATGCTACATGAGCCGCACAAGACAATCGTTGATACATGTGATAGGCTGGCGACGCTGAAAAATATACACATATGGAAATGCACAAGTAAGAAAAAAGGAAACATTAAAAAAAACGAAAAAAAAAAACGATAAGGAGATCAGGTATACGCAATAAGAAACAAGAACTCGAAATATTCACAGGTCAATCTGATGTGCAAGTGCACTACACTTTTATGCCTATGTAGGTTAGATGGTTTAAAGAGACAAGCAACTCAATTTGCCAGCGCATTCGTTTAAACCAGACGCAATGGTGTCGAATTTGTGAATCAGAAAGGATTCCCGGGCTTCCCGGTCATAATTTGAGCGAAATCCAGATTCAAGTAGCGTCACCTTAAGGTTATTAAAAGTGTGACCGGGGAGATGCACGTGTTTTGAAATATATATAATTTATGTAATATATATATACCCGTCGCAATTATATATATATATATATATATAATTTGCGACGGGTATAAGCCAGTCAAGGAGCAGATGAAGAAGACGTAAGTTGGTGGAGTCTGCCGACGCCATCATTACCCGACCATCAACCTCTCCTGTAAATAACCACACATTATACTTAAACCTTAACCGTAACAGTTTTCTGGTGGCAGTGCTGGGTAGTCCGACCAAGACGACGGAGCCGCTACCGCTAGCTATACGCCGAAGCCGACGCCTTGTTCGACTGCCTCCAACGCTACCGGAGATCCCGATGTCCAACAACGGCGACCCACAGTCATCTTCGACTCCTCCGTCCCGGACAACCGGAGCCTGGATGCGTCAGATGTAGCCATGGCCTTTCTAAAGAAAGCCCGGTGAGAACGTGGAGGAATGGCTCATCCACTACAAGCGTGTGAGCAATTGGAAAAGCTGCAATCCCACGGCTCAGCTAGAGTATGTCTCTCTCTTGCTCACAGACACTGCGCTGTGGTGTTTCGAAAACCGCGAAGAATGTCTAATGACCTGAGATCCCTTCGCTTCTGAAATCATAGAGTGCTTCGGAGATTCGACCACGAAAAGAAAGCGGGCAGAGCAGACACTGCTTCAGCATGCTCAAATGCTAGATAAGACCTGTACTACGTACATAGAGGTGATCCTCAAGTTGTGCAAGTCGGTGAATCATCAAATGTCCGAAGAGGACAAAGTTGGGCACCTTCTGAGAGTCGTTGCCGAAGATGTGTACAACTACTTCATCGGCAAGGACAGTCTCGCTTTGGTCGCTGACGTCATCAAGCATTGCCGCACATTTGAGACCTTGAAGCTAGGCCGTATCGCGCCAAAGTTCGGCCGGTTGGCTAACGTGGCAATGATTGCGAGCGTCGAAGACAGCTACACTTTCCAGTTTGAACTTACGGTAACAGTACGGCAAATTGTCCGCAAAGAACTCGAACGACACAACAAATCAGTGAACGCCGAACAGCTCGGTTGCGATTATAGCACCCACAACCGACCTCATGAACCTGCATCCGCTGTATCCTCGCTGTCGGCCATGTCCGGCGTTGCAGACTGTCGAGTCGATGAGCAGCGACAGCACCGACGTTCCTTTCCCGATGACATGGCACACGCCGAATATATATATATATATATATATATTGTCACGTGGTTTATTCACGTACAAACGTGAAGGAACGATGAGGAACGTCGAGGAACGTCGAGGGTCCAAAATCCAAGCAAGCGCAAGCTCGGGTCGCGTGGCTACCACTCACGATGTGGCTTGCTTTCTTGGCTGCTTCGTCGTCGTCTCGTACTCTTCACTACATTGGCCCCTGGTGAATAGCGGAGCCATCCTGGCGACCTAAGGCGTTGTCAGTATAGCGGGGTCGTAATAGGGCTTCAGGCGGCTGACATGGACGATTTCCCGACCACGACGACGTAAATCGTGGGATGCTGTCAGAGGCTCAACCTCATAATTGACAGGAGACGTGCGAGAAAGAATGCGGTAGGGCCCCTGATATCGGGCACGCAATTTCGAGGAAAGGCCAGGAGTGCTCGATGGGATCCAGAGCCAAACGAGGTCACCAGTCGTGAAAGTAGAGAGAGGTCGGTCGGTGTCGTGCCGTAGCTTTTGGTGGCCTTGGTCCTCGGTGGTCAGCGAACGGGCTAATTGTCTGCAATCTTCGGCGTATCTGGCAACGTCAGAAATCGCAGTATATTCAGACTAGTCCGGCGTATAGGGAAGCATAGTGTCCAGCGTGCAGGACGGGTCGCGTCCGTATAAAAGAAAGAAAGGTGAGAAACCGGTGGTCGCGTGCGTTGCGGTGTTGTACGCGGACGTGACGAACGGCAGGACGGTGTCCCAGTTTGTCTGGTCTGATGCCGTGTACATTGTCAACATATCACCGAGTGTGCGATTAAATCGTTCCGTGAGGCCATTCGTCTGCGGATGATATGCGGTGGTCATTCGATGAACGATGTTGCACTGGACGAGCAAGGCCTGAATAGCGTCAGACAGGAAAACACGCCCTCTGTCGCTCAAAAGTTCACGGGGAGCACCGTGGCGAAGGACAAAGTTGCGTAAGATAAAAAACGCAACCTCTCTTGCGGTAGCCGTTGGAAGTGCTGCAGTCTCTGCGTAACGGGTGAGGTGGTCCACGCCAACAATGATCCACCGATTCCCAGAGGAAGTCGGGGGAAGCGGGCCATATAAGTCGATGCCGACGCGGTCGAATGGACGTCCCGGACAAGGTAGAGGCTGAAGTGGACCGGCTGGGCGTTGAGGTGGAGCTTTACGCTGCTGACAAGCAGTACAAGCACGTACGTACTTGCGCACGAACGTGTACATGCCGCGCCAGTAGTATCGCTGACGCAAGCGGTTGTAAGTCTTCAGAGCGCCAGCGTGAGCGCTTTGCTGGTCGTTGTGAAAAGCAGTGCAGACTTCTGTGCTCATGTGGCGCGGGATCACTAGCAACCACCTCCGACCGTCAGGTGCGTAATTACGCCGATAGAGGAGGCCGTCGCGGAGTGCGAAATGCGTGGCTTGACGACGGAGAGTTCTTGACGCTGGATGAACCAATGAACCAGTCAGAAAGTCGACGAGTTCGGAGATCCACGCATCCTTGCGTTGCTCCGACGGCATGTCTGCGAAGTCAAGGGGCGTCAAGACAGCTGACGTGGCTGACGGCGAAGCTGTGTCAGGCGGTAACGGTGAGCGGGATAGCGCATCAGCGTCCGAGTGCTTCCGGCCGGATCTGTACACAACACGAATGTCGTATTCCTGCAGCCGAAGCGCCCAACGACCGAGGCGGCCTGAAGGATCTTTCAGAGATGAGAGCCAACAGAGCGCGTGATGGTCCGTGACTACTTCGAAGGGGCGGCCATAAGGTACGGACGGAACTTGTTCAAAGCCCAGATTATGGCGAGGCACTCTTTTTCAGTGACTGAGTAGTTGCACTCCGCTTTCTTCAGGGTTCGACTCGCGTACGCAACAACGTACTCGTCGTATCCTGGTTTCCGTTGAGCCAGTACAGCACCAAGACCGACACCGCTGGCGTCAGTATGGACCTCCGTAGGCGCATTAGGGTCAAAGTGACGGAGTATCGGAGGTGACGTTAATAAGCGCCGTAGCGTCATGAAAGCTTCATCGCACTCTGGTGACCAAGCCGACAGGCCGTTAGAGGCTGTCAGTAGGTTGGTAAGAGGTGCGATGATAGAAGCGAAGTCGCGCACAAATCGACGAAAATATGAGCACAGCCCAATAAAGCTTCGGAGCGTCTTGATGGAATTGGGCTTGGGGTACTCGGCCACGGCACGAAGTTTAGCGGGATCCGGAAGAACGCCTTCCTTGCAGACGACGTGACCTAGTATGGTGAGTTGGCGCGCAGCAAAATGGCACTTCTTGATGTTAAGTTGAAGGCCAGCAGAGGCGAGGCACGTGAGAATAGCGCGAAGACGAACAAGATGAGTCGGAAAATCGCGGGAAAATACAACAATGTCGTCAAGGTAGCACAGGCAGGTATTCCACTTGTGGCCACGAAGGATGTTATCCATCATTCGTTCGAAGGTAGCTGGGGCGTTGCAGAGTCCGAAGGGCATCACCTTGAACTCATAAAGCCCATCGGGAGTAACGAACGCAGTCTTCGGGCGGTCAGGGTCAGCGAGTGGAACTTGCCAATAGCCCGATCGTAAATCCAAGGACGAGAAATATTCTGCTCCTTGCAAGCAATCGAGGGCATCGTCGATGCGTGGCAATGGGTATACATCCTTCCGAGTTATCTTATTCAGGCGGCGGTAGTCGACGCAGAATCTGATAGAGCCATCCTTTTTGCGCACAAGCACGACAGGGGACGACCAGGGGCTCTCAGATGGCTGAATGACTCCGCGCGTGAGCATATCATCGACTTGTTCATTGATAACACGGCGCTCTTCCGCCGAAACGCGATATGGTCGTTGGCGTAAAGGGGCATGACCACCGGTGTCGATGTGGTGCGTGACGCTCGTTGTGCGACCCAGAGATGGCTGACCGCAGTCGAAGGATGAGCGGAACTCTTCTAGAAGGGCCAATAGTTCGCGTCGATGGTCCAATGGTCCAATGATAGATCCGGGGACACAGAAGGGTGAAAAATGTTTGACTTCGGAGGTGCCGCAACAGGGGCTGTCATGGCATTCAGCTGGTGGTGAAGTGGGGCTTCAGCGAACTCCAGAAAGCGAAGCAGGTCAACGGCATGTATGCTTCCCAAACATTCCCCGCGAAGTAGACGAACGGGCGAGGTGCGCAAGTTGGCAATCGGCATGATGGTAGCGCCGGATTCGACGGTGAGTACGGCAAACGGCAGTCGTAGGGCGTGGCGGCGGAGAAACAGCTCTGACGGGGCGAACAGGACAGCGCCGTCAGGAGCGGCCGGACAAGTCAAGGCGACAAGGGTGGACGTGTTTGGGGCTACGTCAGCGTCGGCAGCAATGACAAGTTTACATGCGTCAGATATGGTAGGCCCCGAAGCAGAAGATTGCAGCGGCGTAAGGGCGACTTCTGCTCGGGCGCAATCTATGATGGCGCGATGACGTGAAAGGAAGTCCCAGCCGAGGATAACGTCGTGAGAGCAGGACGGCAGCACGAAAAACTCAATGACGTAAAGTTCGCCTTGAATATTAACGCGCGCGGTGCACACGGCTGAAGGTGCTATGAACTGCGAGTTCGCAGTGCGGAGCATGAGTCCTGAGAGCGACGTGGTCACTTTTTTTAACTGGCGGCAGAGGCTCTCGCAGATTACGGAAACGGCGGCCCCGGTATCAATTAGCGCTTGGGCCGTGGTCCCTTCAACATTGACGTCGATAACGTTTTGCGGCGAAAAAGACGGAGGCCTTGGGCAGTTCGCTTCGCATGCAGTTCTTGCCTCCGGAACTGCAGCGATCAGTTTCCCTCTTGCGCAGCAGGTCGGCGACGCATAGGTGACAGGGAGCGTCGTCGAGGGGACGGTGACCGGTGGGTGTCGTTGGGTCGTTGATCACGGCCATACTCCGGTGGCGACCGGGACGACGACGCGACCGGCCTGCCGTCGGCGTCGAAGTGAGGAGGGGCGTAGTTTGGGGGCGACCTGGACGACGACGCAACTGGCATGCCCACGGCGTCGAATGTTGGAGGAACCAGGCGACAATGGCGAGCGACGTGGCCGGCGAGGCCACAGGAGAAACAGATGGGCCGATTGTCCGGGGTTCGCCACGCGTCGGAGCGGCGGAAAGACGGAGCCGAGGGGTTTGGGATGGGCGGCGACGAAGCATACGCGGATGTTGGCAAGACACGGGGCGGCGTAAGTGGCCGAGGTGGAGCGTAAGGCATAGATTGGTGATACGCAGTGGTCGCCAAGGCATGGGACGGCATCAGTGGTCGAGGTGGAGCAGAGGGCATAGGCTGTTGAGGGGGCCGCGCAGCAACGGCGGCGTAGGTAAGCGGCGCAGTGACGGGCGGTTGTTGGAACATGGGTGGGAGAGCCTCAGCAACTTGCGTCCGAATGGCTTGTTGAATTCCCGGAGCCAGAGGATGCGCCGGCTCGTGAGTGAGCGGCAGTAAGGACAGCTGGCGTGCGACTTCTTCACGGATGAAGTCTTTGATCGTGGGCTGGAGAGTCGGCTGAGTGGCCGGAGGGACAGCTAGCTGCAAGCTGGAGAGCGTGTCGGGGGTCGGGAGGGCCTGACGGGCGATCGCGCGCTGCCTGCGCAATTCGTCGAAACTCTGACAGAGGGAAACTAGCGCAGCGACTGTGGTGGGATTCCGCGCGAGAAGCAGCTGGAAGGCGCCGTCCTCGATGCCCTTCAAGATGTGGTTGATTTTGGCCTCCTCAGGCATAGCGGGGTCGACGCGGGTGCACAGATGGAGGACATCCTCGATGTAACCCGTGTAGGTCTCACCCGGTTGTTGTGCACGCTGACGCAAGCGCTGCTCGGCGAGAAGCTTGCGAGCCGCAGGCCGTCCAAAGACGTCCTTGATAGCAGTCTTGAAAGCTGACCAAGATGGAAGCTCGGCCTCGTGGTTGTGATACCACAGTTGAGCTATGTCGGCAAGGTAGAATTGCACATACCCAAGCTTCATTGGATCGTCCCATCTGTTGCTGGCGCCGACTTTGTCATACCTCGACAGCCACTCGTCCACGTCCGATTCACCGGAGCTCGAGAAGATGAGGGGGTCCCGCTGAGGATACACGGCGCCACAAGTGACGTGGACAGCCGAAGGGCCAGGCTGGGAAGGAGTCTCGGTGGCCATGTTGGTATCACGAGGGGGGGAAGCTTACGGGAGCGAAGATCCAGGGTCGTAGGGGAAACCCACGTACCTCCACCAAATGTCACGTGGTTTATTCACGTACAAACGTGAAGGAACGATGAGGAACGTCGAGGAACGTCGAGGGTCCAAAATCCAAGCAAGCGCAAGCTCGGGTCGCGTGGCTACCACTCACGATGTGGCTTGCTTTCTTGGCTGCTTCTTCGTCGTCTCGTACTCTTCACTACAATATATATATATATATATATATATATATATATATATGTCGAGAAAGATGATTCTAGGTCCGGGTAAATATACGCAGTGAAACAGACGCGCGTACGGAGCGATTTATTGACGTTTCGGCCGCGGGTCCGGCCTTCATCAGAATCGACGTTTCGGCCGCGGGTCCGGCCTTCTGATGAAGGCCGGACCCGCGGCCGAAACGTCAATAAATCGCTCCGTACGCGCGTCTGTTTCACTGCGTATATATATATATATATATATATATATATAGTTTTGAAGTCTTCCTCGCTGTTTTCATTCGCTCTGTTGTACATTGCTGCTGACATGGGTACCTGTTCCGGGAAATTCAGCAGTAAAGACAACACGCATGTGTCCATGCCTGAGGTTACCTCTAAGTGATTACTCTTTCAACGGCGTGAAGTGGCGTTGCGGCAACAAAGCCATTGTGTCATCGGCTGATATTCCAAATGAAATTACCTATGCTGATCAGGAAAGCAGCGTACACTAAAGAACGTGTTGAACGTGTCGTTTCGAATCACAAAAATTCGGCAGATCCCACCTACCGTAGGAATCGATGTTATGCGAAACATGGGTACGAAGGTGGCTGTGTCGAAATTTTTCACATTGAGCGAGACGTTACGGAATGACGCTAGAGAAATGTGCAAATGGTATACGCAGACATATTTTGAAGAGTCGAACATGTGTTATATAACCAGATGTATACAGTTGCTCAACGATTCCAACAGCAACATAGGTGTTACCAACACCTGACGCAGTAAGCTGATATGTAGTGTTCATATTCTTCAATACTCGATATCGCTAATTCGAATAGGACAATGAAGGAACACAGATGCACAGGACAGGCGTTACTCGCAACTAAGCTTTATTCAGAAAAGTTTCCCTAGATATATACACAGCCGAGTGGCACGAGCAGGCACACTGCACGTACGTTACAGTCACAGTTGCAGTTGTTACAGTTGCGTCACAGTTGTTATATGCTTATACTTATCCGTTATGACGGAGAACGCACGCGCGTTTCACGAACTTGAATGTGTGTGTGGAAGGGGTCCTTGGCAGTTCTTGAATGAGGTCATAATCACCCTGATCAGGGAGCACCAGCAGCTGGACAGCACTTGTTACGGATCCGTACGTGATCGCGGTTACGAACGGTCTAAGTGTAGTGAAATGCGAGGTATAGTAGAGCTAGTTGAAACGCAGATGGCTCTTGCGAAGAAGTGATCTATGATGCCTCCTGTCCTGGACGTTGCACCGAGGTCTTGTGATGCACTGTCCACATCCAAGCCGTCTTTTATGCCATCTAAGAACCACGCGTTGTTGGGTTTCATAAATCAATGCTGAAGTCACCGGTAATCATGAGGTACATGGTCCTCTCGGCAGTGTTACTATAGGAAGCATTGACCCCGGTTTTTGCATAATCCCCGTGGTCGAAGTTGCGGACAACGTGGACGAGTGGATGGTAACCCAGCGTCTTTCAGGGGTGCTCTGTCTACAGTTCCCTAACTTTTCTTGCATCCGCCGCTGTGGTATAGCGGTTACGGTACTCGGCTGTTGACCCGAAGGTCGCGGGTTCGATCCCGGCCGCGGCGGTCGCATTTCGATGGGGGCGAAATGCTAGAAGCCCATGCACTGTGCCATGTCAGTGCACGTTAAGGAATACCAGATGGTCAAAATTTCCGAAACCCTTCACTACAGCGTCTCTCATAGTCATATCATGGTTATGGGACGTAGAACCCCAGCAATCACTGTTATTATCACTTTCTTTCCGTGTCAGTATGTATGTTCGCGGTTACTGCGTTGGCTGAGATTATGCTATCACCTGAGGCACATAGCCGCATAACATGAACTGTAGTATACGGGTATGTGCCACACGTGACTGAGGGAAAGGATTTCATGACGTACGCGACACGTATTTTGCGTTATTCACGTCATGACCAGTGAATCGTGTGCGTTATACACTCATCCTATGCTGTGCGAATTTTGGTATATTACAACCTATGGAGACGACCAGGAGAGCGCCCAGACGTAGGCGGCTATCTAGATAGATAGATAGATACGTAGATAGAAACGCCCAAAGTGCCAGAGGTTCGCTAAGAAATGCTTCGCATTTAAAATAGTCCTGATATCTTTTATGCCTCTTGATTGCATTATTACCGCGCGCCGAGCACTCCCAGGTCACGAATGGCATGCACGTTATCAGCGTGAGACAGCATTCTTCATAGGAAAGTGGCGATCGCCGAGAATTCAATAAAAGAAACGCAAGCCAGCAGCAAAGCAGCAGGAGGAAGATCACTCCGTTGTTGCTATGGCAACGGCTCGCGGCCAAGTTTTGTCGCGTTTCCGCGTCTGCTTGCCTACCGTTTCGTCGTCTGTTCCGCGCACACCGGCCCCGCCGCCGTCACCGGCGGCCTGCGCCACTCAGCAGAAGGGGGAGGGGGGGGGGACGTGCACTTGCAGGAGGCCTTGACAGTTTGAGAAAAACACCTATGCTCATTATTCATGTCGCTAAAACACCCCCTCCACCAAACTTTTGGGAGGGGAGCTAGGGGGTATGCCCCTGCGGCATACCACCTAGATTCGTGCCTGGGATCTGGACTCCTAGGTGGCCCCGGTCGGTCTACGAAACTTCTTTCGAAGTACCACGGCCCGTACCGTCTGGTCTAGCAAGCCTCGTACTTGATCTAAGCCGTCAAGTCGCTTGAGACTTGTTGCAATCAAACAATGTCGTGGCACGAGATTGTGCATATGGACCTGCTTAAAGCCTTACTGTCACTGTGCATCTGTCCGTAATTAGCCAGGATGGCTATTTTTCGGAGAAGTAAATGTAATGCAAAAGAGCAGCACTACTTGCAGAAGCAGAGAACGCTGCTCCCGTAGAAATAAGGCGACCATTCGACAATACAAGCTTCGCGTTGTTCTACAATTGCTGGTTACGTTTCTGCGTCTGTCTCTAATAGTAGAGTACTTCTTTAAAACGCTTCATTATATTATCAATGGCTGCCCTCATGCTTGCCTTGGTTTCACTGTGTATTGCCTTCTTATGGTTGAGGTTAACTAAAATGGTGCCCGGTGTTTCCTTTTCTTCGTTATTAAGTAATGGGTTGCGTGATAATAAATATTAAAACATGAGAAATTAACTTGCTCCATTTCCAGAAGCGAAACCGAAACTGCAGCAAATATCTCGGGTGCAATGCTCCAGCGAGAAAACAAGCAAGTAAATCTTCAGCAGTGTTGCATTAGTAATAATAATTGCTGGAGTTCTATGTGTCAGAACAACAATATGTTTATGAGGTGTGCCGCAGAGGAGGGCTGCGGAGATTTCGACCGCTTCGGCTTCGTTAACGTGCATCTAAAACCAAGTACACGAGCCTCTAGCATTTTCGCTTCATTCGAAAAAATGCTGCAGGCGCCGTCAAACCTGTGCCCTTTGGGTCAGCAGCCGAGCACTGTAACCGCTGTAACACCGCAGGCAAACATAAGCAATTCTGAGAAAGACAAAAAAAAAAGAAGAAAACAACGCATTGGGATTCGAACCCGCGATTACGCGCGAACTAGCCAGCACGGTTGATCAACCGATTCAGCCACAGCGCGCGGCGGCTGGCACGTGATAAGATAGGTATTATAAAGATACTACGGTCAAACGCTTCCTTGCAACGCTCCTTGCGAGTGTCCCCACCTTCCAAATAGTAGGAACGAAATGAAGAATTGAAAACAGCTGCTTTCTGTCTGCAAAAATGCACTGTAGATCATAATTCGATGTTTGACAGCGTAAGGAACGAGGACGATATCGGAAGACAGCGCTGAACTTACAACTGGCTATATTTTCAAGCTTCCAGCAATATATACGCGCTTTTCACAAGGAAAGAAAAAAGAATAGAGCAAATGAAGCATACAAAAACTCGTAGAAGCCCAAGAAATTTTTAAACTGTCATAAAAAGGTGCATGAGTGCAGCTTCGCTTGCTCTTTCGAGCAACGAAAGTGAATTTCTCGTGATCGTAAAATATATGTGATATCGATGATGGGTTGTTGTTTCCTGTGACTGCAATTTTTTGTACGCCAGGCCTGCAATTGTCGCCTGACTAAAATCACGTAACATCGCACAACATCTACTTACGTGACTACAATCACGTTAAAACACGTAACAACTAGTCACGTGACTAAAAATCATGTAAGATCATTTAATTAGTCACGCGACTAAAATCCCGTAACGTCACGTAACTACTTATGTGATATGTTTCCGCCAAAAACTTCGGAACAACCGGGTGGCGCGGGGCAACCTCAGCGTGTCTGCACTGGACTCTAAGAAAGTTGTACTTTCCTCTAGATGACTAAAATCCTATCACGTAACTACTAGTGACGCGACATGTCCCCTACAGAACCACGTAACAAGTGCGTAGCGTGGGGAACCGACCGAAACCTGAGAAGAATAGAATATCCAAGTCTAGGCATATCCTACACCCACGAACAAGATCGAGTAAAAAGGGCGCCTTTTTGTCCCACAACAATAATCATCATCTGGCTTGCTTGCGTTTCCTTTCTTGAAAACTCGGCGCTGGCCACTTTCCTACCAGGAATGGAGGAGGAGGAGAAGAAAAACGGAAAGACAGGGAGGTTAGCCAGTTCTCAGACCGGCTGCCAAGAACGTTATGTCACGCTGATAGTGCACATGCCGTTCGTGACCAGAAAGTGCAGGGCGCGCGGCGATAACGCGAAGAAAGGCAAAATAAATGACGATCATTGTTGTGGGACAAAAAGACGCCCCTTTTACACCATCTATTCTGTTAGTGTACACTCTAAGACAAAATCGAGTATTTTGGGAGTGTTTCTGCCACACAACAACAATCGTCATCCACTTCGCGTGCTTTCCTCGCGTTATCACCGCGGTCGCGGCACTTCCCGGTCACGAACGGCGCGCGCGTTATCAGCGTGACATAGCATTCTTGACAGGAAAGTGACGAGAGCTGGGTTTTCAAGAAAGGAAACGCGAGCGAGCGCGTGCCGTTCGTGACCGGGAAGTGCCGCGACCGCGATGATAACGCGAGGAAAGCACGCGAAGTGGATGACGATTGTTGTTGTGTGGCAGAAACACTCCCAAAATACTCGATTTTGTCTTAGAGTGTAGCAAAAACTTTGCACCTCTAGGAATAGCTTGGTATTACTATTACTAGCAAAACCTTAGAAGAAGCTAGGTCGAACACTAGCTCCGCTGTCGGTTCCAGCCTTGCGCAACTGGTACATGCCGTGCACGTTTTTATTTATAGGTGTTTAAAATGGCATCTTACTGCGGTACGTTGAGGTGGGCTGCGAGTGCGTGTGAAAAGCTGCTGAACCACAGGATTTTCGTTTTGTAACTGGCAGCACCAGTCCCTGGACTTCCCCAAAGCTTTGATCCACACGCGTCATATCACACGGACCTCTCTGATGCAGCGCACAGTGCTTTGTGATGTTAAAGGAGAAGGCATGCTGGTCTTTTTCTGTTCACGTAGGACGATAGATATGACAAGAGATGAATAAAAATCCCAGTTTCACCGCAAGGACGATGCAATGAGTGCGATAACAACAAATGAAGTAAGGCTGGCAGCTAACTCTTCTAGATCCTGCAGTCTCGCGCAAGGAGGTTGGTCTCGCGTAACTCTACAAAATGTTGCTGTAACAGAACACAGCCACTCCGGGTCGGAAAGGAAATTTCGCACAGTCTGTTCGCGTTGAGAGCGCAGCATGTAGAAGGGTATGCGAGCCGTCCGCTGATGCCTGTCGAGATGGCGATTTTGATTTCTTTGAAGTTAGGGCGAAATCACTGCACTGCTGTTGAAAAAAGAAGAAATAAAGTTTCCTATTCTTTGCTTGGCTAAATTATCTGTTCGTTTCATTAGTTGTGTCTAACAAAGAAAAGAACCCCTCGAACAATTCGCCTTCTTTCGTTCAGATTACGACAGACACTTGCGTTAGCCCTAAAGTAAAAAGCAAGTGCAAAAGCGTTTAACTTTATCATTTCATTACTATATGCCTCGCTTTTCTAAGCTTAGTTCGTTTCCTTTGCGTTGCTCAATTGTAGGTACCTGAGAAGATCGTAACGAAATCATGAGAACGGAGAAATAAGCTTTCCACCACAATACGCGTACGAGAGTTCGAAAGAGCTTCGTTCACCATAACTTGATCGGGCGTTGTGTTCCTTAGACGTTTATCAAAGAATAAAGTAAGAATTACAAATGTAGATGTGAACGATCTGATACGCGTGGAGTGTTTAAACATGCACTAAAAAAGTCATAAAATAAAGAGAAAAAGAAAAGGCAGCTCAAGATTACAGTCACGAACCGAAACCGAAACGAAAGCTCTTTTTTGTTTCGGCGGCGACATCCTGTGCGAAGCTGTGGAACTAAGTCACGGGTTGAAAAAAAAATGCGGATCTGTCACCAGGAATCGAACCGATGACGGCGCGGTGAAGCCGCGCTCTGAACTTGAGCGATTAGCTCGCTCAGCCACGGTGGACGCCTTGTGGCTGGTGGTAAGCAAGGGTTTATCAATTTACCACAAGCATTTGAAGGACCGCGTTTCAAAAAACGCGTTAGGGAACAACGTTATGCCAATTGCGGCAAGTTGAGAATGGCTTCAAACGAAGGCTGAATGTCAGGACTACATGTGATTCCTGACCACTAACATGACTTGCTTAGTTTTACGACAGTGACCGCTTTTGTCTCGAAAAACAGGCCACATTTTTCGCCATTTCCATAGACTCCCATTGTACAATTTTTAACTGCTCTGGGAACAAAATTGAAGCTTACTGCAACATGATCGCTGCACTCTTCTCGAGCGTTTATGTTCCCAGAAGCGCTCTGTGGTCTGCGTTTTTCAACATTCACCCTCTACACTTAATTATTCGAGGAAAACTCGCTATTTCCATTGAAAACGCGCTAGCTTCGCGCCGCGGCCGCCAGGGGCGCTGGCTGTTAAGTGTCCACAAAAGCTGGATGTCTAAAAAAATGATGATGTGATGTATTATGAATGCGTTGCTTATTTGCCCACAGACTGATGACTATGCGGTTAACAGTGTGAATAAATGAATACATGAATAAATAAAACTTTAAGGACGCCTTTTATTTTTCGCCACTAAACGTAACGTAGCCGACAAGATAACAAGGGCATCTTCCACAACCACTAGGCCCTGGCCTTCCCTTTCCGCGCGACTCCATAGCTGTCTATAGGCCTTCGTTTTAACTCAGGCGCTTAGCGGAAGCTTTCCATGACGTGCCAGAGGATCGCCTTCTTCTTTATCGCCTCAGCTTGCGCGCATTCACAAGCACGAAGCTCCCGCGGGCCTAGCCACTCTTTAGGGGTCATTCAGGCTTTCTACTTCAGGCTGTCGCCTTAATAATCCATCTCGAAAGTTCACTAACACGACCATGGGCCGGTAGAAACCTTGTCGCAGCCCAACGATATGCGCGGCACGGTCGTGTTATGCACTGAAGTGGTAATGCAGCGTTATGCGAACCGCACTGCAGGAGCCAACTTCCGAAATTCATGCGTCACCTAACACGAAAGGTAAAATGAGATACTGACGGATATGGACCGCCTATAGGCAGGCACGCCAGTTCATACTTTGAACTTCACCATGCGAGAATGACCGTCGAAAGTGAACCAGACTTTCTGGTATGTCTGTCACGCTTTTTTTTTTCTTGGGGGGGGGGGGGGGGCTCACATGTGAACATCTGCGTATTATATATACACACGTATGTAAGTGTGCGTGCGTGTGTGTAGAACTTCCGGCGCATGACAGTGCGAAAAAATTCGAGGAGGGGGAGAAAGAGCTGAAGACCCCCGCCCCCGAAGTGTCCGAATAGTGAAATTTCATCTCGAATCGAATAGTGCCGAATGGTGGCCAAAAATATCGAATATCGCATCGAATATGAATACAAAAGATTTTACTAAAAATTCAAAGATCAAAGAAATGAAATCTGCTCATGTCCTCAAGCACATAACGTGGTCAGTGACTGCTACCGAAAGACTACAAATTGCCGTGCAGAAACACGAGCTGTTCCAAATGACCTGGCTTCAGGCTCTCTCACCGTGATGTTGCGGTGTTTCCTGCAGTTGAAAACATGCGCTCACTGGGCACCTCAGTAGCAGCGATGGGAGAAGCAACTCTGGCGACACCTGGATAACGTGCAGCTCCATGCTCTACACTGCGGCATTGGCGACTGCACAGCGTGAACAAATGTTCACATGTGAAGCCAACCACCGAAGGTTTCGCGGGCCAAAGTCGGCATGTTTTACGGCGCTTGCGACATACGCGACCGAACTGCGCAACAAGTCCCTGCCTTCGTTTAGGAAATGATGTTGTGAAGGGGTTTGCAGTCTTCTCATGCGTTTTTTTTTTTTTACTGTGCGGATGTGACATAATCTCCTTAGTATAAACATGAGCTCGCTTCTGAACCAGGATATCGGTGAAAGTTTTAACGAAACAACTACTGTAGCGACGTTAACGTTAGTTTTAGCCACACCACCCTAGCCAAGTTGCACCATTGGCCTTTCTCGAGCTTCAGATATTCGTCCCGTCGAATTTTCCGAGACGTGGAATACTAGCAATTCGAAAGCCGAATTCGAAACTGGAATATTCACACACCTCTAATGTTTAACATATAAAGCAGGGGTCTCAAACACGCCGCCCGCGGACCTCTCGCTTGCGGCCCTACCCTCACACGACTGTTTTCGTCCCGTATGTTCATCTTTTTGTTTCATGCCGGGGTCCACCAAGACTTTGCTGACGTACTGAAGTGGCGAGCTGGTTCGTGGCGACACTTAGCCCGTGGCAAACAGGACACAGGTGTCGTGTCCCCTGTGTCCTGTTTCCCAAGTCTCGCCATGAATTCGCTGACGTATTTCCATCACGGATATGACGTTGGTAAAATGTACGCTAGCGGATGACGAATAAAAAACTGGAAGAAAAAGTTGTGTCGCCGTTAATCGAACCCACGACCACTCGGTCCGGGGCTCAACCCACTGCGCTACCGTGCGCGAGACTCCACAAACGCGCCTTATATCTTTCACACATTCTATTTCGCACGGTGCTCTTGGTTGGCGGCACGGTGCCGTCTGGGAGCAGTGCGTCATGGCACTAACGAGCGATGACAGGCAGCGATTCGGCAACGACGCAGTTGCGGCGTCTCGATGGAACGCCGGCCGCGCTAGCATCGAGGAGTCGCCCACGTTCTTTGCCTTTCGCTTCGTGTTAGCGTGTGACGGCTCGTTGTCGGAGCAGTGCAGCTTCCACAAACACCAACGGTGTTCCGCCTTCAAGTGCGATAGCACCGACTAATAAAACTGTTGCAAAGACGATGTCGACGGCGAATGTCGCGCCTTGGTGGAGGGAGACAGACGCATTACGCGGCAGCGCACACCTTGCCGTATCTCTCGTCACGTAACGACGCTTTGAAGGAGTGCATATCGAGTACCCGTGTTCATTATGTGCATCTTGGCGCGGGATTCACGATATTATGTCTCCAGGTTCCATCGTCACAATATGCTAAGAACTTGAGCTACCACAACGGTTAAATCACGATCATGGGCGTTAGTCGTCGGGATGGAGATGTGCCACTAGGCGTCAGCGTGGGTGAGTCCACGTCAAACGGTGCTGCCAAACACCAACAGACATTTTACAAGCTCTGATTTATCAATGCACAATAAACACTTCTGCGAAGACACGGTTCGCTTTCGTGTTATACCGAGTCTTGTTTATTTCCTTAATAAGTACGTTCATGAGCTACACAAACGTGAATGGTCTCAAGGATTTTTTTCTGAGGCACCCCATGCAGTGTGTTAAGATATAACCGGGAAACAAAAACTATATTTCGAGACCGGCGTCCAGATTCCAGTCATTCGGGAGAGCAGTATCGATTCGATAAGTTTCTCGAAACCTGACGTGAAATCTGACATTTTGTTAACGACCGCCCACTGCAACTTTTTCACTGTGTCCTTGCGAGTTTCGTGACAGCAGGCCGCTAGCTAATGTGACCTAGCGACCCCTGATACAGCTTATCTCTCTACAACCGTGCAGTGCGTTAAGAGCAGCAACAAAATCTGCCGTATATTTTTTATCTGAGAAAATTGGCATTTCAGCTAAGTTTGGGAAGAATTCAAGGACGAATAAAAGACATTTCCGCCCTGCACTACGCGATAAACTTCGCTGCATATGAAACGCTCCAAAGCCCAACTTTTGCTTTTTCCCGCCAAATCAAATAAATTTTACATGAATCGTTAGTATTCTTTTTTTCTGCGTGTGTGGAGCCGTGTTACACACAGATCAGCGAATTTTTAGGCATGAAAATTTTTAAGCATGAAATGCTGCTACCTGCTGTTGTCGGCGACCTTCTATTCGCCGCGAGGTCAGGCTACTATAGGTGGCAGCACCGTCGCCGCGTTTGTGTGGATAGGCGGTCGGCGGCGCGTATACAAATGTACGCAGCGGCGCTTCGCCATCGGCGGTTTGAGTCGATTGTCGGCGAATAAAACGCGTTGACTGCAGCCTAATGGTGTTGTATACGCCCTCCATTGCCACATTAGCGCACGGAACCGGCCTAACGTTCCTATTACATATGAGAGATGCGCAATCTGCCAATCAATGGGCTACTGGCCTTCGGTCACATTTGTGTTTTGCATTGCGATCGATGTTTTTTGTTGCTTTACTTGCACCTGTTTAAATTGTCTTTTGCCTAAACCACAATATAAATAGTGTTGCTCGACTGAGCCAGTTAAGTATTCACTTCTTGCTCTAGCGGCTCCAAAAAAAGAGAGTGTGTATTTCTGCGTAATTAGATGAAGTAGAACTTTGTGCACTCTGCTTTTCTGTTTGCGTGAATACGCGTACTGCTGTAGAAATGCGTGGCTTCAGGTCTTTTTTACCGCTAACCGTCCTCTGCAGACGCTAGTTCATGCTTTGCGGAATCATAAGGATTTCCATATCGCCAACACATCACGAGGTGGTGTCGCTAAAGTTCTGCGTTCACACCTCGACATTTAGTTTTTTTTTTTTTTCGTTTAGGGCGGCGCTAAATGCCCTGTGTGATGCGCTTGAACGAGAAAGTGGCACCCACATTGAAATGATTTTTGGCGAATGGACGGTACGATGGTTAGACCTAGCGCCATACCGACACGTGCATGTACTCACATAATAGAGAGCATACAAGTCTCGTAAGGCGAAATGCTTATTTATATTGTGTAGGCATACGTACAAGCATTCGATACTGTTCTAGCACAACGGAATAAGCTATAATCTGAGGACGTGCATGACGTACGCACACATGCGAACACGGTGTGGCTAGCAGACGACGCAAGGAGCCATCCACACCACGGGGTTTTGTCCGCTCGCCGCTAGGTACCGACTCTCGCGATCTCGCGGCCAATAATGACCTCCCGCTACGCACCAGAGCCGTTATCCGGCACTCAGACGGGATCATAAGGGCATAGTTGCATGCCGAAATTGCTATCGCTGCTACTCGCCTGTGAGGGTCACCGCCATTCCTGTGACGTCATATTTTAGATGCGAAGCATCTTATCAGCGAACTCGATCCGGTGGTGTCCACGCTCCACTGCGCATGCGCCTACTCTCTCTACCACTCTCCTCCTTTACGCAGGCGTTCGGTCTCCTTCTCGCCCCCCCCCCCGGCGCTGCAGCCTGTAAACCCACTCTCTCCTCTCCCTCCCCCAATTCATATAAGCGCGTGCGCTCGGTAAGCTTCCGTCATTCTCGCTTCGCTCCCCTTCAGATGAGTTGTAACGTCAACGTCGGCGTCATTTCGCTTCGCTCCCGTTCACATGAGTTGTAACGTCAACATCGGCGCCAGTTGCAGCAGCACTCCAACCTCTGCCGAGATCGTCGCGGAGCAGCAGCGCAGGTCTCGCTACGTAATGATAACACAAACATTAAATACAAACAGCACACACTAACGGAAACGCCGAGTGAACGTAAACGGAGACTTGGTGCGCCCCCAATGCTGCTTAATATCCCCTCATGGTTCCCTCTAGCGAGAGATGGTGTAATTTTTTTCGCACGCCCGGAGTAACCACATTGCAAAATGAACGCCCAGACTATTTCTTTTTTTCTTTTCTAGACCAACAGGAGCTGGTGGACAGGGCAGGATATGCGGCTTCCTGGACTAAGAAGGCTGCCCACTTTGGGCGAAGAACTTGACTTGCCCTCCAATAAGTATTTATTCTCGCTCTCTTTAACTCAGTTCAGCATTTTTTTTTCGCGACGTACATAGGTGCACTACATTAGAGACACGATTCCCACCACCTGATCAATACGCAACGCAAGTGCTTGCCACACGCAAATAAGGTGACTGGCTTTTTAAGTGCAATGGTCAGACGGTATAGAGCAATAAGAGGTGCACGAAGTGTACATGTCACTTGGTCGTGACTGTGAAGAAGACAGCACTCCGGCCGTCTTCACAGACAGACTAAACTCTCTGTTTGGGCGCACTTCTGCCCGAGAAATGAAAAGTCACGCGGTACAGTGATATTTCCTTGAATTCACGCGATACACACATAGCGGCTAGAACACTCGTCGGGCGTCGAGTAATCTGATCAGCGCTAAGGTGCGTCAGCAATTATGCATGTACTGTCGAAGATTCCAGGCTTATCGTTGGTGGCCGCCCTAGTCCGAGAATAACCTCTACTGTTCGGGTTGCGCGTTCAAGCTTATCAGAACAATCCAAAACAATCGGGAGTGTTCGACATTCCGGTGCGCGCAAGACAGTGGTTACGCGTGTAACGAGTCCGGTTACATAAAAAATAGCAGTAGAAGCATTGCCCTTCTCTGAAAAAAGTATCGCCCCGATGCTGCAAAAGAAAAAGAATTGAAAGGAAGAAACGTATACATGAATATAAGAAAGGCACAAAAACAAGTGTGAAAATAAAGTCCTAAAAATTCCCTAGCGCGCACAGAAAGGCTTCAGGCGCACCACATGCAGGCCCTCGTGGCGTGCCCGGCGCCGCTCAGAGTTCGTCATGCCGTCGGGGACAACCTGGCATTCCAGTGCGCCGAGACGTCAGACTACCCTGTACGGTCCGAAATATCGTCGAAGAAGCTTCTCGCTATGTCCGCGACGGCGTATCGGCGTCCACACTCAGACACGGTCACCGGGCTGGTATTAGACGAAGCGTCCTCGAAGATTGCAAAGGCGGCTGTCGGTCGTCTGCTGATCCTTGATTCGTAGGTGGGCGAGCTGTCGGGCTTCTTCGGCGCGCTGAAGGTACAGCGCAACGTCTAGGTTGTCCTCATCACTGACGGTCGGCAGCACGGCAATGTTGTATGCGAAGGTTATGTGCGGAAGGATGGCACCCCATATCTTGTGTTCGACGTCAACGTACGTTGCCAGCATGTCAGCGAGGGTTTTATTTAGCGGCTCTGTCAGGCCATTCGTCTGCGGGAGGTAGGCCGTTGTCCGGCGGAGACTTCTCTGGCTGTATTTCAACATCGCTTGCGTTAGGTCCGCCGTAAAAGCCGTACCTCTGTCGTGATGAGGACTTCTGGAGCACCGCGACGCAGCAGGACGTTCTCAACGAAGAATTTCGCTACTTCGGTGGCGCTTCTTTTAGGCAGGGCCCTGGTTTCGGCTTAGCGAGTAAGGTAGTCTGTGGCTACGACGATCCACTTGTTGCCGGACGTTGACGTCAGACTTGGGCTCAGTAAGTCCATCCCGATTTTCTGGAACGGTCGTAGAAGTGGTCGATCGGCTGAAGAAAGACTGCTGGTCTTGTTGGCGGAGTCCTGCGTCGCTGACAGTCTCGTCATGTCCTTACGTAGCGAGTGCGGCAAGTCGCGGCTAGTAGTACTTTTCCTGTATTCTCGCAAGCGCGCGGGAAACACCGAGGTGTCGAGCCATCGGGTCCCCGTGTAGGGCCTGGGGGACGTCTGATCGCAATGATGAAGACACCACGAGGAGGCAGTTGGCTCGTGCTGGCGAGAAGTTCTTGTTTAGAAGAACGTCGTTTTAACGACGTCAATCGTCGTCTAAATACGTTGGGTACAACGTAGGTCTTGCTTTCTAAGTATTCTGCCAGGGTCCTCAGGTCCGGACCACTTCGTAGTTTTTCTACGAAGTCGTCGAGACTGATGAGTCCCAGGAAGGTGTCTTCGTCAAGATCAACAGGAGCGTGGGACAAGCAGTCGGCATCACAATGTTTTCAACCGGACCTGTAAACCACGGTGATGTCAAATTCCTCAAGTCTGAGGCTACACCGTGTGAGGTGACCTGAAGGGTCCTTGTGGTTTCCTAGCGAACAAAAGGCGTGGTGGTCGCTGAGGACCTCGGAGGGCCTGCCGTACAAGTAGGAACGAAACTTGGACGTTGCCCAAATGATGGCAAGGCACTCCTTTTCTGCCGTCGAATAATTTGTTTTCTGGGAGAATCTGGCTATCGTGCACCAATATTGACTGCTGTGGCTGAGGGTTTACAGAGGCGTAGCCTACTTGCACCACATCTCCCATAGCCTCAAAAAGACAGGTAGTAAAGCAGAAGTTCAGGTGTTGTTTTCTGCCCCTGAGCGCCTTCAGGATCTATGTGGACGCGTAAATAAAGATGGGCCAGCGGCCACTTGCTCCGCGCAGCAACGCAGACGTTTTGTGGAATGCACGCGCAATGTCGTCTATTGTATATCCTTGTAATGCGATCAAGCGTATATCGGGCACAGTGGCAGGTGCTTGAACGGCAGACTCAGGGATCACTATTATAACGTCAACACAGCTGTTTCCGGTCAAGGCATTGCCTAGAAGGACTGACAATTGGGCACGTTGGTACGAATTCATACTACTGAAACGGCGCCACAAGGGAACACGAATGCGCACGAAAAAGAGGACACGAAACACAGGCGCCGGCGCTTGTGCTTCGTGTCCTCGTTTGCGTGCACATTCGTGTTGCCTTGTGGCGCCGTTTCAGTAGTATCATTGCATGGCCGACATTGTGGATACGTCCCACGCTTTGAAGGTACAGTCAACCACAAAAGTTTGCGGACCACGCGAGCGCGTGCCAGACTGCCTATCCGCGCCACCTAGCGGTACGCCACCTAGCGGCGACAGGGGCGCTCTCCCGGATATGAGCCCTCTTGGTACTCGCCTGCATGTTAATTTTTTATTCCCGTGCATGACATTGTTAGTTCGTTGTGTTGACGCAGAGCGCTGTCTGCGATAAGACCGCCACATATCTGCCTTGATAGCAGTATCGGAGCAATCACTGCAACCTTTGTCGACTGGTGTGCCAGTGGGTAGATAAGTTTCACGAAGCGCTGCGACGATTTTTTTGCGCGACGTTTACTGGCGCACTTTGGTTGGCAGCATCTTGGTCCAATGAGTGTTGCTGCTTCTGCGTCTTGAGAGAAATGGTAGGGAGGTGTTTCACTGTCATCAAAAATAAAGAAAAAGCGGATGCATAGAAAATTTTCTTTCACACATAGGCGCATCTTCGCATCAGTCGCTGAAAACGTAGTAGACTTGCTTCTCGCCACGTGGTGATTGCCTATTTGGAAAGATGCCGCTCCGTGTTCCACTTGACGAAAGAAGGCACATGGTGCGTTTATTTATAGAGGGAATACCTCAGCGCGAAATCTGCCGCCGAACCAACAGGAGCCGGACTGCCGTGAACAGGATTATTCAAGCTTTCCGCGACGATGGCAGATATGGAGTGGGCGTCCAAGGGCCACGACTGAGGAAGAGGCTGATCCTTTTCAAAGTGCAGAGGATATCCGAGAAGCGCTCTCGCTCACGGTGTCGTCTGAGACTGTAAGAAGAAGGCTGAGTGAGCTTGGCCTGCAGTCTTTCGTAGCAGCCCAGAAGCCCTGCCTCTCAGACAGCCAGCTACAAGAACGACTCATGTTCGCTACAGCAATGAAAGATTGGACAACAGAGGAATGGGGCGATGTCATCTTTAGCGACGAGTCAACTTTTTCCACGCGCTGGGACCAACGGAAGCGGGTTTGGCGTCCACTAAACTGCAGGTGTATTTACAGTGTATTGGCAGTTAATTCACGAAGCTAATTCTGCATCACAACATGTTTCACGTAAAATGAGGTTTTGGATATTACGAGATTTTTCTGTAGTGGTATTATGTTGAAAACATGAACGATTGTTTCATAGTACTACGTACTCTGAAGCTAATTAAAAGCTGATAGTGGGTCTTTCGGTACTATCTAATGATGTTCGCACGTTTTCTATTGCAACTCTTTAACAGCATTATAAAGTTCATACGCAAGAGGAATCACAACATTTTTAGACGCGCCGCTGGAACCCAATTGTATGCTATTTCTTGCAGATATCTGCCTAATTTCACACAGAGTGTTCTATCCAGTGGACGATGTTCCGTGAGCGTGTGGGGAGCAATCAGCAAAGATGGCCTTGGTCCCCTTGTGCGTCTGGAAGGGCCCTTCACCGCGTCACGGTACTGCGACGTCATAACCAGACACCTCGTTCCGTATGCGCTGGATGGTCCCTTCAGCGACGGCTGCTACTTTTTTCAACACGACCGCAGCCCGATCCATAAAGCACGTATCGTCCAGTCATTGCTAGAAAAACATGCTGTTTGCCAGCTTGAGTGGCCTCCATGTGGCGCCGACTTGAATCCCATAGAAAATGTCTGGGGCATGTTGAAGAAACGGCTGTCCACACGAGCCAACCGCGGCCGCACGGCCGATACGCTGTGGCAAGCGATCGCACAAGAATGGGAAAGCCTGCGCGGTCGACCGGAGATTACTGAATATTTGTACGAGTCGATGCCCACACGCATCAATAAGGTGCTAGAAAACGGCGGCACTTCCTTGAAGATCTTTGAGAGATCTATGTTTCATGACACTTCTGTAAATGTCTTGTGAATAAATTCATCCCCTTCAGACACGAATTATGATGCACTGTCTGCAAATGCGTCAAATGCGCATGGCATCTTTCAAGACGCTCACTATTACATTCCAAGAAAGAAAACGAAGCAATGTGCTGTTTTGTGCCAGTTTCAGTAAAAAAATTTAATTAGCGTGTAACTCATTATCTAATTATTCTGAAATCAGTCAGCTTCAATGCTTTCATAAAAAGAA
Source organism: Rhipicephalus sanguineus (assembly GCF_013339695.2). Classification (NCBI taxonomy): domain Eukaryota; kingdom Metazoa; phylum Arthropoda; class Arachnida; order Ixodida; family Ixodidae; genus Rhipicephalus; species Rhipicephalus sanguineus. The sequence continues at coordinate 1,403,024 of NC_051176.1, read as the reverse complement.
TCAACTATTAGGCCCGAAACGCACGCACACTTGCTTTTTCGGTTGTATTCGTGTCGACCAGAGAAAAAAAATACTCTTGACGTTGGTCTTGGAACGCGGCACGTCGAACGATCGTCTAACATGGTAGTGTCTCCAGCAAAGTGATCATCTGCAGCAATACGCAGGACAATGAAGTTAACTGACCGCTAGTTGTCCAATCAGGAAGCGAACACGAATGTGCACACTGAGTTTTAGGTCATTTGAAGAAACACGTAGCGTGGGACGCGCCTCCGAAGTTCGAGTCCCCAAACGAGGACGCCGTGTCGCAAAGGGTTATAAAAGAGTCATCGCACCCGATTATTTCTTATTTTTCTAAATGTAACCACTATAGCAGCGCGGTGGTTCGGGCTTTGCGCAGCAAAACCTGGGCGCAGGCGATCAAATCCCGGCCGCTACTGTCACTTAGCGAGGGGGGAGGAACGGAAAAATTCTGCCTACTGACTAAGCATCTGTGTCCCATGGCTGCCTCACCGCTCACTCACGCACTCACGAAAAAAAAAACAGCGTGGCTACGCGAAAATAGAACTGATAACAGCCGAAGAATACGCTGTCTGATTACTTGTACTGATATTCTGCTCTCAAAATATAAGCAAGTAGCCCTGGCTAACAAAGAGCGCGTCACGTTGACAGAGATAGGTAGAAAATATTTGCGCACAGTGCGAAAATAGACAGGCCATAGATTTAAGGAGGGATGTGTCTTCAACGTAGCGCTGCTGTCGATCGCTGGTGACGTAGCGGAAGTGTCGCGAAGAGGCTCTTGGCCACGCGCTCGCGTGGTCCGCAAACTTTTGTGGTTGACTGTACGGCAGTGCTTAGACGCTCATCCCACAAGATGACCAGATTAATAATCGAAGCTGCACACATAGAAAAATATGATTGCGCATGTGTAGGCAAGGCGGCGCTAGCGCTGATCGAGAAAGAAAATCAGTCTCTTGATATGTATAGTTATATAAGTGAGCGGTTGTAACGAGTGCACGAAAAGTGCACGGGGTTGTTGAACAGTAGTTTATTTTCGTGTGTTGATATATATTTCATGCACTGCTGCAAATAAGAGCAGTTGTGAGTCCGCGCTCGAGTGTGTGCTCCTTCCGTCCCTGTCTTCTTGCGCTTTTATTTTTGTTACAATGGTAGCAAACTAACTAGCCCACAGGCAAGCACTAACAAACTTCTTTCCGCCTTTGAGAAGGACCGGCTAGCATAACTTATATGACCTTTTCCTTGAATTAACAAAGCGCCGAGGCCTACACCACTTGCGTCAATGTGGATTTCGGTCTGTGCGTCTTTGTCGAAGTGGCCAATTATGGGCGTTGACTGATAACGTCGTTTGAGTTCTTGGAATGCTTCTTCTCGGGGCGTTTCCCATTTGAACTCGACGTCTGTCTTCGTTAGGGGCTCGGCGATGCGGGAAAAGTTATTTACAAAGAGCCTGTAATAGACACAGGGACCGAGACCTTCTTGTCCCCGGGTGGCTGGAATGTAGCGTCTTCTGGGAGTCGAGGCGCACTCCAGCCCTGCTGATTACATGTTCTAAAGAGAGAAGCTCTTCGTATGCGAAGAGGCACTTTTGTGGCTTCGCTGTAAGCCCTGATGACCTGATTGCTTGGTGTTCGTCAAAGCTTGATGTGAAGACGACAACGTCATCCAAGTAGACAAGTTTGCCACTTCAAGCCTGTCAGCACTGTGTCCATCACGCGTTGTAACATTGCAGGTGCCGATCAGAGTCCGGCATGACCTTAAGCTCGAACAGGCAATCTGGCTTGATGAAGGCGGTTTTCTCTCGGTCCCTTTCATCGAGGCCCGTATTCACAAACCAACCTTATCGTAACGCTATAAGGCGGCCTTTCGTAAGGAAGGGAGAAGTGTAAGGATAAGAAAAGGCCGCAGTGCGTTTCATAAGCTCGCCTTATTCGGTTTTAAGGTAGCCTTATGGAAGGCGGCCTTGTCGTCATAAGGAACGAGCATGGGAGCGAGGCTATGAACATTTACTGGCTCATTGTTGGTTTATTAGCAAGAAAAAAAAATGCTGTATGCTGCTCAAAACAATAAGAAAAATGCAGGAACGCATACCCGTGCAAGTTTCGGTAAGAACGCGCCTCGTCTTGCCGCGCCGTTTGCTCCTTTTCTTTGTTCACGTTTTACCGTTGCCATAGCAACCGGGGGCTCGCGTAGACGCGCCGCCACATGCGGAGACAGATGCGCCGGTCGACGAAGCGCTGGTTTCAACGAGGGCACCGACAGGCGCATGAAGTTGCGAGCGGTTTTTCTCCGTCTGCCTGCGTGTGTGGCTGTTTGCGTGGGTCATGCATAAGCTTGTTACTGAGTGCGACAGAAAGGCGAAAATTGAATTTCACTGAAGATCCAGCGCTTGTAATCGACTTGAAAGCGTCGCATTGTCATAGCGAAAAATTGTGTTAGCACGCGGTGTTAATGAACGACAACACGAGAAAGTGGGAGCAGCTCAAAGAAGCAAGAGCGATGTGCGCACCGAGGACCGGCTACGTGAGTGCAAAAATGGGTAAAAATATCCCATCCTGCAGTGAAACACGCAGGATTTCGCGCCGTACCCGACCGGTTTTGTCACACGTTTCATAATGCGGGGCAGTGTGGAAGTCAGCATTCGCAATTTGAAAAGTACCTGCGCCGTAGAAACAGAGCGCCACCAGCAGCTGAAGGAGTGGTGGCACGGGCAAACCAACGTAGTGGGGGCCGTTTGGAGCGGCAAGGTCGGGGACATGAAGTGCCCGCTTCGAGAATCTGCTCCGCAGCCCATCGTCGCTGAACTATTCCATTTCATTATGATGGTCGCCCAACACTCGCAGCGTTAATTGCACATATGGACGCCGATCGCGCACGTCACCTATTCTTTAATGACACTGTAAACTTCTAGCGGAATCAGCCATAGCGCGCCGCATAAGTGGCGCCTTAAGGCCCGTATTCACAAACCGACCTTATGTTAACGCTGCGGCCTTTCGTAAGGAAGGCAAAAGTGTAAGGATAAGAAAAGGTCTCAGGGCATTTCATAAGCTCGCCTTATTCGGTTTTAAGGCAGCCTTACGGAAGGCGGCCTTGTCGTCATAAGGAATGAGTATGGGAGCGAGGCTATAAACTTTTACGGGTTCATTGTTGGTTTCATAGCAAGAAAAAATAGCTGCATGCTCCTCAAAAGAATAATACAAATGCAGGAACGCATGACCGTGCAAGTTTCGCTAAGAACGCGCGCCGTCTTACCGCGCCGTTTGCTCCTTTTCTTTGTTAACGTTTTAGCGTTGTCATAGCAACCGGCGGCTCGCGTAGACGCGCCGGTCCACGAAGCGCTGGTTTCTACGAGGGCGCCGACAGGCGCGTGAAGTTGCGAGCGGTTTTTCTCCGTCTGTCTGCGTGTGTGCGTGTGTGGCTGTTTGCGTGGGTCATACGCTTGTTATTGAGTGCGACAGAAAGACGAAAATTGAATTTCACTGAGGATCCAGCGCTTGTAATCAACTTGAAAGCATCACATTGTGATAGCACGCGGTGTTAGTGAAGGACAACACGAGAAAGTGGGAGCAGCTCGAAGCAGCAAGAGCGACGGGCACACCGAGCAGCTGCTACGTGAGTGCAAAAAGGGGTAAAAAGTATCCCATCCTGCAGTGAAACACGTTCGCTTCCCCGCCGTACCCGCACTGATTTTTTCACACGTTTAATAATGCGGGGCAGTATGGCTAGGGTATGTCCACCAAGTCACCATTGACAATTTGAAAAGTGCGTGCGCCGTAGAAACATAGCGCCAGCAGCAGCTGAAGGAGTGATGGCACGGGAACACCGACGTTGTTGGGGCTCGTTTCCAGCGGCAAGCTCGCGAGCATTAAGTGCTCGCTTCGAGAGGCGGATTCTGCTCAGCAACACACCGTCGCTGAACCCTTCCATGGAATTTGGACGGTTCCCAAGCACTCGCAGCGTTAATTGCACATATTGACGCGGCCGGTAGCGTACGTCACCTTTTCTTTAATGATTTTGTAAAGTTTCTTGCGTAATCGGTCATAGCGCGCCGCATAAGTGGCGCCTTAAGGTACCTGCCGGGCTACCTTATCGAACGCCACCTTTTCACGGCGATAAGGTTAAGGAAAGGTTGGATTGAGGCATAAGGTTTGTTTATGAAACGCGTTAAGGGGCCGAAAGGGTAAGCAGAGCAAAATATAAGGATAAGGTTGGTTTGTGAATACGGGCCTTATGCTTCAATCCAACATTTCCTTAACCTTATCGCCGTGAAAAGGTGGCGTTCGATAAGGTAGCCCGGCAGGTACCTTAGGCCCGTATTCACAAACCAACCTTATCCTTATATTTTGCTCTGCTTATTTTTTCGGCCCCTTAACGCGTTTCGTAAACAAACCTTATGTCTCAATTCAACCTTTCCTTAACCTTATCGCCGTGAAAAGGTGGCGTTCGATAAGGTAGCCCGGCAGGTACCTTAGGCCCGTATTCACAAACCAACCTTATCCTTATATATTGCTCTGCTTACCTTTTCGGCCCCTTAACGCGTTTCATAAACAAACCTTATGCCTCAATTCAACCTTTCCTTAACCTTATCGCCGTGAAAAGGTGGCGTTCGATAAGGTAGCCCGGCAGGTACCTTAGGCCCGTATTCACAAACCAACCTTATCCTTATATTTTGCTCTGCTTACCTTTTCGACCCCTTAAGGCGTTTCATAAACAAACCTTATGCCTCAATCCAACCTTTCTTTAACCTTATCGCCGTGAAAAGGTGGCGTTCGATAAGGTAGCCCGGCAGGTACCTTAGGCCCGTATTCACAAACCAACCTTATCCTTATATTTTGCTCTGCTTACCTTTTCGACCCCTTAAGGCGTTTCATAAACAAACCTTATGCCTCAATCCAACCTTTCCTTAACCTTATCGCCGTGAAAAGGTGGCGTTCGATAAGGTAGCCCGGCAGGTACCTTAGGCCCGTATTCACAAACCAACCTTATCCTTATATTTTGCTCTGCTTACCTTTTCGACCCCTTAAGGCGTTTCATGCCTCAATCCAACCTTTCCTTAACCTTATCGCCGTGAAAAGGTGGCGTTCGATAAGGTAGCCCGGCAGGTACCTTAGGCCCGTATTCACAAACCAACCTTATCCTTATATTTTGCTCTACTTACCTTTTCGGCCCCTTAACGCGTTTCATAAACAAACCTTATGCCTCATTCCAACCTTTCCTTAACCTTATCGCCGTGAAAAGGTGGCGTTCGATAAGGTAGCCCGGCAGGTACCTGAGAGTAGAGCGTCTTCAAATCCATCCATGAGAAATACCTTGCGTCGCACAGCCGGTCCAAAGAGTCTTCTATCCGTGGGAGGAGGTACACGTACTTCATGACATTGTTCAAACGACGACAATCGACGCAGAACCTCAGGGTTCACTAATATTAGAGGCCACGGACTCTTGGATGGCTGTATCTGCATCACGTCGACTTGTTGTTTTACGCTTCTGGTTCTCGTGTCGAAACTCGATAGGGACTCTGACGGAGTGGACGAGTACTTTCTTAGGTTATGATACGGCGCTTTGGAAGTGGTGTTTTGTAGCGTTAGCTACACTGGGCCTAGCCGAGCCAGTTTCGCGCGCCTCCTCAAGAGCCGTGCTGCGCATGCGCGTGGATCAGTGATGTGACACAGCTGGAGCAACAGGGCCGGCACATCCCGCGCACTCCGCCGCCGCCGCGCGCGACTCGCCGCCGCCGGTCTGCACTTTCCAGAGGAGTGCCGTCGTAGCCGTGGCAGACATACTAGCGCCGGCGCGCGCGCAGCTATTCGCCTTCACTGCGCTGGAGCCGCTTGATAGCGCCTCTGACTGGCGTTTGCCAGTGTGGTATAGCCATAGAGAAGGAGAGCGCAAATGCTGCTCAACGGCGCAGAAGAGCGGAGAAGCTTAAGTCATCGGATCCCGAATAATTGCCTGGCAAAATATTGTCACGTTTAATACAAAGGCGACGTGCACAAGGCGGCGATACAAGGCCCCAAGTCCCGAACTGGGTCGGCACAGCACAGCCAAAACAAAGGCACTGGCGCGAGAGCTACTGCGTCTTCGTCTGCCTGTTTCTCGCTGGCATATTAAGCGCGTGGCATTGCCCCTCCTCCCGCAGGAGCATCGCCTCGATGCTCAACGAAGCATTCACGGTAAACATAAACGAAAACCTAATGTCATCAATGTCACAATGTGTAGTATGGTTTTAACCGCACCACGTGCACAATCTCGGGTCGTGGCTGTCGGCGTCGTGGTGATTGGCTTCCGTCCGGAAGGACTTCGTAGTTGACGTCGCTCACTCGTCGTAGCACTTTGTAAGGGCCGAAATACCGACTGAGAAGCTTTTCAGAAAGACCTTTGCGGCGCACGGGGGTCCATACCAACACTTGGTCACCCGGTTGGTAATCGACTTGTCTGTGGCGGAGGTTGTAGCGCCGTGTGTCGACGTCCTGTTGTTTCTTGATGTTCACGCGGGCCAGTTGGCGTGCTTCCTCGGCTCGTTGCACAAAACACTCAGCATCTTCGTCAAGATTGTCGATGTTGTCAATGTCGCAGGGGAGCATTGCATCCAACATCGTCTGAACATCACGACCGTATAGGAGACGAAACGGCGTGAAGCGTGTGGTCTCTTGCGTAGCGGTATTGTACGCGAATGTTACGTAAGGCAGCACCTCATCCCACGTCTTGTGCTGTACGTCTATGTACATAGACAGCATATCAGTTATCGTTTTGTTCAGCCTTTCGGTCAATCCGTTTGTCTGTGGGTGATAGGCTGTTGTCTTGCGATGCGTGGTGCAACTTAACTGAAAAACCTGCTCAAGGAGCCTTGCCGTAAACGCCGTTCCTCGGTCTGTGATGACGCAGGATGGAGCGCCGTGGCGTAGTACAACGCTCTCTGTAAAAAACTGAGCGACTTCGGAAGCTGTGCCTTTGGGAAGAGCCTTCGTTTCAGCGTAGCGGGTTAAATAATCTGTAGCGACGATTATCCACTTGTTTCCCGAAGACGACAAGGGAAACGGGCCCAGGAGGTCCATGCCGACTTGATCGAAGGGGGTTCTGGGTGGCTGGATAGGGTTAAGTAACCCCGCAGGCTTAACAGATGGGGACTTTCGGCGCTGGCATTCGCGGCAGGCTTGAACGTATTGTTTAACGCAAGCGGCAAGTTTCGGCCAGTAGTATGACTTGCGTACCCTAGCGAGGGTTCGGGTGATGCCCAGGTGGCCAGATGAAGGTTCGTCGTGGCAGGCAAATAGAATTTCGTCACGAAGCCCTGCTGGAACGACCAATAGATAAGTTTTGTTGCTGGCAGCAGCGTTCTTCTTGTACAACACGCCCTGTCGCAAACAAAAGGATGACAATCCGCGGGCGATATTCGGGGGCAGAGATACGTTGCGGCCTTCTAGATGTTCCATTATAGGTCGCAATCCAGCGTCTGCTCGCTGCCGTGTAGCTAAGTCTGTTATGCTTACGGCTCCAAGAAAAGGGCAGTCATCTTCGAGGTGTTGAGCGGGAGGTTCAACTGGCGCGCGTGATAACGTGTCTGCATCTTCGTGTGCGTGACCTGACTTATACACGATAGTGACGTCGTACTCCTGCAGACGTAAGCTCCACCGTGCTAGTCGTCCGGAAGGGTCTCGTAAGTTCGCGAGCCAGCACAGCGAGTGATGATCCGTCACTATCTTGAATGGGCGGCCATAGAGGTACGGTCGAAATTTAGCAAGTGCCCATACGACGGCAAGGCACTCCTTCTCCGTGGTACTGTAGTTGGACTCCGGGCGTGATAGGGTGCGACTTGCGTAAGCGATGACTCTTTCAACTCCCTCCTGCCGCTGCACGAGTACCGCGCCCAGACCGATGTTACTGGCGTCGGTGTGAATTTCTGTTTCGGCTTCCTCGTCGAAGTGCCCAAGAACAGGAGGTGATGCCAGGCGATGGCGAAGCTCGGTGAATGCAGTTTCTTGTTCAGAGCTCCAAACGAATGGTGTGTCGGCTCTAGTGAGTCGAGTAAGTGGTTCGGCAATTTTCGAAAAATTGCCTATAAAGCGCCGGTAGTATGCACATAGCCCAAGGAACCGCCGAACACTTTTCTTATCGGCAGGAGTCGGGAAGGCTGCTACAGCGGTGGTTTTCTCGGGGTCAGGACGAACGCCTTCCGCGCTCACAAGATGCCCAAGGAACTTCAGTTCTTCGTAGCCAAAGTGGCATTTCTGTGGCTTTAACGTAAGGTTAGCCGACCGGATTGCCTCGAGTACTTGTCGTAGTCGCTTCAGATGTTCGGAGAAGCTGGCTGAAAATACGACCACGTCATCTAAGTAGACAAGGCAGCTTTGCCACTTTAAGTCGGCTAACACACTGTCCATCATGCGTTGGAAGGTAGCTGGCGCAGAGCAGAGACCAAACGGGAGCACTCGAAATTCATAGAGGCCATCCGGCGTGACAAAGGCTGTTTTTTCACGGTCGCGTTCATCAACCTCGATTTGCCAATAGCCACTCTTCAAATCAAGGGAAGAAAAATACTTCGCTCGCTGTAGCCGGTCAAGAGAGTCATCAATACGCGGCAGCGGATAAACGTCTTTTTTTGTGACGTTGTTGAGCTTTCTGTAATCGACACAGAAGCGAAGCGTACCATCCTTCTTCTTGACCAGGACGACGGGTGATGACCACGGACTGTTCGAAGGCTGGATAACGCCATCGTCGATCATTTCCTTGACTTGCTCCTTAATGGCTGCGCGTTCTTTCTGCGAGACACGGTATGGCTGTTGGTGGATAGGTCTTGCGTCATCGTAAGTGATTATCCTGTGCTGCGTGATTGGCGTCTGACTCACTTTAGACGATTGAGCAAAGCACGTCCTGAATTCAAGTAACAGCTCTCGCAAGGCCTTCTTGTGCTCTTCTGACAGTGCGTTGTTGATGTCAACATCTGTTACGGCTTGTCCATCGCGGCTACTGTCTTCACACGTAAACACTCAATGACGTCCTCCAAGGCTTCAGCGTAGGCGACGGCAGTGCCACGGAACAGGTGACGATGCTCATTTGTGAAATTCGTGATCATGACCTCGGCTTGACCGTTCCTAATGTCAACGATGCCTCGTGCCACAGAAATTCCAAGCGCCAGCAACAGGGAGACGTTGCACTCTGCCAGTGTTTCACCATCACTTGTTCCTTCGGAAGACACCTGAATCATGATACTTGCACGAGGTGGTATTGTCACACTGTCGTCGGAAACACGAAGGGCGGCTGTACGGCGGCAGGTGTCCTTTGACGTAGCCTTGACTGTAGAAAAGGAAATGCAGCGTCTGCGTAGGTCGATTATGGCACCGTGTTCCCGAAGAAAGTCCATTCCGAGAATTAATTCGCGGGAGCATTCGCGTAGCACGAGGGAGCTGACCAAAAACGTGGAACTTCGTATTTGTAGCCTCGCAGTGCACACACCAAGCGGCGTGACAACATGTCCTCCAGCAGTGCGTACGTGGGACCCTGTCCAAGGCATGATAACTTTCTTCAGTAGGCTGGCCAATTTTCCGCTAATAATCGAGTAGTCAGCGCCAGTATCTACTAGAGCAGTTACATTCCGACCGTCGATAAGCACAGGTATGTCCATTGAAATGTCGCCAGGCTGGGATACATGCGTCGTCGAATTTCCGTCGGTCCGATGTCTCGTCGATTGGAGGTCGAGGTCTTCATCACGTCGATAATCAGCGGCCTCGCCTCGAAAGGTCGCTGGCGTCAGTTTTCCAGGTGAGGGCTCGGAGATCGTCCTTGCGGCATCCGACTCCTGTTGCCCGAATAGGATGGCGACCGTGGTGATGGTGAACGCGACTGACGCCTGGGTGGTAGACGCTGCCGAGCGATAAAATCTTCAATTTCGGGTGGTCGCTGTCCGAACCGGGGACGGGGTGAATTGGCAGGAAAACCCTGAAGGCCAAGTCGCCGGTACTGGCACTCTCGGTACACGTGACCCGCCTCACCACAGTGGTAGCAGAGCGGTCGTCGGTCCGGCATGCGCCAAATGTCGGATTTACGCGCTGCGGGCCGAGTGTCCTAAAATAAGGAACCGCCTGTGCAGACTGAAGTGTGGCATACGGGGTTGCTGCCGATAGCGGCACTGTTGCGGGTGAGATGTGTCCGAATGTGTCGGCATAACTGGCGTGCTGGAAGCCGCTCACCGGAGGTGGTGTCACCGACGACGGGACGGTGCGTCTCAAAGCGTCGGCGTAACTCACACGTCGAGGTTCACTTGAAGGTGCGAACGCCTGAAGTGGTGCAGGAACCTGAACAGGTGCTTCGCGACGATGCGCTCCGAGCGCATGCTGCACTTCTTCGCGTATGATGCTGGCGATGCAGTTAGTGGTAGGCTGCTGCTGCGCCTGGTGCAACTGTTGCAGTTCGTCGCGGACAACCGAACGTATAAGCTGCCGAAGCGTTTCCACGTCAGTCGGGAATGATCCTAGGCTGGTAGTATAGGTAGCATTCACTTGCCGATCATACTGGTTCCGCTGCTGCAGCGCCTTCTCCATGGCGACGGCTTCAGTGAGGAACTCCGCAACCGTCTTCGGCGGACTACGAATGAGTCCACCAAAGAGCTGCTCTTTCACACCTCGCATCAAGTGTCGCAGCTTCTTGTCTTCCGGCATGTTTGGATTGGCTCGGTTGAACAGATGGACCATATCCTCCACGTACATAGCCACACCTTCATTAGGCATCTGAATACGGGACTGGAGGGCCCATTCAGCTCGCTCTCGACGATCAGGGCTGGAGTACGTCTCGAGGAGCCTGCGACAGAACTCGCGCCATGATGTTAGGAGGCCCTTGCGGTTCTGGAACCATGTACGAGCACCATCCAGAAGACTGAAGTAGACATTCCTGAGTTTCGCGTCTTCGTCCCATCCATTGAAATCCGCTACGTGCTCGAACTCAGCCAGCCAGTCTTCCACGTCTTCAAAAAGACCACCACGGAAGGGACTCGGCACGCGCGGTTTTTGCAGTGTGTAGTAAGCGGGTGCACCTGCAGCTGCAGCAGCAGGGATGGCAGCAGGGGTGAGCGCAGTAGTATCCTCCATACCTGTCGACGTTGAAGTTGTACAGCAGGGCACAATCTCGGGGGCCAGTCCCCGAATTCTCCGGCTAGCACGGTGTACTGGCGTAAGTTCCGGTTTCTGGTTCGCGTTCCTGCTACTGGAAGGGGTCTGTTGCATAGGTGAGATTACCCAGCGCCTCCACCAATAAAATGTCACGTTTAATACAAAGGCGACGTGCACAAGGCGGCGATACAAGGCCCCAAGTCCCGAACGGGGTCGGCACAGCACAGCCAAAACAAAGGCACTGGCGCGAGAGCTACTGCGTCTTCGTCTGCCTGTTTCTCGCTGGCATATTAAGCGCGTGGCAATATATATACATGTGCCACATAATACGTATACCGTGTGTGTGTCATTGGGGCAGCAGTAAGCGTGATAATCAAGCTAATCCGAGACAATCAGGAAAGCTAAGAATAATCAGCTGAACCTTTGCTAACGCTACGTTATCCTGGCATAGCCGAGCTAAGCCACTGCAACATTTTTTCGAACTCTTGACGACGACGAAGAACAGACCCTGTACTGTTGGTGAAGGCTTCGGGGCTGTTCGTATTCACAAGTGTCGTCTAGAGCGACGACGTTGTGACCGTCGACCACCAAGTCGAGGTCACTAGTTCGTGGTCTGGTGTTACAGTTAGGCCGCGGCGTCGGATCACGGCTGTGTCAGCTTTTTCGGCTGCTGCTACGTCGAGTCGTGAAGCCTTCTTTCGGCAGCCAAGTTTTGTCGACAGGGCTCTGCAGGGCTGGCGGCGTGTTCTGAAGATTTCGTCATGACGTTGTCGACGGCGACGGAGGACCTTCGGTATTGCGACGGATAACACCACACCTCCATCGGTTTCTGCTATTAGTTTTCCGGATATGGGCTCACGGATCGGGCAGGGCTGGTGTACCCGGCATTGCAATGAGGTGTAGCGGCCTGGTGACGGAGAACGGGAAGTTCGTCAGGGTGTCCACGGTGTTCCTGCGAGGTAGCCGGCGAGGTAGTCCGCGATATCGTTCACCGCTCTGAGGACACAGCGCTTTAACAGCGAAGCCACGCAGTACCATCTCGCGGTACTGGCAGCGGCGGTAGGCGTGGCCCGCCTCCTCGTGGTAGCAGAGAGGCCGGTGCGCGCCAAACGTTGGTCTTCCGCGGAGCGTAGCGCTGGACGACCGCCGGAAGGCGTGATGTCGATGGCGGCGCTGACGACGGAACTGCAGTAGTGCGGCGTCTTGGCGCTGTCGCGCGGGTGGGTGCAAAGGCTGACAGCGTAGCTCATGGCTGTAGGCTGGGGTGACTGCACGGGCTCAGGTGACTGCTGAATTTCCTCACGGACAATATCAGCAATTGCCTGTACTGCGATTCGGAAAACATCTTACGCAGTTCTTCACGCACCACCGCTTGGATGGTCTCGTGCAGGTGCTGAGTGCTTCAGCTTCGGCGTAGTTGGTTGACGGTAAGCGGCGGTTGCACTGCCTTGTCCGCATCTCAAGCTCCTTTTCTGTTATCGTGGCCTCCGAAAGAAAATCGTTGACAAACATGGGCGTGTTGCGAACAAGTCTCGCAAACAGTTCTTGCTTGATTCCTCGCATTCGGAAGCGAATCTCCTGAGACATAGCGGGGTCGGCGTGACGGAGGGCCATTACTTCGGTGTACTACATCCCGACCTTCTCGTTCCCTAAGTTGTACACGGCTCCCTAGCAGTGTTTCGGCCCTTTCCCTAATTACGACACTTACGAAGGTTTCCAGGAATGCGGTGCAAAATAGATCCCAGTTGGTCAGGGTGGCTTGTCTGTTCCTAAACCACATCCTGGCGCCATTTCGCGGGCGAAATAAACCTGGCGAAGGTTCTCGTCGCTGTTCCAGTTGTTGAATAGGACAAGCCGGTCGTATTTTTCCGACCAGCTTCCCGGGTCTTCACATGGTGATCCGCGGACAGTCCCTGGGCATGACGACTGTTGTGGAGGACACAGCGGACGTTGCCGCAGTGCTCTAGTGGTAGACCTTGTTGCCTACGGCTAGCTCGCTGGATGGGGTTGGCGTCGATGTCTTCCTCGGGACTTGGGCTGGGTTCACGGCTTGACGAGGGTGTCCGGAACATGAACGAACAGCACCTCCCCCAGATGTCACGTAGTAGTGACAGTGAAAAAGACGGCACTCGTGCGATTAAGGACTAAACTCTTTATTTGGGCGAACCTGTGCCCGGAAAATGAAAATCCAAGGTACAAGCAATTCACGCGGTACACTGATAGCGGCGAGAACAGTCGTTGGCCGTCGAGTAAACTGATCAACGCTAAGGGGCATCGGCATTGATACATGTAGCATCGAAGCTCTACAGCTCGCTTGCGCGCTCAAGCTTATCAGAACAACAAAACAATCGGGAATGTTGACATTCCGGCGCCGGGCGCGCACGACAGTGGTTACGCGTGTAACGTTCACATTAGGAATAGAAGCGCGCGTGGCAAAGTATAACCCCGTTTACATGAATGCGCATCGCTTTTGCCGTCGCGCTTGGGAAAGACGATGCGACGTCGTTTACATGAGTCCCATTAACTCTTCGGAGGCCTTTTCTCCCCCTTGCAGCGGCCACGTGATGTCGCGTTATAGCGAGAAAGAGAAAACGGGGCTCCACGGTGACTCACCTGCAGTAGCTTGCTGTGCTCGAAGTGGAAAGCCGAGGGCCGTCCCTCGAGCGTCGAGAAGGCCACGTTGCCTCCAGACAGCGGGGACAGGCCGCTGTACTCGCCCGTGCACAGCGCCTTCGTCTCGTCGTCGCGCGTCGCGTACGTGCTCGACTGCAGGCCGTACGTGTCGTGGCACGTTGAGCTGTAGTACTGGTACGGCACCCAGGGCGAGCCCGGCCGCGTCCGCTTGTAGACCGCGAAGCTCTCGGGTCGCATCGAGTGAAACTTGAGCCGGATGTACGTGATGTCGAAGGCACGTCCTAATGAGGGGCAAAGGAATAAATAAAATGGGGACCAGGTATTTTGAGGCATTCCGAACACATCTCTCAGTTTTCGGAAGCTTTGCTTGCTTTTACTCAATCGTCATCGAGGCATACGAGAAGTGTTACCGAGAGCAGGGGGCTACGTGAGCATAGGAAATAAGCAATGGACGACAGCAAAAGTTTGTGTTCCGAAAAAAGAGAGAGAGAGAGATCCAGCCAGTATTAGCTGGCGACCAACAAAACGGTAACCACACTATGTTGGTCGCGTAACTATAGTAACAGAACAGATTTGAAAATTCAGGCTTTATGCCTATAGACCCATGAAATATTCTGTTTTTTCTCCCATAGCATAATCCATAATCTTTTGACCATGCTTGTTATAGTAAAGGGTAGCATCGGAAAGCAAGAGGGAGAGAGCGAGAATTTATTTGAAGGCGGAGAGGTCGGCCTGAGCTAGTGCGCTCTAGCCTGCTCTGGCACGTACGAGAAAAACGGGTGTGCCCGCGAATGTGAAACGTTCAATCGCCGAAATTGAAACAAACTACCAGGAATACTCGCGATTCCGCGAATATAAGGACGTCTAAATTGCTTCGCTTATTTAAAGATAACTTAGGTCAGTGTGACACAGAAACGTTACGAGAAACGTTATGTTGGCTGCACCTGCAAGTTCATGAATCTAAGCGCGCTTTTTAGTGCGGAGCACTTTAGGGGCCCGGGCTGTCGTATGCTCTCGTCGCTTGACGTAACGCAGGCAAAAACACGTATATACATACAAAAAAAAAATAGGAAGCGAGCAAGAAAAAGAAAGGCAGAAAGGGGGAAAATTTCATAGCATTTTTGCGTGCTGCTTTTGCGCAAGTGGTCCCGCCACGGTGGTCTAGTGGTTATGGCGCTCGACTGCTGGCCCGAAGGTCGCGGGATCGAATCCCGGCCGCGGCGGCTGCATTTTCGATGGAGGCGAAAATGTTTGAGGCCCGTGTACTTAGATTTAGGTGCACGTTAAAGAACCCCAGGTGGTCGAAATTTCCGGAGCCCTCCACTACGGCGTCTCTCATAATCATATCGTGGTTTTGGGACGTTAAACCCCAGATATTATTATTTTACGCAAGTGAATCTTTCACTTCCGCACGTCTGTTTGCCGGTGACGTCACTCCAAGACGACCTGCCTCCCTCTCAGTGGCGTCTTTTGCTTGGCGAATGTACCCTCTCGCGGTCACAACCGGTTCATATCGCCGTCCACGCGAACAACGGAATGAAGGGTAACATTTTTTTTTTTTTTAAGAAACACCCGCTTCGTATTTACTACATGTCGCTCACTGTGCCGACACAAATTGAATCGTCTCTCTTAGAATGCATGAAACACGTCAAATTTACTCATCGCATTGGAATATAATACATCGTGAAACACACTATAGTCACCATCGATATAGCTAGAACGTTTCGCAGATTTAAGAACCGACATTTCTTAGACTGAAGTCTGCGACCGCGTTTGAATGTGCGGTGTAGGCTGCTGTGTGCGTGCGGGAGCATCACAAGCCTCTTTTTTTTATTTTCCTTTTTTTTACATCCTCACGCAATGCAATGTAGAACCAGGTCTTCTTGTCGGTTCAAACAAAAGCAACCAGGCTTGCAGACGATATTACTGCGAGAGAGGATTATACCTGAGGACGCCCGAAAGAAGCATCGGATGCGCACAGTGCCGAAACGCATAAGAAATAAGAGTCTTCTTCTTAGGAGGGCGAAACCCTCCGCAAGCCACTCCAGTCGTGCAGAGGGTCAACGGTCATTTGTAACTCGTCAACTTTTTGATATTGCCAGGGCTCGCTCGCTACTGACTACCAGGTCGGCAGCTTCACTGCAGAAGACGGTTGGCTGCGCCTCATGCCACGGTGTCTTGCGGTGAAGCCCTCCGCTTCCAAACACAAAGCATGGGTCGCTTTCTGCCTTCAGTCTCTGTAGCGATTTCAGCGTTCTGAAAAACGTGCTTTCTTGAAACCAAAAACCAAGTTTTGCAGGTAACAAGTGATACGAATATGTTTCCCATCAAGACAGGGTCATGGAATGCATGAGACTAAAAGCGAGAACGATGATTTTTGGGAAACACAGCCACGGAATATTTATTAAGTCCCCTTCACCGTGGCCACACATTCATTTAGATATCGCCACAGCGTGACGACCAAGAGGCTGATCATGCCGATAATCCTGCATATTTACGATGGACCCTTTAACAGCCACGCCGCTGCCAGCATCACAAGAGTTTTGCCAAACATCGCATAGTGTTGGCCACTTTCCGAATAGGGTGCAGAAACAGCGTAAACCTCGTCTCAACACTGCTCCCTCAACAACGCCACGCTATTCATTGCCACGAAGAGCTCCTTTCACTTGGATGATGCATAAAAGGAAGCACACCTTAAGATTGTTACCACATGGGTGCATAAACTTTGGGGTACATGAGAGAAAGTAGAGAAAGCCCCGCGCGTCCTATATGCTCTTATAGAATCCATGAGACTGTTTCACGAATATTTTTCACATACCAACGTGTGCGTGGAATGTGCTTTCTTGTTCTTACTGTACTCGGCATAAATAACTTCCACGGGGCGCTGACGAAATGACGACGGGTGCCGCTCCTTCGAGAGAACCACAACGGCGTCGCTCTCTGGCGACCGATTCTTCCTCTTCTCACGACTACAGAAGACGGCAGTTACGGTTATGCCATATATAATGATTAAACGCATTAAAGGAAGGAGCGAACGCGTGCTTTGTGCAGGCTGGACACTGTTTTCGATTCGCACGAACATGTAACAGGATCTAGCTGGTTAAACCTCTGGAGGGCTAGTTGCACAGGAATCGTATTGGCACAGAACCACGTAGGGCCGCTATTGGCTGGGGGCAAAACTTTTCGCAAGTGTGAACACCGTTTGCCGGATGTGGGGTGGAAGGAGAGAGTAAATAATTAAGAGCGCCAGTGCCCCGACGACCGCTCCAGTTTTCTCCGCCATTTAAGCGCTAGCATACGGAGAACGCATCGGCTTCCTTCTCCTCCCGAGAGGCGCAAAAGTGCAGCCATTAAGTTGTCCATCTCGCTTCAGACAGCGACGCGACTCGTGACGCAACGAGACCGCCGCTGCCTCTGGATTCCGGAGCAATGGGCGCACAAGGTCTCGAGAAAGCTCGCGCCCGGATCTCTTCGCTGCAAGGTCGGGAAGAGCCCGGAAGCAGGGACACGCCCCTCACTCGCCAAACGGGGGAAGCCTTGGCGCCACATGGTTGCCGCTTTTCGGTGGGTTGTGCGTACGCAAGCCGACCGCCTCAAAACAGTCGAAACGCAAGTGACGTAAAAACCACGAAATTATCGTGAATTTGGATAGGAAAGGTGTCATTAAACATCGCTCCCTCTCTGTTTATACCGTAATTTTATTTTACGCCTTATTATTTATTTAATTCATTTAGACAATAGGGCAGGCCCATTTAGAGGCCCTCGCAGGAGTAGATACAAACACATTTAACTAATGCATTGTGCATGATGTACAGTTAAATCAATAAAAAAAAAGCGCCAACGCTGTAACAAAAAAAAAAAGATAAGGTAGAAAGACGGATAGCATGACAGAAATACGCCTGTAAGCTCTACAATGAACACAAACGCAGCAGAATACCACAACTCTCTGAGCACCTGTATATGAGATTATGCCTGTACAAAATGAGCCGAAACTACATAAAAAAATTCGGCAGATCCCACGTACCGTGGGAGTCGATGTTATGCGAAGCATGCGGCGGGTAGGTGACTGTGGCGTAACTTTTTTTACTGAGCGACACGTTACAAAATGACGCTAAAGATTTCTATATATATGTTGAAGAGTTGCATATGTGTTATATAAGCAGTTGTTTACGGTTGGGTAACGCTGCCAATGACAACGTGGCTATTACCAACATCACAAGCGGTAAGCTGATATGTAGTGCTTATACGTGTCCCGAGAACGCACGCGCGCTTCACGAACCCGTGTGCATGTGTGCAAGAAGTCCTTGAGAGTTCCTGAACAAGGGCATCATCACCGTGATCAGTGAGCACCAGCAGCTGGTGATGACTTGTTATAGAATCCGGTCGTGACCGTGGTGAAGAGGGGTCCATATGTATTGAAGTATGTGGTATAGTAGAGCTGTTGGAATTCGTGGATGCCTCGGTCATTTCGTCGACAAATTGTCTGTCGACAGAGCCGGCGACATGTCGGAACCTGAAGCCACCTTTCACGTTGGTGAGGCATAGGCTGTCGAGGCTGGTAGGCCCGGATAGTGCTACGTAAACCAACATCAGGGGACGGTGTTTGTCCTATTCGTAGACTACCTGGGCGTGTGGGGCCTACGTAGCCTAGTCTACAAATGGCTGTCAATCAATCTGACATTATCTTCGGTCAGCATGAGGCCATCGCCCAGCCTGTTAAGAAATGAAGAGGACACTTCGTCGTTCTGATGGACGAAGTGCACTTTACGATGCGGTGATGTGGATATCATATGTAACTTTCTTTATTGTATTCGTCCGGGGTCGAGCAATGCTTCAATATAGCTTGCTGAATCATAGGAATACAAACGTAATGTTTATTAGACTGCTATAAAAGCGGAGCCAACACTGGTACTACAGACGTCAATCTGATATGACGCCCGTATCGTAGGAGTATCATGTAGTGTTTATTGCTTTCTTGTAAAATTAGATAGTCAGCACCACAACCATAATTGACGTTGCACCGAATTTACGCCTGCGTAGGCTGTTTTTCCAAACCAATTTATAGACCTGGCGAGGCTCAGGGGTAGAATACCTGATTGCCACGCAGAGTGCTTGGGTTCGATTCCTGCTGGAATCCTAATTTTCATTATTTCCATTCGTTGTGTCAACGCTGCCGATGTTGGTTTTACTTAACTCTCTAGCATTTAAGTTGCCAATGTCTGTCCTCGCCGTTTCTGGGTAGACATAAACTGTCAATCACCTGTGGCGCATACCCGTACACCGCGGCCCGTGGTAAACGGGTATGTGCCACACGTGTCTAGTGGAAATGGTTCGCCGACGTACACGACAGGATTTTAACGTTATTTATGTCATGACCCGCCAGTCATATTCGTCAAATCCTCTTACCCTCCCATGCAAATTTTGGTCTATACCAAGTTAAGGAGGCGATCATGAGCGCGCCCAGACGTAGGCGGCTAGATAGATAGATAGATAGATAGATAGATAGATAGATAGATAGATAGATAGATAGATAGATAGATAGATAGATAGATAGATAGATAGATAGATAGATAGATAGATAGATAGATAGATAGATAGATAGATAGATAGATAGATAGATAGATAGATAGATAGATAGATAGATAGATAGATAGATAGATAGATAGATAGATAGAAACGCTCAAAGTGCCAGAGGTTCGCTAAGAAATGCTTCGCATTTAAAAGCAAGGTACCTACATCCAATGATAAATGAACAAGCGGGGACGCATATGCATCAGGTAACAAGGTAGTACCCGGGCTGGGCAAGGATACTTTGAAATTGCATCGCGATACGATACAAGATACTCGGGCAAGAAGTATTTGAGATACAGATACACGATACTTCCGAAATTATTCTATCCGATACGATACTTCCCAATTGTGTATTAGGATACTTCGATACATTTGCAAAGCACAGGACCGGGTTGACTGGCGGAACATGGGAGAGGCCTTTGCCCTGCAGTGGGCGTAGACAGGCTCATGATGATGATGATATTGTGGTTCGATATAATGAAGCAGCAAACGCTTACGTATAAAAATGTTTACTCGAAAGTGTCTGAAGTGCGACCAGCTTTGTTTAATTTTAACGAAATATCTTTTGTATCCCAAGATTTCTGTATTTCTTGCTAAAGGTGTATTAGTTTCATTCCGAAACAACTTATTAATATTTGTTTAGCTGCTTAACACGACAGCTCTTTATGCGCTGCGCTGTCAGCGCTTTTTGCTTGACACTCCTGTAATTGATGGGTGTCGCTGTTCTACTCGGCTAGCGGGTTGCCATCTACTTACAAGAATATCAATAAGAAGCACGATGGCGCAAGGGC
This sequence comes from Rhipicephalus sanguineus, assembly GCF_013339695.2. NCBI lineage: Eukaryota > Metazoa > Arthropoda > Arachnida > Ixodida > Ixodidae > Rhipicephalus > Rhipicephalus sanguineus. The sequence continues at coordinate 1,382,914 of NC_051176.1, read as the reverse complement.
CGCTGTGCAGTGCTTACTTTGTCCGCAAGCGTATTACTGTTTTCGCAAAAAACCGAATCACCCGACAGGTGAAGAACAGCAACAACGCTGGTAGCAATATTTTTTGTGACGCATCGTGTTTACGTTGAGAACCTAAAACTGCTATGCTTTTTATATTCTACTTATCTGCTGGCGTAAAGCGTTCGTTAGCAATATATTCACTGACTCTGTTAGCATTTCTTCTCTGAGAGAACTAGTGCCGCCCAGAAAGGTCTCAGACGTAGTGGCACAAAGCATCGAAGAATACCACTGTTATACACACTATTTCCACTTATAGCTCCGATTACCTGGTGACTTGCAACAGCAAAAAACTTGACGGTGACCTAAAAAAATTACACCATCTCCGACTAAAGGGAACCATGTGGGGATGCGAAGCAGCGCATGGGTCGACCTAAAGTTCCGTTCATCACGGGCACCTTGCCCGATGTTAACGCGTACTTCTAAGTGGAGTACACCATGAATTCACTGTAGTTGCTGTAGCTGTTACTCGTCCCGAACTCTTGTTGGAGCACGCCACGTGGGTTCATCGCGCGTCTGCAGACTCTCGTTCCCCGACGCCATCATGTGATTACTGAGAGAGTGTAAGGGGGAGAGGCCACAGCGTCTTACCCAGCCCCTTACACAGGCCCGAACGGGCTAGCGCGTGCCAGCGCATTCTGACTAGGATACAACGCGTTGGTTCATGGCGCGTCTGCAGAATCTCTTTCCCCGACGCCATCACATGATTGCATAGAGAGTGTAAGGGGGAGAGGCCACAGCGTCTTACCCAGCCCCTTACACAGGCCCGAACGCGTTAGCGCGTGCCAGCGCATTCTGACTAGGATACAACGCGTTGGTTCATGGCGCGTCTGCAGAATCTCTTTCCCCGACGCCATCACATGATTGCATAGAGAGTGTAAGGGGGAGAGGCCACAGCGTCTTACCCAGCCCCTTACACAGGCCCGAACGGGCTAGCGCGTGCCAGCACACACGGTTTTGTCTGCGTTACGCCAAGCTAGGACAGCATACGGCAGCCCGGGACCCTAAAGTGCTCTGCACGTATCATCATCAAGTCGGTCGAAGAACAAGACGAAGAAGACTTCTCCTTGGTGCGAGCGAGCGCGCACTCAGATGGCTATGCTAGGTGGTAGAAAGCGGACGGTCCCCAATGGAACTACGGACACAGCCCAGCGCAAAAGCTGCTTCGCATCTAAAAAGGAAAACGAACATATTGCCACGCCCACTTCTTGTCTTGTTTTGATGTATTCGGGTTTGACCGGCAGGGACGGTTATCAACGCTCGACGCTGTCCGCGAAGTAGTGTTCTAGAAGCGTCGCGATTGTAGTAGATCGGTTTGTTAAGATTGCGCCCCGCACGCGAATGTTCCAGCTTTGTCTAGAGATAACACCGCCACCAGCGATATTGCTGGAAAGTTCGATAGCGCCTGTATAAAAGCCGACGCGCTTGATCGCTTGTCAGTTGATCGACGAACGACGCCCTGTTCGCCGCTATCATTGTACAGCGTGCATTGCTGTAGTTCTAATTCTCATTTTCCGGCCACAAGTTCGGCCAAATAAACAGTTTCATCCTACAAACGCCGACTGCTGTGTTCGTCGACGTCACGACCACGTGACCACGTGCGGTCGGTGTTGGGACCTGGGGCTGCCTGGTGTTTTCGGGAAGGAGCCCGTACTCTGGCTGCAGTCCCTTCTGCCTGCGGCTTGTTCGACGATCCGGGTTTTCTTTGCCGTCGTCCTCCTCGCGGCTTGGGCTTGGTCGGCGCTTCGCGGGGGCGTCCGGATCATGGAAGAAGCAGCACCTCCACCAGATGTCACGTGGTCGTGACGTCGACGAAGACGGCAGTCGGCGTTTGCAGGATGAAACTGTTTATTTGGCCGAACTTGTGGCCGGAAAATGAGAATTAGAACTACAGCAATGCACGCTGTACAATGATAGCGGCGAACAGGGCGTCGTTCGTCGATCAACTGACAAGCGATCAAGCGCGTCGGCTTTTATACAGGCGCTATCGAACTTTCCAGCAATATCGCTGGTGGCGGCGTTATCTCTAGACAAAACTGGAACATTCGCGTGCGGGGCGCAATCTTAACAAACCGATCTACTACAATCGCGACGCTTCTAGAACACTACATCGCGGACAGCGTCGAGCGTTGATAACCGTCCCTGCCGGTCAAACCCGAATACATCAAAACAAGACAAGAAGTGGGCGTGGCAATATCTCGATCAAATACAGTATCCAGAGTGTTTGACGCAACTAGAACCAAATATCTATAAAAGTGGTCAACCGCGACTACCGTCATGTGGCGCTCGTTGTGGTATTTTTTGTATCGCGCTTAACTGGTTGAATAACCAAGGTCAATTCTGAAACATTTCAATATTCACTTTAGGACAAAGTGCGAGTCGTCGCGTCGTACAGGGTATTCCAAAACGACCGATTCAAATTTCTGTGCCGAAGTACGTGCTGCGTGGTGAAAAAGAAAGCCCGCGCGATATAAAAGAAAACCACGTGACTGCGCTACCGTACTGCAGCGCTCTCCAACCTGCTTCGGGCGAAACAACCGGTCAGGGACGATGGCGTTTCTGTGCGGCCGTGAAAACGCGCTGCGAAGCTGAGAGCCGCTCATTTCGCCGCGGTACAGTTCCTACGGTAGAATAGCGCAAATACCACGACGAGAGAAGATGGGAGACGAACAGGCGCAAACTATCGACTGATTTTATTCGAAAAGCACGCACATATATAAACGAGCAAAGTCATAGTCACGAGTCACCTTAGCAAACACTAAACTCGATTAGTGGCAGGCGTTCAAGTAATCTACCTCTGTGGCATGCAACGTGATAGATGGCCTCGCCCGATCTGTTAATGAAAAAAGCCTCCTCACTTTCTCGCGCAACCTTCTCTTTTAATCTGGAGAGCACCTTAGCGTCTGATAGCAAGGGTGCGCAGCCGCATTCCCTGCAACGTAAAGACAGATTAGAACAAGGTGTTCCCCTCAATGAAGCTTTATGATCTAACAGTCTGTTGTTCACACACTGTCCCGTCTGGCCGACATAGCATTTACCACACGATAACGGTATATGATAAACTACCCCTCTGCCACAGTCGACCAATTTATCACGGTGCTTGATGTCGCACCCGTGGTCCCGTTTGCTCTGCCCTAGCAACTTCTTACCAATGGCCGCGCATACCCGCCCAAGCTTGTCTGCAGCAGAAAAAAACCACACTGCATCCGAACCTATTACCCACTTTTTTCAACCTATGGGATACACCGTGAACATACGGAATGCTTACAAAAGGTAACTTGACTTACTTGACTTACACCCCGCGCTTCCATTTTCATCTTTTGCAAGATCTTTTCGCTCAGGACGGCCAAATGACGCTCTTGGAACCTAGACTGCCGGAGCCTCTCAACCTGCCGTGCAAAACTCTCATTCATGCGATGAGGGCACGACTTCTTGAGTGAAGCCCTTAGGCAGGCCATCGCAACTAGAGGTGTGCACGGGCTCCGGGTAGCCCGAAAGCCCGACCCGGCCCGCGGGCCGGGCTCGGGCGGGCCGACGTGTTTTCAGCTCGGGCCCGGGCCGGGCTCGGGCTACTTGGAGTTTTACCGGGCCGGGCTCGGGCCCGGCGCGAAGCCCGACTCAAGCCCGAAATATGGAGAATGAGCGGGAATTGTTTGCCAGCACGCATACAGCGCCTTTTCCGCGACCGCCCTTTACCGCTTTTCCTTTCTATTCTACTTTAAACAAAAGGGGAGCAGGTAAAGCACTGCCTCTGTTGCACTCCGAAAAACAGAGAAGTAACACCACCTGAGCTAGTGACGGCGCCACGCGACTGCTCGCGTTAGATTTAAGGCCAAACCCCATATCAGTGAAAATGCACGCGACAGCGAAGAGCGACCCGACGTAGATGGCCTTCGTGCAAGCTGACGCTTGCATGGGCGTACCCCATACACGTGACGGCTTTGGCGAGTGAACTCCAGTGTTGCTGGCATGAGGCCGTCTACTTGTATAGCAAAAGTGCCGCGAACAGTCTCTATTAGAGACTGTTCGTCGTGTGTCGTTTTATCATATTCCATATGCTCAATAAAATGGCACATTACAGGAAAACGATGTTTTGTTTTCGCAGTGAACCTTCAGAAAGCCGGGCCGGGCCCGGGATTGTGTTTTCGTACGTCGGGCCGGGCCGGGCGGGCTCGCAGCCCTTTGCCGTCGGGCTCGGGCGGGCCTTCGACAAAGTCAGCGGGCCCGGGCCGGGCTCGGGCTCGAAAATACGGCCCGTGCACAGCTCTAATCGCAACACCATTTTTTACTATTTTAGAGATCCCCGAACGGAAGTCGATGATAGGTTTGACACTGCGGGAGGCGTACATCCAACATACGTGGCTTCCTCCAAAAAGTATGCTCAGATCTAAGAACTGTTGCAACCATTATTGGGAACCTCACACGTAAACCTCAGCCCGAACCCCAATTCCTTGAACACCTTCAATACATCAATCCTAGTGCTCACACACCGAACGTGCTCTACAAAAACCATGTAATCGTCCATGTATCTAAAGGATTTTACCACAACGGATTCCAACGCGGTCTCTAGGCCACGGTCAACCACACTCAGAAAAATTTCGCTCAAAACTGGTGCCACACTCGACCCAATGCAAATCCCCGACTTGTGAGTGTAGTAGCCCCCCTTCCAACCAATAGCAGTCGATCGTAAGTATACAGATGGGAGCTCAAGGAATGAACTCGTCGATACGCCGCACCGAAATTGAGGAGGCTTTTAACAGATGGGGCGAGGCATGCGTAGCGAGGCCATCTATCACGCTGCATGCCACAGAGGTAGATTACTTGAACGCCTGCCACTAATCGAGTTTAGTGTTTGCTAAGGTGACTCGTGACTTTGCTCGTTTCGAATAAAATCAGTCGATAGTTCGCGCTTGCTCGTCTCCCATCCTCGCGCTATTCTACCGTAGGAATGAACCAACTCGCCCAACACTTCACTGTAGCCACGCTTCGCTCGAAGCCCATTTGTTCATTTGAAGGCGACAGACAAAAGTGTGCTCTCCCTTTTTTCCGTCGTCACGCTGAACCAACACGCGCAGTCTGCCACTCTTGGCTCGAAGCACGTTTGAGAGCGCTGCCGTACGGTAGTGCACGAAGGCACTCACGTTGTCATGTATCGCGGGCTCTCTCTGAAGGCCGGAACAAATCGCTTCCCAGAAAAATGGCATCGGTAGCTTTGCAATGCCTTCTAAAAAGTAACGAAACGCACTTGGCCCTAAAGTGAATACTGAAAGTATTGCATAACTGATCGTAGTTAATTAACAAATTAAGGGTAATATAAGATACCCTAACGAGCGCCACATGACGGCAAACCATGTCGTTGGTTTCGTTCAGTTGAGCCTAACTACTTTGTGAATAATTGTTTCTAGTTACGTGGAAGACCCTGTATAAACACGACACAGGCGGCACCCCTAAAAGCTACAACAATTGAGCATGACGCATCGTCAACTTAGACGTTAAGGTCACACAATATCAAACTCAGTGCCTATAGAAAAAAGCATAAAACGGCTCGTGCTAACGCTCATGAGAAAAACGGAGTACTTGGTATTATGTTTCTCGAATCCTCTTCCAAACATCTTTAAGATCTCTTCTTATAATTTCCATTCTTATATCGTAAACTCAAGTTCGCAATTTTACTAAGTCGTAAGCAGAATTGCACAGCAGAGCTGCTATGGCCGTGCGTCGTAGACAGAACATTACCACGAACCGTCCTCTTCAAGAACAAGGGCGCCTATTTGTCCGGCGTGCGATGCAGGGAATGAGCGCAGAAAGAAGAGCTTGGGAATCGGAGTTCAGCCACCGTTTATTGCTTCGCATGGTGTTGTTTGTATACCAGTATCAGTATCTTGTATGTTAAATAAACGATACATTATTGAATGTATCGAAAATACCAGATACTCGTCTTGCGAGACGTATCGCGGTACAGATACAAGATACTAAAAAGTATTCATGATACTCTTTAAGATACATGTATCTTCGATACTGCCCAGTTCTGCAAGGTACCAACAAAGCAAAGAGCACCAAGGTAAGGTTTCATTAAAGCAGAAAGAAGATACCACTGCATTGTATGTAACCACTTCGTCTATTAGCTCAGCGCTGTGTAACCATGTGAATGGAAGAACGTTTCACTCATTGAACGTGCTTAGTTTGCACACTGGAAAAAAAAGTTGGCTGGCCCGAGTGTCACATGCAACCTTTGCTACTGCTAGATTTAGCCTGCTGTTCGGAAACTTAATGGCTCCTTCGGAAGCCAATATCGTCGCGCATTTCAAGGTCAGCAGTCTGCGAAGTAGATAGCTCTTCACATGATGTGTGTAATCATGTGCTAAATATTCACACAACGTGCTTTAAAGCAACGGGGAACTTTTGAGCCCGGGTTGTCCCAGATGACATGAAGTTGCGTGAAAACATGTTGGAGTCAAAAGGTGGCGCGGAGAAAAAGCTTCGTATGCCTGTCACAAAGGGAAAATAACCACGTCAATGCCACCACCACAATCAACGTAATCATCGTAGGGAAAAGAAAAAAGCTATACATATAGCTCCCATTGCCGGTTACACCGGTATAGCCTCATCCAACATCGCAAGATGTTGCCGGCAGCGACGCTGTGCACAAGACTTGGCGGCAGCGGCGGCGACATCGCTAACGGCGAAACTGCTTTTGTTGCAGATCGGGCTTCCCCTTCTTGAGTACCCCTGCGGCCGAAATCCTGGAAAAAACGACATTTCTGCTGCTGAAAACCAAGGCCATTTCTTGACGATATCGTCACCAAGCTTGATCATCGAGTGCCTGGCGCGCTACCGACACATTCTGCGCAGACGCCGACTGGGAGCCCACGCAGGATAAAACGAGAGCTCTTCGGAACGGCGGGCTATTTGGCGGCAGCGGCGGCGACTTGTGCACATTGCTAACAGGCGAAACTGCCTTTGTTGCAGGTTAGTGAAATATTGTTTAAAATTGCAATGAACCGCGCCAAATGCCACTGTCTCTGCTGCTGCCGCCACTGATGTTATTGATTGGTTGAAAGGCATATTTCATATTATGTTGTTTTGCTGAAGTGACCAGTCACGAAAAACAAATGTCTAGCGTGTGTTTGTCCTGTAAGTCAGCTATCCGTGGCGATGGGCCGAGTGTGACGATTACAGAGTGTGAAAGTGTGTACCACTTGGGTCAATGTGCAGGCGTGACAGAAAAGTCATTTAAAGCAAAAAACAATGCTGCAAAGAAATTGTCGCGCTGTCTCACATGTAGGCAAAATGCTTCTCGTACGAGTAGCCAAGACCACATTGATAATGAACTCGATGTCAAGCAAGCCCTTGCTTCCATCCTCGAAAAGCTTGATAGTTTACCAGAACTAACAAAGAAAGTGGCGGAAACTGAAGACTCTGTGCAACATATGTCGAAGAAATTCGATTAATTTGAAAGACATGTTTCCCTTATTGTAGGGTATGTGCGCAAAGCTCGGACGAACGCAGGAAAAAAGCGATGTAGACAGAAGGAGCGCAAACTATCAACTGATTTATTCTTTCTTGAAATAGCTTATATAAGCTTCTTCAAACGTCACAAGAAAAGTGGATAAGGAGAGAAAGCAAATAAATCATGCCCACCTCATGTCAAGCAAAACCTGCGCAAGAAATTGCCTTCTGCCTTATATAGGTTAACCGAAGTATCGCTTACGCAATCTCTTTAATGATAAAAGCTTCCAACAGTTCCCGCCCCAATCTGTTCCTGCTCTTTCCTAAAATCTTTATCTTTTTAAGCAAAGGTTCGCATCCTAAGCATGTGCCGCAATGACAAGGCATGCTCCTTGGCGCGCTCATTTATGCAACGCCCCGTTTGTCCCACGTAGGACTTTCCACATTTGAGGGGTATTTCATACACCACTTTCGTGGCACATTTGACAAAGCTTTCAGCATGCTTGATTCCGCAACCATTGCGTAGGGATTCCTTTCCGCCAATCCTTGAACATAATCCGGCAAGCTTTTTGGGAGCTGAAAACACCATAGCGACGCCATGCCGATTTGCCACTTTTTTCATGTTGTGGCCGACCTTGTGCATATACGGCACAACAATGCGCTTCTTTTTCGGTGGGCACTCGGTGCTGCCACCACGTCTTCCATCATTTTTGATCTTCTTAAGAAGCTTGTCAGCCACTGCTGTGATTACCTCACAAGGGAACCCGGCCGCTAGAAGCTTGCCAACTTGATTATTGAAACTTTCATGCATGGTATGCGGACACGATTTAGTTAGAGCGGAATGAAGGCACGAACTTGCAATCGCCCTCTTTACAATCTTTGATTGCGCAGAATCAAATGGCATAAGCGGTTTCTGCGCTCGCGGTGCATATTTCCAGCAAATATGGCGTCTTCCGATTTCCAAAGTAACATCTAAAAACTGTAATGAACCATCGGAAGGGCTCTCGTGTGTAAATTTCAAACCTTTCTCATGAAGCCTGAAAAGGTTTAGAATACTGCTGACTGAATCCGTGTAAGTCCGGGCGCTCTGTCGTGATAAAAGTATCAAAAAATCGTCGAAGTATCTAAAGGTGTTAAGTACCCCTTCATTTGAAAATGCAAGCCCTAGTGAGCGGTCAATCGCGGCTAAAAATATGTCACAAAGGACCGGGGCAACACAAGATCCTATATCAAATTCCCTTGTGAGGTAATCACAGCAGTGGCTGACAATCTTCTTAAGAAGATCAAAAATGATGGAAGACGTGGTGGCAGCACCGAGTGCCCACCGAAAAAGAAGCGCATTGTTGTGCCGTATATGCACAAGGTCGGCCATAACATGAAAAAAGTGGCAAATCGGCATGGCGTCGCTATGGTGTTTTCAGCTCCCAAAAAGCTTGCCGGATTATGTTCAAGGATTGGCGGAAAGGAATCCCTACGCAATGGTTGCGGAATCAAACATGCTGAAAGCTTTGTCAAATGTGCCACGAAAGTGGTGTATGAGATACCCCTCAAATGTGGAAAGTCCTACGTGGGACAAACGGGGCGTTGCATAAATGAGCGCGCCAAGAAGCATGCCTTGTCATTGCGGCACATGCTTAGGACGCGAGCCTTTGCTTAAAAAGATAAAAATTTTAGGAAAGAGCAGGAACAGATTGGGGCGGGAGCTGTTGGAAGCTTTTATCATTAAAGAGATTGCGTAAGCGATACTTCGGTTAACCTATATAAGGCAGAAGGAAATTTCTTGCGCAGGTTTTGCTTGACAGGAGGTGGGCATGATTTCTTTGCTTTCTCTCCTTATCACTTTTCTTGTGACGTTTGAAGAAGCTTATATAAGCTATTTCAAGAAAGAATAAATCAGTTGATAGTTTGCGCTCCTTCTGTCTACATCGTTTTTTCCTGCGTTCGTCCGAGCTTTGCGCACATACCCTACAATAAGTCATGCACCAACTCGCCCAACAAGAAGTTCTAAGATACATGGTTCCCGCCCAGACACTGAGATTAAGGCATTGAAGAAGTGAGTTGCAGAACTAGAAGAGAAGGATGACATGGCCCAGGTAGTGCAAACACAGCTCCAGCAAGAAGTTAATGACCTTGAGTATCGAAGCAGGAAATTGAACCTGGAGATACATGGCATCGCGGTGAAAATCTACTTTCCCTGTTAAATAGCCTGACTCCGAAACTTGAAGTCCCGACCTTAACTGTCGGAGACATTCAAACAGATTGCCTGCCCGACAGGGTAAGACGCCGGCAATAATCGCTTGTTTCACCCGCTAAGAGGCTCGCGGCTGAAAGCTAAGAACAAAATGAAAGATAATGAACCACGCATCCACATTCAGGAAAACATGACTCGCCATAACAGAGAGCTGCCTCGGGCTGCGAAAGAAAGAGCGAAAGATAGTTTGTCTGGCACAAGAATGGCAAAATCCTCGGCCGCCAAGACGAAGGAACGGCTGTCATTCATGTCAGGGGAATAAACGAACCAGATCTGTTCAAATAAGTATCGCGCAACTTCAGTGCGCAAAAAATAAATAAATAAAATAATAATGATACAACACATGTATTACCTTCCCACTGACCTGAACCGCATTGCTTCTTCTTTTTCATCCGCATCCATTAAAGCGGTGCATATTAATCCACGTTCAGTAAAGAATAAAGCAGGATTGCTAGATGAGTTTTTCTGTGAATTTCAGTTTAACTTCACTGCGATTATGCTGACCGTAACATGGAGTACTAATGGACACAATGTTTTCAATATGAGCAATTATAAATCTTACTATCTTAACAGGCCTGTTGGTCGTGGTGGAGGAGTGGCACTACTGCTGGGTGCGAACGAAAATGGTGAACTGCTGAGGTCATTCACTGCAATTACACTGGACTACGAAATAATATCACTGTGTGTAGGTACGTTTATTTACTCTATTTGTTACCGCCCACCAAGCGGAAATGCAGCTACGTTTTTAAAATTTTATGACCACTTTTTGTGTTTCGTAGCTGACGGAGGCTACACGCTTATTGCTGGAGGTGATTTTAATGATTGATATGAGTATTAACAATCATTGTAGTAGAGATTTTGATACGGCTTTTGGCTTGAAACGGCTTTGCGAATGTACTTTAAGTGCCCACCAGAGTCACAGCTGCAGGTCACTCAACCTTGAACTTATTCATTACTAATTTCTCTCATCCTAAAATCAGGACGGGGGCATTATCATGCCCCATTAGTGACCATCTACCAGCGCTCTTCTGCATGGATGCTCCGGCGCAAAGACTAAAACAGCCAGAAGTTATTAGGTACCAGCGCATAAGAGATGACGCCCTTGGTGCTCTTCGGAACGCTCTTAAAAGAGTTGACTTCAACCACATTCTTTACCTTACAAATGCGAACGAAGCCTACAATAAGTTTGTCGATATTTTCAAACAGGTATATCACTCCAATTTTCCCTTTATAACATGTAAGCCATCCCGAAAAACTCGCAAACCATGGATTACACCTGAGTTTCGTAAGGAAATCAGTTATAAAAATAAGTTATACAGGAAGTTTCTCATTACACGCGCGGATGACGACTTGTGTTTATTTAAAGAGTTTCGGAATAGATTAAATAAGAAACTACGATTAGCACGAACGGAATATTACTCCACATATTTAGATGCTAAGAATGGCCGTCGTGGTGTGGTTTGGACTCGTTCGAACACATTGTTGCAACGTAAACAGTCACAAAGCCGCGTGCGTGCTTTAAATATTGATGACAAAGAACTAACGGGGATTGAGCTGGCAAACGCATTTAATGACTTTTTTTACAGCACTTAAAATGGACGGATCTTTGCCGGAAACATATGACAACATAAACTTTAATAATAATAACACAATATTTTTAAATCCTGTAGCAATAGATCCACTATGCTGAGCCTAAAAAATAGCAGATGTCGAGATGTTGATGACATTCAAATAAAACCTGTAAAAGATGTTGCAGGTATTATAGCGCCAACCATCACACATATTTTTAACCTTTGTTTAGCTACATCAGTATTTCCAGAAAGAATGCAGATTGCAAAAGTAACTGTTCTATTTAAAAGAGGGGATAAAAACGATATGGGCAATTATAGACCTGTGTCCGTGCTCCCTGTCTTATCCAAAGCGCTAGAAAAAAATTATCCACTGTAAGTTCACCAAATTTATAGACAAATACAACTTGCTCACGCCGTGTCAATATGGATTCCGAAAAAACAAATCGACTGAACTAGCGCTTTTAGAACAAAAAGAATATATTGCCACAAGTAAGATCGCCTATTACTGTTCTTGGCAGGCTTGTATGTGCCGCTGTCGAAAAGATGATGAGGACGAGCTCGTGAAAAAGACGATGAGGTCGTTGTGCCAGTGATCGGACCAGCCTGACGTTCTGCTGTACTGCTAGTTACAGGTTCCCGTTACAGCATCACGTGACATTACTGGTGGAGGTGCTGGGTAGCAGTCTATGCACTGCGGCCACCAGGAAGATCCCGACACCAACAGCGACGCCTTGGAAGAACCAGCTGACCTTCGGCGTAGTCGGCGGCGATTAGGCCTACCACCCCAATTCGGCCCTCTTTCAGAACGCTCTAGAAACATGGCAAGCGCGACAACGGCAAACCAGACGGAACAGACCACGGCCCCGCCTGCTCCATGGCCTTTCAACGCCATGCGAACCCTAAAACCCTTCCATGGGGACGCATATGAAGAAGTTGAAGACTGGCTGGACCAATACGATCGAGTCGCCGTCGCCAACCAATGGGACGAGCATCGGAAGCTCCGGTATGCTTACTGCTATCTGGAGATTCGGCGCGCATTTTGTTTGAGAACCATGAAGCTGCTTTGACAACCTGGCCGGAGTTTTGTACTCAGCTGCGGAACACGTATGGAAGTCCCGACCGGAAAGAACAAGCTGAACGTCTCCTCAATTCCAGGAATCAAAGACCAAACAAAAGCGTTGCCATGTTCGTTGAGGAGATGTCTCGGCTGTACCGGCGAGCTGATCCCGCAATGGCGGAAGACAAGAAGGTACGCTTCCTGATGCGGGGCGTAAAAGAGCAGCTGTTTGCAGGACTTGTGCGCAACTCACCAGCTACTGCGGCGGAATTCCTCCATGAAGCCACAACGATGGAGCGAATGCTAAGACAGCGGTCTTCGCAGTATGAGCGGCCGAGCAACCTTTCATGCCTGTCATCGGCTTTGGCAACACTGGACGTCGCGACCATCAGGGACCTCGCGGAGCTAGTGCGCAGCATCGTACGCGAGGAGTTGCAAAAGTTTCGCACAGTGTCTCCTTAAGGCCCGAACACACGTACGCGTTGCAGCGCGTCAACGCGTGACTTTTTGACGCGGCGTCGCGCCCTCTCCCTATGGAGAGGGAGGGCGCGCAGCTTCGCGTAGCCGCGCGCCCTCTCTCCCCGTAGGGAGAGGGCGCGACGCCGCGTCAAAAGTCACGCGTTGACGCGCTGCAACGCGTACGTGTGTTCGGGCTTTAGCCCCAAGTGGCTGCTACTAACGGACGTAGTCCGCGAAGAGGTACGGCAACTGGTACAACCGTTGGTGGCGCCTCCAGCCGGAGCTCCTCTCCTAACGTACGCGGAAGCTTTGCGCACTCCTGCGCCGGCTGTCAGCTGTCCCCCCCGACCGTCTACCTTGCAGACGCCGCAGTACTACTCGGGCCCGCCGAATGACCAGAACGCGCGACTTAATATGCGGAAATCTAGTGTGTGGCGCCCCCCCCCCCCCGACAATCGGCCCCTTTGCTACCATTGTGGTGAGCCAGGACACTTGTACCGTGAGTGTTCATACCGACACATGGGCCTCCCTGGCTTTCGGCCAGATGCTCGTTGACCCCATGATGGTGAACGGCCCCGCGCTATCAGCTGCGGACAGCTGTCAGCTGTCCCCCCCGACCGTCTACCTTGCAGACGCCGCAGTACTACTCGGGCCCGCCGAATGACCAGAACGCGCGACTTAATATGCGGAAATCTAGTGTGTGGCGCCCCCCCCCCCCGACAATCGGCCCCTTTGCTACCATTGTGGTGAGCCAGGACACTTGTACCGTGAGTGTTCATACCGACACATGGGCCTCCCTGGCTTTCGGCCAGATGCTCGTTGACCCCATGATGGTGAACGGCCCCGCGCTATTGCCGAGTACTTGGCAAGCCTTCAGTCGTCAAATCTTCAGCGATGCCAATCCCGCTCTCCGTCTCCTCGACGTTCTACATCCCCGGGTCAACACTCCACCTTCGCCGACGTTGTTGCGGGACGATCGCCTAGGTCCCCTAGCCCACGCCGGGGAAACTAGGAACAGCGGCCTCCGGGGGTGGTACTGCTGTTGCACGATCGTTAAAACATATTAGATGCGAAGTATCTTATGGCGGGGTTCAATCCGGTGGTGGTGGTGGTGTGCGGCGTGACCACCCTTACTGCGCATGCGCATACCCTCTCCACTCCCCCTATCCCATTTCACCTCTCCACTTTCCCTCTCCCTCTCCACTTTCCCTCTCCCCTCCCCCTTTTCACTCTTCCTCGTGAAACGCGGGCTAGACATGCCGAAATTCTCTCCTGCGCAACGCCGCGATGAGCACCAGCGCATGCGCGTCCCCTCCCCCTCTCTCTCCTCTCCTACGCTGCCCCCCTCTCGCAAGTCTGTCGACCACGTTCCCCGCTCGCCCTGTGAGAATTAACGGCCAGGCTAGAAGACAAGACGCGCGTAGCGTTCCTCTTCGCGTTCCGCGACGCGAGGTCGGTAGCATGCCCAACGAACGCCAACGGAACGCGATCGTGCAAGTGCTCCGGCTTCGCATCGCCTCATGGTCTCCTTTAGTGGGAAATGGTGTAATTTTTTCCTCCGACTCGTCCGCCGACATCCGACGATACCTTCTCGCCGACACCTCCCATCGACGACAAACGCGTTTCTGCTGACATTTCCATTCTTGTCGACAACCATCCGGTAACTGCTCTGGTTGACACTGGCGCCGATTATTCTGTTATCAGCGCTGAATTCGTTGCTGAACTAAGGAAGGTTACGACTCCTTGGGGGCATGGACCAAACCTCCGGACAACAGGAGGTCACCTCTTGTACTGATCGGGAGATGCACCGCCAGGCTGCAAATTCGTGAGTCGACATTCATCCCTTCTTTCATCGTGTTGCGCGAATGTTCGCGGAAAGTTATCCTTGGTGGAATTTTCTCCGCGAGCACGGAGCTGTTACTGACCTTCGAGAATTACTCATAACGTTTGCGGACGGCCATGCCCCGAAACCAGGGGTACCAATGTGCAGAGGACAGCGCTTCGCATTGTCGACGACGCCGTCACACTTCCGCCGCGAACCAGTATGTTCGTGACTGTACAGAGCGACACAGATCATGGCAGTAGCGGTATCGCCGAAGCAGACCTGTCGGTGCTCTTGGCTTGGCAAATCTGCGTTGCCGGCGGAAAAGATGATGATCCAAATCCAACGTGGGATGACTGAGCTCTTGCTTACGAATTTCAGCGGCGAATACCAACACTTTGCCAAGCGAACGGCCATCGCTCACTTCGAAGCAATTGACGATGAAGCATGTTCAACGATTGCTCCGATTTCCGCAGCCACCAAAGGTGACATCTCGGTGGCCAATACAGTAGATGTCAATCCGAAGCTGTCATGCGCGCAGAAGGAGCAAATCCGCTGTATGCTACACATGTTTGGTGACTGTTTCACGTCTACATCCAAAATAAAGCAAACCCCAACCGTGAAGCACCGCATTATAACGAACCCTGCTGAACGACCAGTACGCCAGCACGCCTACCGAGTGTCACAAAAGGAACAAGAGGTTATACGTTCTCAGGTGAAGCAGATGCTCGACGACGAGGTAATCCAATCCCTCGACCAGCCCATGGGCGTCCCCCGTCGTACTGGTAAAGAAGAAGGACAGCACTCTTCGATTTTGCGTCGATTACCGGAAGCTCAACAAAGTGATGAAGAAAGACGTTTACCCTTTTCCACGCATCGACGACTCACTGGACCGCCTTCGACATGCACGATATTTCTCCTCCATGGATTTACGAAGCGGCTACTGGCAGATCGAAGTCGATGAACGCGACCGCGAAAAGATAGCCTTCATAACTCCTGATGGTCTGTACGTATTTAAAGTGCTGCCATTCGGCCTGTGTTCTGCTCCCGCCACATTCGAAAGATTGATGGATACAGTACTGTCAGGTCTTAAATGGGAATCATGCCTTGTTTACTTAGACAACGTCGTTATCTTTTCACAAACGTTTGAGCAGCACTTGCAGCGGCTCCGATCTGTCTGTCGCAATTCGTACGGCAGGCCTATCACTGAAATCAGAGAAAATGCCATTTTGGTTACGACGAACTAAAGTTTCTCGGCCACCTTGTTAGCCACGATGGTATTCGGCCGGACCCAGAAAAGACATCGGCTGTCGCTGCATTCCCACCACCTGCCAGCAAACGTGACGTGCGTCGATTTTTAGGCCTCTGCGCATACTACCGACGTTTTGTGCAAAATTTTTCAAACATAGCCGAAACCGTGACCCGTCTGACAAAACATATTGTTCCCTTTGTGTGGGGCCTTGAGCAAACACGCGCCTTCGCCGAACTTCAGCAGCGCCTTCAGACTCAGCCCTTACTCGGACACTTCGATGAAGATGCGGACACTGAACTGCACACAGATGCCAGTAACATCGGCCTTGGTGCAGTCCTCGTCCAGTGGCAAGACGGCGTTGAACGTGCTATTGCTTATGCTAGCAGGATTTTATCATCAGCGGAGGCGAATTACTCAACCACGGAAAAGGAATGTCTAGCTTTTGTCTGGGCAATAGCAAAGTTCCGACCGTACCTGTATGGCCGCCCGTTCAGAGTTGTTACAGATCACCATGCCCTCTGCTGGCTGGCCAATCTCAAAGACCCTTCAGGACGTCTGGCCAAGTGGAGCTAATGCCTTCAAGAATCGACTTGACAATCGTTGACAAGTCTGGACGGAGGCACACTGACGCGGATTGCCTTTCACGCGCTCCCCTTACAACGACGTCAAGTGATGACGACATCGACGGTCGTTTTCTTTGCGCTATCAGTGCATCTGACTTGGCTCAAAAGCAGAAAAACGATTCCGAGCTTCGAAAACTTATCGAATATCTCGAAGGCCGCAGTCCGCACCGTCCACTAGCATTCGCGCGCTCGCTATTGTCGTTTTGTGTTCGCAGCAATATCCTTTATACAAAGAACTTCAACCCTTACGTGACTAAACACCTGCTCGTTGTTCCATCAGCGCTACGAGCGGACGTCTTATCTGCCTGTCACGATGAGCCTTCGTCCGGCCACTTGGGATTCACGCATACCTTGGCTCGGATTCGCCAACACTACTACTGGCCTACACTCACGCAGGACGTGAAGCATTATGTAAAAACGTGTCGCGAATGTCAGCGCCGTAAAGCGCCACCTCTGCTCCCAGCCGGTTTTCTCAAGCCTGTTGCTCCTCCAACACAACCGTTGCATCAAATTGGCATGGACCTGCTCGGAGCTTTCCCCAAGTCTCACGAGGGAAACCGCTGGATTGTAGTCGCCACTGATTACATGACGCGATACTGCGAAACGAAAGCATTACAACGAGGCAGTGAGATTGCTCACTTCTTCATGAAGAACATCGTTCTCCGCCATGGAGCACCCGCAGTAGTAATAACCGATCGTGGAACAGCTTTCACCGCACAGATGATGCAAGACGTCCTGCAGCTTAGTGGAACAACTCATCGGAAAACTACCGCATACCACCCACAAAGCAACGGCCTTACAGAGAGACTCAACAAAACGATCGCCGACATGCTATCCATGTACGTTGACCGAGACCACAAAAACTGAGATGATGTGCTGCCCTACATCACGCTCGCTTACAACACCGTTGTTCAAGGAACTACTGGGTTCACACCGTTCCGGTTGCTTCACGGCAGGGAGGCAACTACAATGCTCGATGCCATGCTCCTGCCCGAAAGGTACGACATTAGTGTCGATACGAACGAATTCATCCGACTCGCGGACGCAGCTCGCAAGCTCGCATTCGAGCGGATCAATAACCAGCAACGCAATCGACTACCAGCGGTACAATGCTCGTCATCGCGAGGTTATCTACCAACCGGGTGATGAAGTATGGCTGTGGATTCCCATTCGCCAACGGGGACGGTCGGAAAAGTTATTGCACCGCTACTTTGATCCCTATAGAGTTCTCCGTCACCTCAGCGAAGTGAACTACGAAGTTCTTCTCGAAGATACAGCTCATTGATCCCGTCGTTCCAAGCAGACAGACATCGTCCATGTTTCAAGGATGAAACCATTTTACCAACGTTGACTATTCGTCAAACTCTCTTGTGTAACCTTGTGAGCACTTCGTCACCGTTCCGTCGTGTGTCCTGGTGATTGTTGTAGCGTCGGGAGTCATCACGGCTTCGGTGTGCTTACAAGCGCCATCTCTGACGCTCGACCGAAACAGCGAACGGCCTCGAAGATGCCCTACGGTTGCTATGCGCCGGACGGTACGGTATGTGGAGAGAGCGACGCGGCTCAGGTCTCAGATGGCACGGGCTTCAAGTATCCGAGAGGCGCGTGATGTACCCGGGGGCATTGGACGCTCGACTCGCATCGCGGTACGACGCATATAGGGCGTCGCCCAGTCATGTAGCGTTAGAGCTTTTAATAAACAATTTTATAATCCAACTCTACAGCGCATCACTATAGAACAATTGTGTGTTTATGTGTTTTTTGTTTCTCGTAACCTTGATGTGGCATCGGGACGATGCTCTCCGAAAGGGGGGTTAATGCCACAAGTAAGATCACCTAGTACTGTTCTTGGCAGGCTTGTATGTGCCGCTGTCGAAAAGATGATGAGGACGAGCTCGTGAAAAAGACGATGAGGTCGTTGTGCCAGTAATCGGAACAGCCTGACGTTCTGCTGTACTGCTAGTTACAGGTTCCCGTTACAGCATCACGTGACAATATACTCTCCCAGTTTGAGAACGGAGCTTTTGTAATAGGAATATTCATTGACTTCTCCAAGGGCGTTTGTCCTTGTAAACCATGAATTAATTCTAGAGAAGCTATGGTACTACGGAATTCGAGGGCAAGCTGCAGAATTAATAAAATCTTATTTATCTAATATGGTCAATATACATAACATGCACTCAGTAGTAAAACCAATTTTTTCTGGTGTCCCACAAGGAAGCATATTAGGGCCACTACTTTTGAATATTTACCTAAACGATATCGTAAACATCCACCCAAATGCAGATGATACGGGCATTTTTTTCTCAGGAAGCAACATTCATGAACTAATACAATCATGCAATACGACGATGACCACGCTAGAAAAATGGTCAAAATATAATCATAATGCGTGTCAATGAAAAAAAGACAAAAGCGGTAATCTTCAGGCCGAGAAATAAACTGGTTCCTTCGCATGATAGTATTACATATAACTCCAAAGAAATAGAAATAGTTGATCAGTTCAAGTGTCTCTATTTTCATCAAATATGTCATGGGCAGCCCATGTGAACCATGTGAGCAGGGTGGGCAGCCTATGTGCACCAGCCCATGTGAAACAATTAGCCAGAATAACTGGCGCAATCGGTTCCATTAGATACATTCTTCCTAAGTCTATTAAACTGCTCCTTTATAACTCTTTATTTCATTCTTACATTAATTACTGTCAGCTAGTGTGGGGCACTGCATCATCGTCCTGTCTCGAGAAAATATATATTTTGTAAAAGAAGTTTCTTCGTCATATCTTTATAGGGAACTATGGGACACCCAGCAGAGAACTATTGCTTGAGACTGGCATAATCAAAATCTTCCATTTATACCAATACAGGCTAAGCGTTCGTTTTAAAATAGAAACAAAACGTAATATAAATTACATCCGACATCTCGCCAATTTGGAAGAAAAGAAAACGAGTTACCCTTTTAGGCAACCCGAAAGCTGATTGGTGCCAACAGCGCGCATAAATACCGGGAAAGAGCGTCTCCAACATATACTTCCCTCCCTTCTAAACGCATACACATCTACAAACATTGACCTGTTTACCTGCACCCATAAAAAACTACGTTCTACGAATAAGGATGCACCCCCACATATATTTTAGGTTTCGTAAAATTCAAATACGGTCTCTCTCCTTCCTCTGTATCTGTATTTTTATTTGTGCTCTTATTTGATAAATTATAGTCTTCGGAATGTGTTATTATTATTATTATTATTATTATTATTATTATTATTATTATTATTATTATTATTATTATTATTATTATTATTATTACTTTGAGGAAGCAATTGATGCTGTGTGTAGAAAGTGTAGATAACACCAAGGAGGTTTGGATAACACTCTGTCTGTTCATTTTCTTGTCTGCTTTGATATGCAGCGTTTTTGTTTTGTGTTTTGTTAGTGCATTTCTAGGCTTTTACCCCGTTGATCAACTTTCCAAATCATATTTCTACTTATTTATTTTCTTCTAGCAATATGTTTTACTACACCTGCTTTCACGTGAGCCTTTCCTGCCATGGCCTTAATTTCACGTTTCACACACACTTGCAGGATCACATCCTCTCCCCTCTGACTGCCACAATTCTATCTATAAACTGTCTTTAATATCCACTGCTATGAAGTAACATAGGATCAATTGAAAACTCATTGAACCGCCTTACGTTACCTGCTTTGTTAAAGCGTATTTCAGTTCTCCGGGTTGCTACATTCATTAGCGCACTATTGTTTTTCCATGCCTTTGTTCTTTTCATTGCGTTTCTGTTTTCAATATGCTAGTATTACATCTTACATTGTCCACGATTTCGCCCCTTCGCTCAGTAATGTACAAGTATATTAAATGAATACCGACGGCCTCCTTGAGTTCAAGGTCATGCCGTTTGGTCTTAGCTCAGCGCCACGTTCCAGCGCGTTGTGGGCACACTTGTCTTGCCTCCATGGAAGACGTCTTCTCTCCCAGCTTTGACGAACTCCTCCTACGCCTTAGAACACTACTTCAAACAATCAGGTCATCATCATCATCAGCCTGTCTACGCCCACTGCAGGGCAAAGGCCGGTCCTGTGCTTTCTGCTGCCACGTTATACCTACAAACTTCTTAATCTCATCTACCCACCTAATTTTCTGTCTACCCCTCACGCGTTTGCCATCTCTTGGAATCCAGTCAGCTACCCTTAATGACCACCGGTTATCCTGCCGACGTGCTACGTGCCCGGCCCATATCCATTTCTTCTTCTTGATTTCAATTATGATATCCTTAACCCCCGTTTGTTCCCTGACCCACTCTGCTCTCTTCCTGTCTCTTACGGTTGCACCTATCGTTTTCCTTTCCATCGCTCGCTGCGTCGTCCTCAATTTAAGTTGAACCCTCTTTGTAAGTCTCCAGGTTTCTGCTCCGTAGGTAAGTACCGGTAAGATGCAGCTGTTATATACCTTCCTCTTGAGGGATAGTGGTAGACTACCATTCATGATTTGATAATGCTTGCCGAATGAGCCCCATCCCATCCTTATTCTTCTAGTTATTTTACTCTCATGGTTCGGCTCCGCGGTTACTACCTGTCCTAAGTAGACGTACTCCTTTGCAACTTCCAGTGTCTCGCCACCTATAGCAAAGCGCTGTTTTCTGCCAAGATTGTTCCACATTACTTTAGTTTTATGCATCTTAATTTTCAGACCTACTCTTCTACTTTCCGTATCCAGTTCAGTAATCATGAGCTGTAATTCGTCTCCCGCGTTACTCATCAATGCAATGTCATCAGCGAATCGCAGGTTACTGAGATACTCTCCATTAACTCTTATCCCTAATTCTTCCCAATCTAGGGCCCTGAAAACCT
The DNA here is from genome assembly GCF_013339695.2 of Rhipicephalus sanguineus. NCBI lineage: Eukaryota > Metazoa > Arthropoda > Arachnida > Ixodida > Ixodidae > Rhipicephalus > Rhipicephalus sanguineus. The sequence goes on along the minus strand of NC_051176.1, from coordinate 1,361,511 downwards.
CCTGTAAACACGCGATGAATAGCATTGGAGAGATCGTGTCTCCCTGCTGTACGCCCTTCTTTATTGGGATTTTTTCGCTTTCTTTATGGAGGACTATAGTGGCTGTGGATCCGCTGTACATTTCTTCCATTATGTTTATATAGGCTTCGTCGATGCCCTGATTCCGCCGTGCCTGCATGACTGCTGATGTCTCCACCAAATCAAATGCCTTCTCGTAATCTATGAATGCTATGTATAGGGGTTGGTTGTATTCCGCGCATTTCTTTATCACCTGAGTGATAGTATGAATATGGTCTATTGCTGAGAAGCCTGTACGAAATCCTGCCTGGTCCTTTGGTTGATTGAACTCTAATGTCGTAATAATTCTGTTAGGAATTACTTTTGTAAATAGCTTGTAGACAACGGACAGTAAGCTGATGGGCCTGTAATTTTTCAGGTCCTTGACGTCCCCTTTCTTATGGATCAAGATGATGTTGGCATTCTTCGAAGATTCTGGTATCCTCCCCGTCGAGACACTTCGTAGACAGGGTGGCCAGTTTTTCTAACATAATCTCTCCACCGTCTTTCAACAGGTCTGATGTTACCTGATCCTCACCAGCGGCTTTGCCTCTTTGCATGCCCTTTAGGACTTTACTTCTCCTGTCAATACTGGTGGGATGTCTAGCCTAACACTTAAACCGGAGAAGTGCCGATTCGCGTACGAAAAGCTCCTCTTCCTAGAACACGTCGTCAGCAATTCCGGAGTCCGCCCCGACCCGCAAAAGACAGCCGCCATCGCTACATTCCCGCCGCCCGCCGACAAGAAGGCCATGCATCGATTTCTCGGCCTGTGTGCTTATTACAGGCGGTTTGTCAAAAACTCCGCCCGCATCGCCGAGCCACTTACTAAACTGACCAAGACCGACGTCGAGTTTAAATGGGCAAACGCCACTGCGAGAAGCATTCCCAGAACAGAGATGACGCTTGCAGCCACCAGCAATGACGCTTTGGTAGCTTAAATTTCAGAGGCCAACGCTGTGGCATGATGAGTCGCCTAGAACGGTTTTCTAAACTTGCAACATCAACGCTTTAAATTCAAGCATTATTTTACTGGAAGGCATATCAGTGCTCCTAGACGGCCACAGACAAGGTCGTAGCCACCGTGGTTTCACTTTCTGGGCGTCTCGCCAGGACACCCTTCATTATTCCGAGCGGAGGAGATGGTGTGCCTGTTTTCACATCGAAGCACAGATACATTTGTAGACGCCGCTGAACGGCTATAGAGCACGGGGCCGGCGGAGTACACGTCCGCCTTGTGACCTTAGCGCGACAGCGAGGCGTGCCGTATCTCCTCGGCCGGTCTGGGCATCCCCCCTTCTTTTCTGGTGGCAAGCCGACACCACCCAGTATCAGTACGGCGCAGCTGGGCCGCGTACGCCGAGTTATGCTTCCTTCGCTCTGTGCCGACCGTTGATAGGGCCCGGCTGATTAGCGCCCGGGGCCGTATCATCAGGCGAGGGGCGCCGAGACTTCCGGCCGAAGGCGACGTCGGCACCGCACGACGCCATGGACGTAGGCAGCCCCGTGGTTGCCCGAGCGTCGGTTGCCAGGTCGTCCGGACAAGAAACCGCGTCGTCAAATCGGCAGGCGAGTGCGCAAACGACCTCTTCGCGATCACTGGCCCGTGCCCCCAGGTGAAAAACCTGGAGGACGCTTGAGCTTCACATTCAAGAGTGGAACACGATAGCGTAATTGGACACTATTCGCGTCGCCTTCTCAATCGCTAGCCTCGCTTCGCTTCTCGATGAATCGGTCCTTTCAAGCTATGCCCACTGCGAGTACAGTTGGTATGTGCCGTTCTTCCGAGTTGGCGAGGCACCCACTACGCGTTCGTAAAGCACGTGCGCAGCTGCACGCGTTGTTGACAATGATAATTAATTATGCCTGTGAACTTTGTAACTGGTGGGCCTTTAAACTCGTTGCGCAATTCGCACGCTTTGACGCCTGGCGTGATTGTGCCACGCAATGTTACACGTGTTAATGACAGTCCTCGCACCACATACCATCCATACAGCTATTTTTCCGAAGCAATTTCGAGCACCCGCTTGGGTCTGTGGTAGAACACCAGCTTGCCACGCAGAAGTCCTGGGTTCGATTCCCACTCGCAATGAACTTGATTTTTCTTTATTTACACCTACCTTGAATTTTCGCTCACGGACCACGCCGATTCTTCGCGCAACACCAACGACGCCGATATCCATGCCGACAACGGAATTTTTGCGAAGTGCGCTCTTTAACGCCATCTGCGTTAATAATGCAGCGCAGAACGGGGGGGGGGGGCAACAAAAACCACAGGACTTTGCTTAGTGCCTGTCCGTTTGGCGCTGAATTGTTCACAACGGATCTCTTCAGACTCTCCCAGCTGGCATCTCTTTCGGCTATGAATAGGCGTCAATTCATCAACTGCGACGATAAATATTTGTCGGCAATCACCAAAACTTACTCAACCCCTTTCTATCTTGTGCCACAAAAACTCGAAGCAAGATCCCTTCGAGTATAGCGCTCATTGGAATAGAGCAAAAACCAGTGGACCTTGTTGCTCTACTCGCGCCTTCAAGATGACGCCAATGTGTGTCCGGAAAGAGTGGATATCTCGAGCCGCGTGCTGGCTCCTTGCCGTGGACGATGGCGCCACAAGGCGCGCGCACCTTATTCGCAAGCACGTTCCCTTCCATTCACTGATGTCCTTATGAGCAGACTAATTGGCTAGCTCAGTGTTGCGCTTTTTCGTACATTTACGAAAATTGATGTCGACTGTTGAATGTGTTCTGTTATGTTAAATGTCACAGTAAATGGCATTGCATGACAAATACATAACATGTAACGACACCGAGTAATCACGAATCCAATACGGTCGCCATTACTGTTTATTTCCGTTCGTCTTCTTTTTCGCTCTCTAAGAACTGCGTGTGCTTTTCCATCTTCTTCCTCACACTCCCCCCGTTGTTTGTCGTCACCCCTCCTGGCAGGGGCGTAGCCAGAAATTTTTTTCGGGGGGGGGGGGGGTTCAACCATACTTCATGTATGTTCGTGCGTGCGTTTGTATGTGTGCGTGTATATATACGCAAGCAAAACTGAAAAATTTCGGGGGGGGTTTGAACCCCCCCCAACCCCCCCCCCCCCCCTTGGCTACGCCCCTGCCTCCTGGGGCGATACCGAAGAACGTTGCTTGTAGCGGCGAATTCCAGCTGTCCGTCAATGGTCTTTAGCACACCTTGCTGTACCGATATTTTTACGACTTTAAACGGTCCAAGAATTCTTGTGTCGCTACCGGGCAGACCCTTCCGCACGAGCACAGGATCATTCAGTCCAATATCCGGCTTGTGTCCTTGGTGTCGCTTGTCGAATTGGAGTTTCATCGCCTTTCGGAATCTCCTTTGTTCCTGGTTGGTTTTTCGGAGTTCAAACAATTGCAGTGGATCATCGATTTTAAGTTCTTTGTCGGCTGGCAGTATTGGCACTTCGCCATAGGCAGCAAAATGCGGGCTCCAACCAAGACTCGTAGTGTGTGTTCTGTTGTGGTGAGCCACAGCCGCTTCTAGGCAGCACTTCCATCCGCCTTTAAACGTTGGGTACAAGGACATGAATTGCTTGATGTCACGTATAACCCTTTCCGCCATTCTATTGGCCTGTGGGTAAAATGGAGCGCAACGGCGTAGTGTAATGCCACGGCTATCTGCCCACTGCTGAAGTTTCTTGCTTAAAAATGCGGGTCCATTGTCAGATATCACGACTTTCAGCTGTGAGAATATCGCTCGCTCAAGCAAGGCGATAACGCTGTTCGTGTCGTCTCGTCCAGGACGTGCCGCTACCATTCTGGTGCACTGATCTATGGCAATCAAGAAAGACTCTGTCTTGCGAACCCCGGAACTCTTCTTTTTCAGTTCCGCAAAGTCCACGTGGACGACTTCAAAGGGTTTGTCCGAATGGTTTGGCAAGACGAGCTCCTCGGGTCGAGGCCGGTATTTCGCTTTATTCACTTGACACAAGTGGCACGACTTGACATAGGCTTTGACGTCTTTTTTCATGTTTGTCCATGTGAACCATTTGAGAAGCTTGTTGTACGTTCGCCAGAAGCCATCATGACCACCTGATTCGGGGCTGTCGTGATATAAGCGAAGCACTTTCGGAATCAGTGTGTCTGGTACGACGAACTTGCCATCCTTCAAGGCAGACTTTCATACCCTTCCCATATTCTCATCAAGTTAACTGTTCCATGCGGGATCTCGACCGCCAACCGAGACAGGGCGTCGGCGTCAGTAAGATGGCTACCTTCACGGTGGAAGACGTCAAAATCGTACTGTTGAAGTTCATTGACCCATCGGGCCAATTTTCCCCTTGGCTCCGACATATTGAACAGGTGCGTTAATGCTTGGTGATCCGTATATAATGAAAACTTTCTTCCGTCGATGTATGATCGGAAGTAGCGCACAGCCATTAAAACAGCAAGAACCTCCTTCTCAGTTGTGGAATAATTCTGCTGGGTAGGGTTGAAGGTGTAGGAGTAGTATCCTATAACCCTAAGCTGTTGAGTTAGAGGTGAACTGAGGTCTCTTTGGCACAGAACCGCCCCTGTACCATAATCGGAAGCGTCCGTATTCATCTCAAAAGGTAAACTATAGTCCGGTAGAGTAAGAATAGGGTCCGATGATATACGACGTACAAGTTCTTGATAAACCCTTTCGCAATCTTCGGTCCAAACAGAAGGCACTTGTTTCTTCGTGAGCTCCGTCAAGCACTTCGTCATCTTGGAGAAATCTTTTATAATACTCCTGAAGTGTCCTGCGAGTCCAAGAAAAACTCGAAGTGAGTGAATGTCATGTGGCTTCGTGAGCTTTGCGATCCTTTGAACGGACTCCTGTTTGGTGCTCTTGGTGGTTCCGTCGAACACTCTTCCAAGGAAAACCACTTTCGACTTAAAGAACTCGCTTTTCTTCTCACTGATCTTGAGATCCGCGTCACTAAGTGCTTGTAGCACTTTCCCGAGATGTCCAGAGTGCTCCTCTTTTGATCTTGAGTACACTATAATGTCGTCAATATAAACGTTGCAGAAGACTCCCAAGTGTGGCTTCAAAACACTGTTCATCATCTTCTGAAACCAGGCTGGAGAATTTCTCCAGCCAAATGGCAGCCGGTTGTACTCATACACGTCAAATGGCGTAATGAATGCCGAGAACTTCTTCGTTTCTTCTTGCAGAGGTACCTGCCAGAAGCCTTTGCAAAGGTCGAGACGCGAAAACACTTTGCAGCCTCCGGTTTCATTGATTATTTCGTCAATATGTGGCATTGAAAAGGGAAAAAGGTCAGTCTGCTTGTTTATCTGCCTGTAATCGGTGCAGAGACGAAATGTTTCGTCCTCTTTTGGTGCAATAGTTATCGGTGAAGCAAAAGGAGACGTAGAAGGGCGTATGACACCGGCATCACGCATTTTCTGTAGCTCTGCCTTTAGCCACAACTTCTATTCTCTGGACATGTTGTAAGCCTTCCGCTTCACTATGGTCGTATCTCGGAGCTCAAATGGTACTTCAAACTTAGTGGTCGCCTTCGGGTATCCGCCTACACAAAGTAACTCAGGATACATGCGAGTGACGTCTTCTGCGGCAGTGGGCTTGCGGGAGTTTTCGGCAACGGCTGTAAAGGTAGTCAGCAGGCGGTCATCATGTGTGGTAACTTGTCCATGCCAATAAAGATTCAAACGCAATTCTTGCATTACCGGGCGGGACAAAAGAAGTTGATACTTCACTCCGTGAAGGGCCAGTGCTTTTACAGTCGTACTCTTGCCCTGACACGTAATCAAGGTCTCTGTCCATTCATCATACGCATGCGTATTCGTAGAAGTCAAGCCAGGCCTGAGCACTCATTGATGATGATCCATCGTAGATCTCTGGCTTAGTTACTTCAAAAGGTGGTTTCAGAGATCGGTCAACTCCTGTCTGCATTATAAGCTCCAACAGATGTTGTTGCCGCTTGCCATTTTCTTCCTGCAACTTGATTATATCTTGGAAAATATATTTGCCTCTTAACGGGCTGTCTGTTTCAGCAACCTCCTCTTTCGTCAACCCGGCTTCGTGTAGTCTATCTTCACTATGGAGCCGACCAGTATGCGCGATGGCCGCTTTAAGTTCCTCGCGATTCATATCTTCTTTCGAGAATTGGCGATATGTCCCCGAACAGTCAGAGCTCACGCGAACAGATCAACTTTCCACCATAGACGCAGCATGCAACGCTCACCGCCTTGACACATCTTGCAGCGACGTCGACGCGCATGGTCGTCGGAAAATCGGAGCTGTTCAGGCGCGCCCAGGATCCTGCAGTAGACTGCGCCAAAATTGTAACGACACCGAGGAATCACGAATCCAATACGGTCACCATTACTGTTTATTTCCGTTCGTCTTCTTTTTCACTCTCTAAGAACTGTACCCTTGCGTCTTCTTTTCCATCTTCTTCCTTACATAACATCGCGTCTTTGTCTTCAAAATAAATTGACTACATCGCTATAGGTTTGTTACGTCAACGGCAAGATCCTTCTTCCAAAGTGCGAGGGAGCTCATGTAGCTTCACACTAAGGATAGGGATGACCATAAAGAACAGTAAATAGTACAGTCTATTGCAGTACCTGAATGGTGAGATGGATGTTTTACTCGTATAACGATGTAAACGAAGTCGTAGCAGCATTTCCCACACACTTCATCGAATGTATCCACCTAAGCACGCGATCTGTGAGAAACAAAATATTATGCCTAATTTTCTTTTCCCAAGGGTAGCGATGCGGGCTTGTTGGTCTGTCATGGTACTTGGATGTGGGCGCGAAAAGACAAGGACGAAGGGAAGAAGACACACACACTGGCGCTACTGACAACAAAAAACGTTTATTTTCATTCACCAAGCTTACTTGTATACCTTCTTTTGCACACGACATTCACGTGACCACTAGCCTATAACATGAAAAACCAGCAATACAATCAACAACATGACAGGGTTGAAAACCTCCTATGACGAAATTGACCGCTTCTGCATCACCGGCAACCAGACAGACCTTAACACATGCGCAGGTAGTCTAATTCCTTTTTGCTCAAAGAGAGTGACGTTTTGCTAACACAACTTTCGCCAAAATAGTCTATCTGTTCAGCTTCGATTGCTAATCTAGTGATTTCGGACTTGTTCTTGCCAACTATAACAGTCTGTTCAAAATTGGGTCGGCACGTGCATTTATGGCAGTGTAGCGCCAAAAACCCGTCAGGGGGAGTCTTGGCCACTTTGTTGCTGTGCTCTCTGAGCCTATCATTGAAGCAGCGGCCGGTCTGCCCAATGTAAAACCGGCCGCATGACAAGGGAATCCGGTAAACGACGCACGTTTTGCATTGAACAAATGGCTTACTGTGCTTCTTCGGGCATATTATACTAATCTTCTTATCGGGGTTAATTTTCTTGCACAAGTTACCTGCAGTTTATATGGGGCGGAAAACAGAACACGAGTGTTAGATTTGCCTGCAATTCGCCCGATTTTCCCTTTTCGATGATCATGGAGCACTTGTGAAAGAGATATGTTTGGGGTACCTAATTACAATACTTACTACTCAAACAGGTCAAAATCTCGAGAGGGCGGAGTAGCATTGCTGATTGCGGATGACGTTGACTGCCTTACACTGTGCTTTCACCAGACTATAAAATATTCTCACTGTGCAATGCTAAGCGTGTGTGCTGTGGACCACCGTCTGGTGCGTTCATACAGTTCACTACTCAATTCCTTGCATACATGGCTCAACAGCATAATTCGAAAACATTATTAGCGGGTGGAGACTTCAATACTGACAAGTGTTCTAATAGTCAGTCGTCGAATTCTTTCAATACGGTTATATCATCGAACGGTTTAACTGACTTAATTAACACGCCTACTAGGGTCGCACCTGAATTTCAGTGAACTCTGGATTTATTTATCACTAATTTCTCACATTCCAATAATAAATCCGGTGTCTTGTTCTGTCAGCGACCATATCTGTGTGCTGAAATAAGCGCGTAAAGAGGGAAACAGTTCCCACCAATGTCTTACCAACTAATTACAGAAAAAACTGTGAAACCGTTTGAATGGGGTGTGATATGACAGACGCCAGTGAAGCTTACAATATGCTCATTGATACATTCTCCGCCAAGGCTCTCTTTGAAAAGAAGAAAAATCCGGAAACCTTGGACGCGAGGACCGAGGGGGGACCCAAACGTTCTCTACACGCGGTCAGAAGATGACCTTGCCTCGTTTAAAAAGCACCGAAACAACCTCACTAAGAAGTCACGGCATACACGCACGACAGACTACTCATATTTCCTGGACATGCTCGCGCTTAAACAGATCCTAATGGTCGTCACAAGAAGCCTTTACTGCAAATACAAAAAAAATGGCAGAGAGTTATCAAGTGTTGAATTGGCCGATGCATTGAATAATTTTTAACAGATATCGCAAATACTCAAGCTAGGCCTTCTCAGGCTAGTAAGTATACCGGGTGTTTCAAGAAATGCGACCAAAATCCTGAAAAATCAGGAAAATGCGTTATTTGTTGGCTGCCTTCAGAATTGCTTTTTATGTGGCGGCCGGCATCTTAAGATGGTTAGAGACATCATTTGGGACAGTAGTTAAAACGATTAAATTAATTAATTTCTTAAAACTGTCCGAAACGATGTGGTTAACCATCTTAAAATGCCTGCCGCTACAGAAAACGTCACTCACTCATTCTGGACGTCTCAAAGGAATATGGCAGTTGCGCTCTTCCGCGTTTCGCTTTCGCCGCTGAATTTGCTTGAAATTGATTGCTTCGCAATTATTACTCGAGGCTGCTTTCTTTCGAAATCTCAAAGCTGCAATTGGTTCTTCAAATGAAGGACTGCAATTCTCACATGTGACATAGCCGCCTAACTCCACTAATTAAAAAATAATTACTTTAACTTTCTTAATTGCTGTCCCTAATGATGTCTTTAGCCATCTTAAGACGCCTGCTGCAAAAAAAAAGTAATTGTGAAGACATCGAAAATATATAACGCTTCTCTGATTTTTTTTAGGATTCTGGACGTATTTCTTGAAACGCCCTGTATTTGCACTAATAGTGAAAAACAATACACCTTCAGCCAGTCATGCCGGATGAAGTTGTGTCAGTTATAAAAAGGTTAAACAATAGCAGTATTTTGTGCCATTGAAAGTTTTCAAGTGTCCCCAATTAGACATGCGGTGGAAATTATTGCTCCAATACTCACTCATATTTTTAATGCGTGTCTGCAATCAGCAATTTTTCAGTAAAAATGCAGTCAGGGAAAGTTACCATTCTATAGAAAAAGGGAGGTCGACATGATTTGGGAAATTACACATCGGTATCTATTCGATCAATCTTTTCGAACGTGTTGGAAAAAATGCAGAATGGCGAGGTTTATTAAAAAATATCACACGTGAAAGGTTCGCGCCGTCCCCAGGAAACTCCAAAAGAAGCATGTTTGTCCCAAAAATGCTAGCCCAACTTTCAATACCGTTCCAAAAGAAGCGTTTCATGACACTGACTCCGAACACAGTGCCCGCGGGCACAAACATTGGTCCCGAACCTTGGCCCGGGCGCGGCACAGCCCTCCCGCGCACCGGTCCGTCGCCGACTGCCCGGCTCGCGCCACGGCGGCCGGTTTTGAAGCCCGCGAGTGGGCCACGCGCATCGCCACTGTGCAGCACGTGGCGCTATGATAGCGACCTGGCGATGGGTGCGGCTCCCACACGTGTTAACACCACACCAATTTGGTTTCCGTACGAACAAATCAGTTGGGTTGGCACTAGTAGCGCAGGAAGGATATGTATTAACAAGTTTGGAAAATGAAGCAAGAGTGATTGGTATTTTCGTAGGCTTTTTCTAAAGCTTTTGATTTAGTTGATCATAACATTCCAGTGGAGAAATTAAGCTATTATGGAAAACGAGGACACTCGTTATTTTCGGTGAAATCCTACTTATTAAACAGAAAACAAATTTTTAAAATCCGCACCTTTACTCCTAAGGCTAGACCTGTTCACTGTGGGGTGAACCCTAGGAGCTCTACTTTTTGATATTTAGCTATCATCAAGAGGCAAAGTTTATCATTTATGCGGTCGACAAAAGTTTTTTTTTTTTTCACCGGTAATGATAGTCATGCTCCAATAGAACAATGTAAGAATACAATGAAAAACCTAGAGGAATGGCCGAGAACAAATTTATTGAAAATAAATGCAAACAAGAAAAAAGCAGTCATTTTCAAACCGAAAAACAAGCGCATACCTCCCCGTCAAGACATTGTGTTAACATCAGCAATTATTGAAATTGCCGAAAATTTCAAATGACCGGGTTTCATCTTTTCAGCGAAAATGTCGTGAGATAATCATGTTAATTACGTCCTAAGCAAAATAAGTAGAATAACTGGTATAGTAGGCCGCTTACGCTACATTCTGCCAACACGTATTAAACTTTTGTGATATAATTCACTATGTCAATCACACTTGAATTATTGTCAAACAGTATGGGGTAACACAACACACAAAAATGTCCAATGCATTCACCTGTTACAAGAGAAATATCTCCGCCATGCATACAACGCTTCCTACGCGGTATCGACAATAACTTTTTTTAATAATTCCGGCGCGATCCCTGCTCATAATCTGTACAGATACCCTTTGAGATCGAAATCTATCGAAATATTAGCAACCTACGTAATCTCACCCAACTTCAAAGAAGAGCTCCAAGTTACGGTACTACAAACTTGGAGAATTGATTAGTACCGACACCACGTTGAAACATTTTGAAACAATGCCTTAACTACACAATACCCACACTGTTAGACTATTAGAATTCGGTACGGTTTGATCTTTTCACGGCCTCTCCCAAAGAACTGAAACGAATGTGTGCGGCTTCTATACAGTGTGCCTTGTTGTTGTCATATGCGCCAGTATGTTCAAGTATGCTGCTATGTGCAAGTATGCGCGTGTGCATATAGATATGTGCGTATACGTGGCGCTGCCCCTCTGCCAAATGAAAGGGTCTCGTCAAGCGGTTCGAGGACAGCTTTTATTCTACAATCCCCCATCTGTATTTTAAAAGGATGGCAAAACAAACAACTGCAATTCAACCGCCTGCATGAATGCAACCGCATGCCGATGCCCCGTTTTTTTGTTTTGTTTTTTTTTAAGTGGCAAACCTACCGCCTATTTGCGCCTCAACAGATTATGGTCACGTGACCTGAACGGAAACACCACGTGTATTGGGGGAGCAGCACGTCGCTCGGTTCTGGGAAAAGGTGACGGTGAAGCATCGCAAAATAGCGACACTTTCATTCAAATTGAACTGCGGTGGTATCATGTCACGCGTGACGTTTCTGCTCAAATCGCGCAACCCCGCGCTGTTGAGGCGCAATGTGCTTACGGCCACCACAACTACTAAACGAGACTTGCCATCTTGTAACTCCGGCTTCTTTAGCACACTGTGAGATCCATGTTTACTGATAAGCAATTATGATATGTGCCCTAGCAGACGCCATCATAATCTATGACGTCGCGACGAACTGGTGCGAGGACTTGAAGGTTCCGTCACCCGTATTTTCTTTAAGCGTCTTCTTATCACGCGTCTTCTCGCATCGGAAATGGTGCCCTTGTTATTGTGGAAAGGCAAATTACTCAGAAGCGAAACGCCGCCGCGATGGCACAGCGGTTACGGTGCCCAGCCGCTGACCCGAAAGACGCGGGCTCGATCCCGGCCTCGGTGGTCGCATTTCGATGGAGGCGGAATGTTAGGGGCCCATGTACTGTGCGATTTTAGTGCACGATAAAGAACTCCTGGAAGTTGAACTTCTCCGAAGCCCTCCACTAAGGGGTAGCCTGAACCAAATAAGGTGAACTTTTTTTTCGAGGGGCTCGTCTCTCTGTTACACAGCCGAATGAATGCAACAAACGTTCGCCTCGTGCAAAGATCACGTGCCACGTGACGCGCTCTCGGGAAAAGAGTGTCCCACACTCGCCGCCTGTGCTACGAGCGGCACTGGCTCCGAGGATTACACAAGCACCCGATCAAGTGGGCGGGAAAGCGGCTACCTGAGCATTGGACGCGTAATGCGAAGGTTGCGAGTTCGGATCCCATCGATAGAAAAGCTACTTTTTCGTCCCCTTAAATTCCTCACAATCTGCGCAAAAATTATTACAATACATTTTAAAAAATGACAAATGACGACCCCTATGCTTTCCTTGCACTAACTGTCTCTTCGATTCACCTGTGTTGTCCGATAGCCTGGGCACGCGTCAACTTGACAAGAGCGAAATCATTTTTCTAATCTATTCAAGGTGAGATAAAAGATAGGCAAGAAAAGACTGGCTGGTGGGCTCTGTATAGAATGCTTAGGCATTAATGAGCGCGTTCGTGATCAGCTACGACACACGGCAAACAATCCCAGCTCTGCTGTAACAACACCTGCCCGATTATCACGAGGCAGCTTCATGCGACGTCAATGGCACGCGCACTCATGACTCTGTATAGATAAGCAGTAATGACACATCGTCCACAGGGCTTGTTGCTGAGCTAGTTGGTTCATTACTTGAGGAAAAACTGTTATGGCACTAAGAATAAGGGGACGAGGCGAGGACACGAACGGGCAGACACGTGGCGCCCGTGTATGTCAGTTCGTGTCTACGCTTCGTGCCCGTCTTCTTAGCGTCATGCCATTTTTTCCTCAGAATATACATCGTACTCAAGATTAACTAAGCACGCAAGCGACACGAGGCTTTATTCCGCACTAAGATCAGCATCATCCCGTCGTGCAGTACGAAGGCCTTTCCCAAGGATCGCCAACCCAAGCTGTTTCGTGCCATCGCGGCCCCTTTGTGCGAAAGTGCGCTCTCACACGACACACCAACGTCAGGGAGGTGCCGGCGCGAGCAGTTTTCCACAAAGTATACGTATATATAATCACATGCTTCGATTATTCAAATGCGCCGAGGAGAGCGCCTGCATACCAGAGACCCTTCTTCTATCCCCGGTGGCCGTATGCGGACAGAATGTCCATCTCGATACATCTTGAATTAATACACTTTGCCTTTGTAGCTACGAGTGCTGTCAGGCAGAATAAGGCACCGTCCACTGAGGCGCTGCGTTGCTCGCACTGGCCCGTCTCAAGTTCGCTGGCATTGGCCGTTACGGGCCCGCCGTGTAGCTCGGCCACAATCCGCCCACTCATGCGGGGATGGAGACGAGCGTTCCATTTTCACCGACCCCGTCTCATTATTGCTTTTTTGTTTGTCCGCTACGCTTTGCGTCCTGGCGCTGCAGTCGCACTGGAAAACTCGATTGTACGGTGCCTATAAACATCTCTCCCGCATGCACGCTGGTTCTTCCTAGATTACTTTTATTTTCTGTGAACGAGATGAGGAGGGCTAGCGCAAGCCGTTCTGAAAGAGTGGCGGGGGTGGAATGGAGCGCGTGCGTGGGAAAAAAAGCGCGGGGCGGAAGCCGATCTGGCGGCCAAGGTCGCGATGTAGACAGACCCTGCTTGAATGTCTGCCGCTCGGCAGCGCCACCACTGAACGTGTTCTCAACGAACACGCCGCTCATTTCTGGCGTGTCGCAGTTCCATGCAGCGCCGTGCCGAGGAAAGCGCCGTTGACGTGACGTCACATCGGCAGCTTACGAATACTCGCGACGTTGTCGTCCTAGCTCAGGGTCTATCGTTCATTCGTCAGTCGCATCAAACAGTTAATCAATCTGCGTAATATCGCTAATGTGAGAAGGCGGACATGAGGGTTTTCCTGCAGGTGGAAGGGCCAGCGGGCAGTGCGAGCCCCTCTCGTCGGCCGCGTATCACAAAAACTTGGAATGAGTGAAACCTTCATTTCACTCAAGTGCTGCAGTTGGGGAATTAGTGGGGAAGGGAGGTTGGCGGTAACGCGCTACTTTTTTTGTTTTCTCAAAACAGATTTGCTTCCTCAAAACAGATTGTTTCCGCTCGCTCGGTATATATTTATCGGTTTGAGCGAAAATAAAATCAGTTTAGTGTAGCGCTGTGTCCTTGTCTTTCTTCGTCTATTCGCGCTTACCACTCTTCATGGGGCCAATTCTAGCCACCCTACCTTCGTGTGAACACCCCTTTACACGCGAAAAGTTGTCCTTACTTTGGGTCCGTGAAGCTGGTCACGTGACACTCAGTTTCGCGATTAAAAATATAAACGTTTCGCTGGTTTTCATAAAAAGTCACAGTTTCGCCGCAAGGGCGAAGCAATGAATGCGATAGCAAGAAAAGCGGCCCGTGATGGACGCGCTGCAACTACCGTGCGTCCATCACTACCCGGCAGCTACTAGACAGTTTTAATTTCACGTGCGTAGGGACTTCTCATGCGCAAACGTGAAAAGTACACGTACTTTACGTGCACGACATCTGAAACGCTTTTAGCTACACGTACGCGACGCGCAGTGAAAGCTACCACGTAGCTCCATCTGCTGAGAATCATGAACACTGCGGTATCTTGTTCGAGCGCCCGCGCGAGCAGACAGCGCATTTTTCTGATTGATTTTTCTTTGGGATGTTGATGTATATATACATACTTATACATATACGCAGCATGACGGCGGCGACGGCGACGGCAAAAATCAGCCGAGACTGTCCATATAATTAAAAATACTGGCAAATACATCATTGAGCACTAACAGACAATAATGCCAAGGAAAGTATAGGGGATCTTATTAGTTGTAAATGCAAGGTAAATGTGAAGAAAGAAAAGTGGACGAAAAGATAACTTGCCGAGGGCAAGGACCGAACCTGCGACCTTCGAATAACGCGTCCGATGCTCTACCAATTGAGCTACCGCGGCGGCCATCCCCCCCATCCACTTAATAGGGTATATATGTACGTTTAAACGTGAGAGCGTCAGTCAGCGCCGCCAGTAGCCATGACGGCGAGTGTGGAACACTCTTTTTCTGCCTGTTGGCGTCACGTAGCACGTGAACTTACTACAAGCTGGCAGCTGACCAATTATCCCCCGCATACTACCTGCAAGCATCAAGTCTGCCAGAACGAGACCCTCGCTATGATTGAAGGAAAGAAGTGTTAATTTTAAGGGCTCGTTTTTCTTTGTTATACACAATATTAATGAGCACTAACAGACAATAATGCCGACGAAAGTATATGGGATGTTATTAGTTGTAAATGTAAGGTAAATGTGAAGAAAGAAATGTGGACGAAACGATAACTTGCCGCGCGCAGGGACCGAACCTGCGACCTTCGAATAACGCGTCCGATGCTCTACCAAATACAATGTATTTTATTCGACGCGGCCATTCGTTAAATTTAGTTCACCATATTTTTTTTTTCAATTTTGTTCGCGTGTTGTGATGTGGACAAACTAAAGCTGACGTTACTTCTCTATAAGACAAAGCTCGATCAGCTAAAGTAAAATTTAAATCTTTTTTCTTTTAATTACACGTTTCCTACTAAAAACCCGGGACATACACGTAGTGTGAAAGTGTCAATCTGCAAAAGCAGCTTTAACTCACAACTGAAGTATGCACATAATGAGCAAACGTTGAACCCAGAATATCCGAACCAATGCGAAAATTATTAGCAATCACGAGCAGGCCACGTCGTACTTGACTCAATCACGTCTGTCACGACGGCGCACATACTTTTCTTGCAGAACTTGAGTACCAAACTAGACAGAAGTTCAGGGGAGGATGGAGGCTTGAAGCGATTCGTTGAACAGGGAATGGCGCCGGGGACAATGCTTCGGCAAGTTGACTTGTCTTCGTCAGGGCAGCAGCAGCATTGCCTTGACGAAAAAAAGACCACTTGTCAAAACGCGGGCTCCATTCCCTGGTCAACGATTCCTCAAAGCATCAGTGAGTCCATTGCATGTATTTCAGAGACAGCATTTGAAGTAGAGGCCCAGAAAGTTTCAAACTGGCTACATGCATTTCCATGAACAGGAAAGGAGCAAATCACTTGAACTACATGCCAAAAGTAAAAGGTGAACAAACTGTGTAGCTGAACCAACACGCGTTCAAGCCTTTCATTAAACGTATTTTGCCTGCAACGGTAGGCTGTCGTCATGACGAATTAGTCTAGCGACAGTGCGCTTATGTCAGGCCAGTCAGGCTTGCAGAGAGCGGGGTTGACTCATGTACTGATGCAAAATGAATATCTGCTCAAATAATGGACTCAAATATTTGTGCTCACCCGTTGTCACTAGGAAAGCTGAAAAAGCTTCGCGGAACTGGAAATCCCTGGGTTTTCGGAGCCTGGGTTAACGCACCACCGAGCCGCGCAAAACACGTGATTGAGCCAGTCGCCTTCGTGTATAGCATGGTTTACCTGGCTCCCTGCGGCCCCCGTTCGCTGCACTCCACACCGAGTGTCTCTTCTTTCCCGCACCTGAGACGCCAACCGAGCGAGATAACCGAGCGCGATCCAACTTGTGATATCGCCGAGCGAGTGCCAAGGGTGAGCGGAGGCTACGAACGCAAGTCAACCAGTTCCCGCGCTTCGCCCCTATACACATAAAAAAGACAAATAAACGAAAGTATAGTTCTTTACAGTTGAATCAAATTTCTTTATTGGTAAAAACTCGTGAAAGACAATAAATGCCAACATCAACCGCTAGGAGCGCGCCCGTTCCTTGAAACTGGCGCTCACTCTCCGGGGTCTGCCAACCCGCCGAACAGAGGCGCACATTAGCTGCAGACGGCCCCCATTTCCGGCGCTCGACCGAAAAACAAAAAAATGAGCCGGTCTTACAATTTAGCCAAGTTACAGATAAATCAAACTTCCTGCTGGGCGAGTTGGTTCATATTTGGAAGGTTGGTTCATATTTGGCGCTCGTCCGAGTCTCCCGTGTTTTTATGAGTGTGCGCATCAATATTTTTTCCTTCCAGATAAACCGTAGAGGAAAGTGGTAGTTTACTTTGGCATGTTTAAAATTAGGGATATTGAAAAAAAAATTACACTGAGCCTTCACCTTTCGTTTTTCGTCCCCACCTCACCTCGTCGCGCTTCCATCGTACGGCGTTTCCGTTCCCAGTCTCGCGACCGACATGAACTGACCTTGGCGCCTTGATTTAAATTTCTATTTAACGCAGCAAGCTACAGGAGCTGCATCGAAAAGAAATTCCCAATGGCTCGCTCCCCGGTCACGCACCATGCGACCCAAATGCATATTTTGCTTTTCAGTCCGCGCTCGTGTCGCTCTGTGCACCCGAACTTCCTCCTCGCGTGCACTTCCGCTCTACGCAACAGAGAGGCCTTTCAGCTTCCATATCGCCCTGAAGATTCCACGATGAGTATCTCGAATTGCGTGCAACATTCGTGATTTCTAAACAAAAGATGGGTGTGCCATAAATTGGCACGCACTACAACGTTCTAATATGAATTACTGCCCTCTAGTGAACAATTCAAGATAATATCTAGGGTTTAACGTCCGAAAACCACGAAATGATTATGAGGGACGCCGTAGTGGAGGGCTCCGGAAATTTCGACTACCTGCGGTTTCCTAACGCGCACCTAAATCTAAGTACACGGGCCTCATGCACTTTCGCATCCATCGAAAATGCAGCCGCCACGGCCGGGATTCGACCCCGCGACCTTCGGGTCAGCAGTCGAGCGCCATAACCACTAGACCGCTGTGGTGAGGCAACAAATATTAGTTAATGAACTTTTTAAATAGTAACTATAGCGAAAAATCTTCAATACAGAAGTTGTAGCGCTTGCTCAGAAACATCGGATTTTTTCATTTATTCTAAGACAACTCCCTTGATTAATTTTTTCCAGCCTTTCTTTCAAGCGCGCGAACATTAAAAATGTACCACGTGACTGCCGCTTAACGCGCGCCGCTTTTAGTGCCTTCAAATATAAGTTGAACGAATTGGCAACGACAGCTCCGCGCACAGAGGTCGATTGAACAGTCTCTGCGATGGACGTTCAGTGATGGCAGGGACGTAACGTATAAAAAAAATCTTGGACGAAAAAGCGGCCACCAGGCGTGAGTGAGCCTTCATACAGTCACCCTCGGCCCCTCCATCGTGTTTCTTCATTCGTGTGAAAAGAAAAAAAATTGCCTACGCTGCATCAAATGCTGCCTCGTATCGCATTTGCTTGTGCCTGCTGCTTTTTCGTTGAAAAATGTTTTCCCTAAAAAAGTGGTGCCACAAGATTCGGACACAATTTGACTGTTACGTCACACTAATGGGTACATCATATAGCTGCCATCTGTACAGTATCAGCCACAAATACAGCCTAAAAAGTATTTTAATTCAGTTTTAAAGTTCGTGAAAGTGCCGAATCGGAAATGGAAGCAAAAAAGCGAGAAGGTCATCGGGCGGGACCATCTTGTAAACAACGTACATTACGAGTTCTGGCTCCGGAGGAGTATATGGGGGACAACGCTGGTAGCGACACCTGATGATGCATAGCCTAACCAGAGACCTACAAATATAATATTGCAGCGACTTACCCGCTTACTGACACTGTGTAAAGCATTGGCAGTGAAATAATTACAAGTTTACAGTATTCACATTGTCTTTTCCGACAAGAACAGCGAAGCGACTGAGAAAAAAAAAAATCCACGCATATCCACGAAGTGAATGACGATGAATGGGAGAAGCTCCGGGATCATTCGGGTAACCGAGAATCCCCCGTACACTGCCCACTCGAGCATGCAAATGCGTGACAAACACGTGTGTACAGTATATACAATGTTTTATTGATGTCATAAGGCGTATATGGTGTTGAGGTGGCCTGTCCCGATAAGCCACGGGCAGGATGCGGCGCGTGTCGTTTATTTCTTTCGCGCCCCTGCGCATTATAGACGTTCAACTGCACCGCTCGGCCGGACACTACAGAACTCTGCTCGATATCTCACAGATTCACTAGGCGGAGGAGATCCACGTTCTCCCTGACCATTTACTGCGTAGCCGTGCCGTCTAAGCGTGAGAAACCTTCACCTCGGGGTCCGCTTGTTGTCTACGTCGCCGTGCTACAGCAGCTTTGCGAGCCCTCGACTCCGCTTGCAGTTGAACCGCCACTCTCGCCTTTCAGAAGCGACCGTTTTATTTATTTTTATTTATTTATTGAATACTGCAGACCAAGAACTGGTCCAAGCAGGACAGGTACAAGAGGCAGGATATAATCAAAAACACATGTGATAACACATGAATATATCACGAGAAATGGAATCGAAACACCTACTAACAGAACGCATAAAAGATAACATGGCAAAAGTATTACATTAAATGGATACATAACACAAATTAACAGTGCATGTTTTAGCTCTAAGTAACAGAAAATTGGCTAAGATCAGTTAGGCAGTTCCACTCTGATACAGTACGCGGAAAAAAGGAAAACTGAAACGCGTTAGTTTTAGCAAAATACGGGGTTAAAGAATGGGCGTGATGATGGCGTGTATGCCTAGTGGACATCTGCATGCGGGTCAAGGGCTAACTTATGATTAACAAGAAGATAAAGAAAGTTAAGCCGGTTTCTTTTTCGCCGTAATTCAAGTGTTTCGATGTTGTTAGCAGTGATGAGTTCAGTCGGTGAGTCCGTAATTTTAAACTTAGAATAAGCAAACCTAACAGCTTTTCTTTGTACTGCTTCCAGTTTTCTAATGTTACATTTAGTAAAGGGGTCCCATACAACACAAGAGTATTCTAGTTTGGTCTTATGTATGTAAAGTAACTAAGTAGTTTTATGTTAGAAGGAGAATTTCTAAGTTTATGTTTCAGGAAACACAGTTTACGGAAGGCAGCAGAACATACGTTGTCTATGTGTAAGTTCCAAGATAGCTCATTAGTTATTGTTACGCCTAGATATTTGTAGTTATTAACCTGTTGTAGTGATGATGAGCCGAGGTTATAAGTAAAATGAAGAGGTGTTTTGAACGTGTTACACAAAGATAAACAGTTTTTGTGCGTTAAGTGCCATACCATTGTCATTACACCAGTTTAGTATGCTATTAAGACTTAAGTTCAGGTTCTGTTGATCATTAGAACAGGTAATTTGACGAAAGAGCACGCAGTCATCCGCGAACAGTCGTATTTGAGTTCCTGGTAGTACTGTGTTAACAATGTCGTTTACATAAATTAAAAATAATAGCGGCCCCAGAACACTACCCTGTGGCACGCCTGATGTTACAGGAAGAGAGCTCGAATTGTTCCCATCTACTGAAACAAACTGTGAACGTTCTGTTAAATAGTGTTGAATCCAGGCGATGAATATGTCGGGTAGATTGATGTCCCTGAGTTTTGTAATTAGTTTGTGATGAATAACTTTATCAAATGCCTTACTAAAATCAAGGAATATGACGTCCATTTGACCATTTTTATCCAGAGTTTCTGCAAATGAATGAACCACTGAGACTAACTGAGTTACAGTTGAATATCCTTTTCTAAAGCCATGCTGAAAATTAGTTAGTATAGAGTTTTGTTCGAGGAATTCCACCACGCGCTTAGATATTACATGTTCAAGCATTTTACATATTGGTGACGTTAATGAGATGGGACGGTAGTTTTCTACGAGTAAATGGTTGCCTTTCTTAAACACGGGAACAACACGAGCCCTCTTCCAATCACTGGGTAGTTTAGCACTCAACAGCGAACATCGAAAGAGCACAATCACAAAGTGGGATATACTTTCTGCATAACGGCGAAGAAAAACATTAGGGATATTATCTGGACCACAAGATGATTTAGTTTTCAACTTCAAGATCATTGCAAGAACACCAGAGTATGAGATAAAGTCCACCTCATTAGGCTGAAACATTTTTTGCTGAGGCGTATTAAGACTCGCCTTAGCAAACACGCTATGGAAAAATTTGTTAAAATGTTCCGCAATGAGCTTCAGATCTGTAACTGTATTTCCATCGACTAATATATGTGAAACCTGCTTCTTACTATCGCTCAGGAAGTTCCAAAACTTCGTAGGATCGTTTTTTAAAAAGTTGGCAGTGTTGTTTTAAAGTAAAAATCCTTTGATTCTCGCAAAGCACGTGCCAAATTTATTTTAAGTTCATGAATAATAGCTGATTGGGGATTACTCTTTTTCAGCCGTTTTAATTTGCGCTTTAGATGGATGATTTTACGCGTAATCCATGGGGTGTTTTTAGCAATCTTTTTAGATTTGGTTGGTACGAATGACCTTATGCAGTGATGGCACATTTCAGTAAATTTGTTCCATAGCGCGTCAACATCATCCTCATTTTCAATAAAGTCATCATAACAACTTCTCATGTACTGCACAATAGACGCATCATCAGATCTTGCATAATCCTTGAAGCTTCGAGTGGTTGTGCGTTTGTGACCGACTGAGTTGAATAAAGGAATGGTAACACTTACGAGATGATGATCAGACAGGCCACTTTCAATTAAAACTGTATACTCACAAAAATCGCGGTTTAGGAACGCTAAGTCCAATATTGCACTAGACGAACGTTCTTCTCGAGTAGGCTGCCTAACCACTTGGACTAGGTCGTGAGTAAGCATGATATCAAAGACTATGTTAGCATTCTTGTTCGATTTGCCGCTTGCCCGAAGGAGTTCCCAATCAACATTTGGTAAGTTGAAATCCCCGATAACAAAAATTTTTTTACTCTGGAATTGTGTCATATGTTCTTGCAATTTCAGCAAATATTCAGGAGCAGCGTCTGGTGGTCTATAACACGCGTATAGCACAAAGCATTGACCCCAACAAGTTATTTTGATACACAAACACTCGAGGTCAGCGACATCCGCTAAAACAATCGCTTGTATTGAAGGCTTGACAAGGATAGCAACACCTCCGCCCTTATTTGCTGTCCGGTCCTTACGAAATACACTGTAACTCGGGGGAAAAACTAAATCATCACTTATTTCATTTCGTAACCATGTTTCAGTGATTACAGTAATGTGCGAGTCGTATTCGAGTAGTGTGGCCTCAATAGAATCTTTTTTGTTTACAATGCTGCGTGCGTTTATATTTAGGATTCGCAACTTCTTATCCTTCGGTTTCGTAGGATTGCGGGTATTCTGGGCTACTTGACGAGGTAAATGAACGCGTTTAACGGAAGTGGAAGGGCCCTCGTTATCACCCCTCAATCTCAATTCTTGCTTTGCTTCTGCGTGTAGCCTCTGGTAGTCGGGCGGTTCATTCCCGTATTGCCGTTTTTTCGTAACCGAACTTTATCATTCAAATCATGATCCCAGACGTAAGGCACGCTGTTTATGTACAGCTTATCGAACGCAAGTGAAACCTTTTCTCTTTTGTCACGGTTCGGCTTCGCACTAGCCCACAATTTCCTTCGGATGTCGCGAATTCTTTGGGAAAAATCCTCACCAATAGAATAGTCCGTGCCCTTGAGTTTAAAGCCTCTTTTTAGTATTGTATATTTACTTCTTGAATCTAACAGCTTAAGAATGACAGGTCTCGTCGAGTTATGTCGTTCCTTGCCTAGTCTGTGTATGCGCTCGATTTGTACGTTCTCAATTTCGAGGATATCCTGAAAAATGCCTTTATTTACCGCAGTTTCAAGTGCGGTAAATCCATGGCTGAAGGAAGAAAGAGAGCGCGCGCCGGAAACGCGTACTTATATAGCCCTTGGGCACCGCAGCGCCCCTAGCGGTCTCCATTCAAACCAGAGCACGCGCCGGGAGCGAGCGCTGCTACCGCAGCGCCCCTAGCGCACTCCGTGTAAACCAGAGCTACGCTAGACGCGGGGGGTACAAGGCTCGGTCCTAAGGTGCTTCGCCCCTAAAAGAAAAAAAAGCTATTGGAGAAAACGCCACAAGATGCAGCTACCGGCTCTGCGGCTGCTGCCACTGCTGCAGCCGTCAACGGCTACGGTAACCGGGTATCCGCAAACGTTAGGAAGTCTACACACAAACTAAAGCTCCCTGCTGCCGGGATCGTATTGCGTAGTGGACAGATAACTGCTTCGGCGCTCCGACCTGCGTATGTGGGATTGGTATGCCTTGGCACCACAGCGTTGCCCGATTTAAATACGGGTCAGTAAAGCCTAACACTTACATGTTTCTCATAAACACTGTTACAGAGTTTCACTGCTTCCTTCGTCACGTCTGAACCTGCTGCTTTACAGATGATCGGAGCGAAAATGTTTCAGCACGCCTAATGCTGTGGCTGCTCCAAGCTTCGCGGACAACGTCGCCAAAGTTGGATGACGACTACAAGAACAAAATGGCAGTTACCGGCGGCGAGATTCGCGAAGTGAATCGAGCTTTTCTGACGGATTTTTACACTCCCCCCAGCTCCTTCGTCCATCGCCGCACTAGAGAAGCAATGTAGTTTGACGATCGAGGACACAAGCACTCGCAACGCTCAACACAGCCGACGAAACAGCAGCGCTGACAACATGGCAGAAGCTGGCCAGTGACGTCACCGGCTCTCGTGGTCAGCTGATAGTATTTGTTCACGAGTAGGCAGACTACGTCATGGCACCCCCGAGTGCTCTTCGAAATCGAAACTGCCTCCGGTCGCAAGTTGCAACATACGGGCATATTTATTTATATATATTTATTTATTCATTTATTTATTTACCCTCAGGGCCTTTCGGCATTACAGAGGGGAGTGAGTTACAGTGGAATTACTTGGAGAGGAGCAAATAATAACAATGGTAACAGTACACCGCGATTAATACAATATTTGTTAATTATACAATACTAGCTGAGTATGTCGATATATTGTACAACGAGGAAATGAAGAAAAAGAAATAAATAAGATGAAAAAATAGAGTGAGTCTTATTTGATTATTATACAATATTAGCTGGACATGTAAAATACAGCGTTGAAAACAAGACTGTAGGTGCTCCTTTTTATTTAAGGCATAATGAGACTGACGATGTAGCCATAATAACGCACCATGTAAACGGGCAGGTAACATTAGTTGATACAAGTGGTCGTTACTGTACAATGTTAGCTAATTTATTTATGAGTACCTTACAGCGCCCTCGTGGGGCATTGTGTAAGGGGGGCAATACAGCGTGTACAAAAAAGATATAAATATACATAGGTGAAATACAGATTATTACAGATGTAACTGAACACACGAACATAGTAATGCAAAATATACTAAAACAGCGAAATGTAGTGTCTAAAGGCGTTACACAAAAGATAATATAAAGTAACTATTTAAACACGAACAGTTTAACAAGATATGATAACTGCCGAAAGAGTTTTTCGCAAATAACTGAATACAGAGGATAAAATAAAAACAGGGGAAAAAAAGAAAAAGAAGGTGCTCCTTTTTGCTTTACGAAACTTCTCGTTGTTAACAATAGATACAATATCAGCCGGAAGGTAATTCCATTCACGTGACGTACGAGGGATGAATGATTCTGAAAAGCATGTTGTGTGACAAGCACAAACTCTAACTTTGTGCTGATGATCAATGCGGTCAGATAAGTAATATGGTCGTGACATGAATTCCGGGTGTAGAGTAGGATGGTGGTAAAGTTTATGAAAAAATGATAAACGAGAAATTTTACGGCGTGTAGCCAGTGACTCAAGACCGAGATGTGATTTCATTGAGGATTTCATATAATTAAACATTCGTCTTGCGCTGGGGCAAATGAGTTCCCTTGTCGCTATTAACGAGTCAGTAGTGGTGATGCAGAGCTATCGATGGTAAAAAAGAACTATCGATAGCGCTATCGATAGCAAATTTGATAGCACTATCGATAGTATCAAATGAACTGCGCGAACTTTGCAGCATCAACTTTGTTTCCCGAGTTGAGCAGGAGGAACAGGCTGAAGAAAGTTCACATGCTTGTGTTGATTTACGAGAACGTTTGGCTGACACATGATAATTAAGTTGAAACTGTTCAGCTGCAGCGAAAAGAAAGCCGTTATATGTAGCGGAACTGCGCGGCTTCAATTTCATATTGCCTTTTATGATTTCAAAATTTAAAAAAAACTACCAAGAACTAAGTGTTTTTAATTGTCAGGTGAACTGGTTGCTTTTGAATATGTACTTATTGATGGACATATTCCGCCATTTTCACTGCGGAAATAATTTATTTCTATCATTAAAACTGCCCATATATTAAGCGAACTCAGAATGGCCGATAGTAGGCAGGGCTCCGTGTTTTCGGTTTTATCCGACAAAAATCCGATAAACATTCGCCGGTAAAATTTTTGACAATTCGGATTTATCCGATAAACTCCGATTTCAAGGGCCAGTATGACCTCGTTCCGTTCTTTGTTGAAAGGGGAAGTTCTAAGCGCTCATTCATACATCCTCTGGTTTGACCGATTTAAAACGGACCGATTTAAAACTCACCGCGCGTAGCTGTATTAGGCGACGTAGCTGTATTGTGCTCCAACTCAGCTTCCTACATGCAGAAGCTTCACAAGGACTTGCAACTCTACAACCCCGAATTCAAGGCGCTTCACTTCAAAGATCCGTGCCACCTACTACACAACGCTCTGAAGGATAGAATGAAGACGAGCTCGTTTAATGTAGTTTACGATTTTGTTGTGCATTTTCCTGGCCTGTTGAAGTCGTCGCGGCAGCTGCGCCGTAAGTTTGGTCTTGTGTGCTTGGCCATGGGCATGCCCATCAAGTCGCTGAAAACCGTATGTCCGTCGAGGTGGTTCTCTTTATATGAAGCTCTAGAAGATATATTGGACTATTGGCGCGACATTTTGTCTTTCCTGGGAAGCAACGAAGCCAAGGGAACGAAGTGTGAGAAGCTCAAGAGTCTTATTTCATCGCCTGAAGCTGTGCACGACTTGCTCGTTAAGATGAGGTTTCTGAGGACCAATTCGTGTGCCGTGCTCTCAATCATTAGAAACTTGAGGCAGAGAGTACCCTGGTACACAAAGTTTATCCCATACGGTGGGTTCGTTTGCACACACTCATCAGTCAACAACGTGGTCCAACAGAGGTCTTCGCATCAGATGTCACAAGTCTGTTGGACCTCCTTGGCGAGACTGACCGCTTAATGACTGTCGCAGATTTCCACGGATACTACGCTGCTGTCATCGCAAACTGAAGACCGACATCCGAGGGGAACTTGTGCGATCAACTCCAGTACACCAAAGAATCTGTTTGGCAGGGTGTTCAAATGGTGAATCCAAATGTGAAGCATGGGCTGCCCTGCGCGTTCGAAAGCTATGCGCCTATTTTTCAGTTAATGCTTCTTGAAACTGACGACATGAGCCAGCTCCTGAGTGATTTTGCGAACTTTTGCGCTGCACCAAAGTCTCAGCAAATCTCATTTGTCTCGTGATCTTCGTGCAAAATGTCGCGTGTTGGGCCGACGCTTCACGGAGCGTTCGCTTGCACTTTGTCACCTATGTAATAGACCGTAGCATTATTAGCGTTTAAGAGCCCGTTTCGTAGAAATTCCGCTGTCGTTGGTTGTGAGCGAAAAATCATCGTCTTGTCCGTGACCGAGAAATCGAGAAAGATGCAAACAAATAATAAAAAACTTGGATTAGAGCGAGAATCAGTGTTGCGGAGTTGCCACTCCGGAATTGGAATGATTCTGGAATCATTCCACATTTTCCGACCCCGGAATGGAATGGGGACAACGCTTGGAGGAATGGAATGGAAATTGAATTAAGCGCCTTTTGCGCGGAATAGAATTGGAATGGAATTACGCTTTTTCCAAAAAACAGAGCACGTTTTCGTCTACGCACTCTTTTTCAAACCTCAAACATTAGTAAGCCAGAGCCTCGAATTTAACAGTTTAACAACAATATATTGCATACCGGCGCACAGGCGAACACAGCAAGTTTTCATCACCCCATCAATGCTTTCGAGGCACGCCTGACAAGCGTGAGTGCTGACGAGCAGTGCCGGAGCGGCGGACTGTTCCAACTAATACCAACAGATCTAGAGGGCTTTGTTCCCCGTTAACCAAATCTCAGTTTTCTCCATATTCACGACCGCTCCAGAGGCGTGGCAAGACTGTGTGGACTTCTTGAGCACTACTTTTGTCAGCATAAAAATATGCTATATCGTCATTTTAGCATTAACAGATTTAGGCTTAAACAATATTAAAACATCATTCGTTCAAACATGCTGACCGTGCAAATACCATAGGCAGCGGGAGAACTGCCCCTGTGGGAAGGAAGAAATAGCAGAGAATGAAAGGCAGGCAGGTTAACTAGTTTAGGAAAACCGGTTTGCTACCTTACACATGAGAATAGGATGGGGGAGATGGAGAGCAAAGAGAGAGAGAAAGATAGCAGATTACACAGCACACACACAGTCAGTCACTCTTTCGTGGGAATTAGTGGGTGGTTGTAGTGCACGAGATATGTCACCACGCTACATCGGCCTTGGTAACGTGTTTTGGGTACCTTAATCCATCTGATGACATCAGCTTTATGGGGCGTTCATTCTTAACTCGATAAAACTATCAAGATGCCTTTCCTACTCGTTGAGGAATTACATGAATGGAATTGAACTGCCCGGCCATTCCCGGAGTGGGAATGGGCTAAGTTTTTTCATTCCCAGGAATTGAAAGGAATGGAATTGCGGCAAGTTCTAATTCCCCGGAATGGAATGGAGGCGTCCATTCCGCAACACTGGTGAGAATCGAACCCAGGCGTCTGCGCGGCAAGTAGGTGTTCTACGACAGAGCGGCACTACTGCTTCGAACTGCCTCGGAAAGAAAACACTACATGAATGCCATGTAGTGGAAGTTGTGCCAGGTAGTTGTGTTCCTCTTATTGAACCACTCGAAATTAGTGTTAGCGGCATTGAGGCCTTCCTCGGCAATCTCGACGAAAGTCCAAGAACAGTGCGCTCACCACATTGCGCCTTGATCTGATCTTTGAAAAATCATTATGTACTGCTCAGTTGCCGCAAGAGTGGAAGGTAACGAATGTAGTCCCGATTCACAAAGGAGGTTACAAAAAAGACGTCACAAATTATAGACCTATCTCACTTACACCGATATCGTGTAAGATTATTGAACACATAATATACAAAGCTATAATGAAGCATTTGTTGGATTACGAGTTAATAACGAAGGCTCAACACGGTTTTCGTAAAGGCTTTTCATGTACGAACGAGCTTCTTGAGTTCTATAACGACCTAGTATCTGCAATTGATTTAGGTGGGCAAACAGACTGCATCTTTTTAGACTTCATCAAAGCCTTCGACACTGTTTCCCATCTTCTGTTCCTTGAAAAATTGCGAATACTCAACATAGATGAAAGAATTTTTAATGGGATCGAGAATTACCTGGCACAACGCCGCCAATGTGTTGTCTTTCATGACATTAAACCGGATTTTCTCGCGGTCACGTCAGGCGTCCCACAGGGATCTGTGTTGGGGCCTTTGCTGTTCATAAATTTTATTAATGACATTAACGTAGGCATGAGCTCAAGTATACGCCTCTTTGCTAATGATTGCGTTGTTTACAGAAAAATCCAGAATGAACATGATGTCCTTGAATTACAGGCTGACCTTGAACGTATTCATCAATGGTGTCTAAGGTGGCAAATGAATTTAAACACGAATAAGGGCATCCATGTGTGTTTTACAAAGAAGATAAAAATAACTGATGCAAATTATCATTTAAGTGGAAATAATTTAGACAAAAAATGCAAGTACAAATATTTGGGAGTGTTACTGTCGCATGATTGTTCCTGGAATGCGCATATGGATTATGTGGTTTCCAAAGCCGCAGTAGCATTAAATTATATCCAAAGGAATGTGAGATGTGCAGATTCTAGCCTTAGAAGCACAGCTTACCTCACTTGTATTCGACAAATTTTAGAATATGTCTGTACTCTTCGGGACCCATCACAAGTAGGTTTGATTAATAAATTAGAAAGAATTCAAAACAGAGCAGCCAGGTTCGTCTTGGGTCGGTACGGAAAAAAATCACAGTTGTACCGAAATGTAAAAGGAGACCTGCCTATCGTCTCTATATATAGATGACCCATACGTTGTTCCTAACTCGGAAACGGTTGTGCAATTCTTGCGAGTTGACAACCCCGTTGATTGTGATGCCGTGAGCATTGACGTAGAGGATCTTTTTTATTCTCTCCCCCATAATCACCTCTTGACCGCAGTGAAGGAATGTATAACGTGTCACAATAATGAGCTTGCCTTCATAGGTTTAAGTGGCATGTCAGTTGATTCCTTCACAGAAGTTTTGTTCTTTTACCTGGGGTCTTTATTTGTTTCTTTCCAAGGTGAGGTGTACCTGCAAAAGAAAGGTGTCTCTATTGGGTCTAGGGTGGCACCGGTTCTACCTGATATTTTTCTAAGTAGAGTTGACCGGGAGCTCCAACCGGTTTTACAGGCATCCATAATCAGAGTTTTTCGTTACGTCGACGACTACATTGTTTTTTTCCGTAAGGGCACTGAAGATATCTCGGCAGGCATCCTAAGGAGTTTTGAGCAGTGTGGTCTTGGCCTGAAGTTTACTTCGGAATACTTAAAGGACCAATGTATCCAATTTTTGGATCTGCAGCTGCAGTTCTCGTCCACGCATGTGTGTTGGTGCTGCACCCCTAGGTCTGTGAAACCTCTGCTAAACTATAAATCGGGTTTAGGAGAACTTTTTGTTGGGCAAGTTGGTGAACGTTCATAATGATTTTTAAGGCGCAAAGCAGGACAAACACAAGAAAGGACACGGGAGTTGTTAGTGGCACTCCGTCCCCTGTCCTTTCTTGTGTTTGTCCTGCTTTGCGCCTTAAAATCATTATAAATCGGGTCACACAAAACTGGTAAAAAATGCCATTGCACTCTCATGTTTTACCTCTGCACTGAAGAAAACCTGCACGCATTTGGTTGAAAGCAGTTTTTCTGCGCAGGTGAAAAAACTGCGACAGGCAGGCTTTCCACGGGACGTATTATTAAAGGTCTGCGAGAAGTCGATTAGGAAAATAAAGAGAGGTCCTGGTGATGGTTGTGACTTGGATGAGAAGGCGCAGCATAAGAAATTTGCTGTTCTGCCATATGTTCACGGTTTTACCCACTGCCTAAAAAAGGTTGCGTCAAGATATGACGTCCAAGTGGTTATATCTGCCAGGAACAAGTTGTCCACTTTATGCGCTAAAGTAGACAGACGAATTGCAAATCAGCAAAATATTCGGCAAGATACATGTAATGTTAGTCATGTCAATAATTATGTATCCTGTATCACTGGTGTTGTTTATTCCGTACCCTTGTCATGTAAACTTCTTTACGTGGAACAAACAGGTCGCTGTCTCAATGTTAGACTTCGAGAACATTTTAATTCTCTGAAAGGCCACCCCGGTCTTCATCTAGCAGCCCACTGTAAGAAATGCGGCTGCACTCCGCTCTTTGGTGATACCTCTGTGTTGTTGCGGCATAAGAACCAAAGAGCGCGAGAACTAATTGAGGCTGCGCATATTCAAAAGAATTCCGAGTCCTGCGTCAGTGTTCTCTCTGTCGCCATACATGATAAAGAGTTAAGTTATCTTGGTTTTGTATGACGGGTGTGCCTTGCCTGATGTGGCCAAAGCTTTTGTTGATTCGGTCCCTCGCGCCTTTTGTCTCCTTCTTTTTTTGCCCTCTCTCGCTTTTTCCTGCCCTTTATATTGCCTCGTTCTTGCAATAAAACTTCAGTTGATAGGCTGCGCTTGTTTGTCCTTTTCTTGCCCTTCGTGTTTCCGTCCGTTTTTTGCGCAGTCACAATAAGTATGGATCATTACCAACTAGCCCAACTTACCACTCTTCTAAAAGGAGTTAAACTGGGAGTCACTGTCCTCCTGTCGAAAAAATTGCGTCTGAAGCTTTTATACCAGATATTTCATTAAAAAACGGGAATAGACGGTGACACTTACTTAAAAAAAGCCAAATGGGTGTGTTGAGAGGACAGACCAAGGGAGGTCCCCACTACTTTTTGTTTTGCACGAAATTTTTATATGAGCTGGGCAAATGCCTCTATAGAAAGGAATGAACCTTCGTTTTGCGGAAATTATCACGGATTACTAGGAAAAAATTCCCGTTTCACAACAGGTGGAAAAAGGCAATTCTGCAACTTTCAGATTTCACAACTTTGGAGGTCTATCACTAAAAACTTAACGCATTGTGGACATCAGTGTTAATTTTTCGTAAGTCTTCAGCAATAGTACTATCGGCCTACGGAAATTTAAATTTGTGTGACTGACAGTAGATTTTTGAAAAATTGCCAAACTTTGATTTTTGAGCGGCTGCCTCTGGCTGACCCCAAATTCAAGGGTGTTTTTTCGCAGTTTTCGCTAAAGCGCTGAAGCTGAAAATATCTCTCGCAAGTCTACGAAAGGTTTTTCGCTAATTAAGCAAAACGTTATGCGACTACACTGCATATTTATTTCGTTATAAAATCCCAAAAATGCCATAATTCCAAAACTAGCGAAAATTGCAACATTTTAGGGTCGTTTAAAAAAATAATCATCACCGATTTTTATGAAAATGATGGACACATACCCGGCCATGATTGCTAAATATTGTGCTGCAAAAATATGTTGCATTATTTTGTTTGAAGTGAGAAAATTGAGCTTATTTTAATACCCACGTATAGTCTTAACATCAATGTGCGGCGTTCTATTGATAAAATAAATTTAATAGACATATTTAGTTCGTAGCTCGCTTTTTTGGTTTTAATAATGACGATGGACCCAGCTTGTGTCTTTTTTACTGTTTTGAGACACAGAAAAGCTGAGCTTGAATTTTTCAGATCTCCTCTGTCTGTATCCATACTACGGCACATTGAGGCAGCAGGCACGCGAGAGCGCGTACAGCAAGACCAGAGCGTAATTGAATGCCACCCGCAAGAGAGGGAAACAAAAGTACGTATAACAGCCAAGCACTCCGAGAACCTGTGACGGAGAACACATGACCGTCGTGAAATGCGAGACGCACCGCGGTGCGCCTGCAACGGTCGGACCCAGACAGGAGAGAGCGTTCCCCTCACACCTGAAAAGCAGTTTTTTGGGTGTAGACCATATGTCAGTCTGGATAGTGAACTCTAACAAAGAAGTCGTGTTGTTTTCTACGTGTGTAAATGATACAGTTTTTCATCACATTGTAGTTACTCTAGTGTCGTCCTCTATTATTAATAATAAGTTATTTCGTAAGCAGATAAGATAGAGATTGCGGAGTAAGTAAGAAGGCCACTGCAAGCAGCTCTCTTCACGTAAACCCTGGTGTCAAGACATCAGCTGCGATCCGGCTACTGAACTTTCGTTATTGCACTAAGAACTTCCTTGGACGCTACCTTCACCCCAAAGTGACTGTACCTTATACTCACTGTAACCTACTGTGTCACCGAGAGACCTCACTGTGGCACAGTTCTGATGGCGAAGTTTCCTGAACGAAATTGCTGCGCCGACTACTTAAAGAGGCACAAGCGGAAGATCAGGTTTCAAAGGAATTTCCGCAGTGTCAAAGACTTGGGAATTGACAATCTAAAGAAAGTGTTGGAAGCTGACACAGCGCTCAGAGTGCATGAATCGCACTTTGTGTGCCAGAATTGCTTTAGGAACTTTAAGGAAGACATTGAGCATATGGAAGAGGAATCCAGTCAGTCCAATGAGGGTTTCCAGACTACAGAGGAAGTTATGGAAAGCATTAAGGCAGTCGTTGGTGCCCCATCAGCAGTGTCGCCACTAAAGCCTCCTCGGAGTGTAAAGAAAGGGAAGAAACTCTCGTACGCAAAGCGCAAGGCAAATGAAATTACTAGAGCTGCTGTAAGAAACATTCGATGCGGAATTCGCACAGCATACGGTATTAAAGACATTCCATCACAATTCAGTTGCTGCGCCTGTGCCAGCTGGAAGAAAAACCTACAAACAGCGTACATCAAGTGCACATCTTTTCGAGAGCGCTGCCGTCTGCTATCCTTGATACACCTGAGCCTAACAATAAAAGAGGTGCAACGCTTCATACCAGAGGCAACGAAGCACGCGATTCTAAAGGCCAGGAAGATAGCTGCAGAACAAGGTGTGTGGAGCCTTTTGGAGCCGTACTGCAAAGAAAAATTGAGTGAAACAGACACCAACAAAATCCTTGAATACTACACAAAAGATGAGCTGGACTGTTCAAGACAGAGTCCAAACAAGAAGATGTGGTGCGCGTGCGCATCGATGGAAAAGCCGAATTCATTTCGAAGCGTTTCATGACGCGGTCGCTACGAGAGACATACTCAGTCTACAAACTTGCTAATCCGCTGTCAGCGGTTGGTCTGACAAAATTCATATCTTTGCGCCCAGAATGGGTCAAATGCTCACCGCATCGGGAGGGGTGTGTATGGGAATATTGTGCAAATTTCGAACTATGCCTTATTGGGATCAAAAATGCGTCGGGGTCTTTGATGTCGACTGATGATGTGCAGGCGCTCTGTGTGTGCACGCAGCCTAGCACCAAATGCTTCTTAGGCGAGTGCGAACAATGTCCTGTGAAGAATGGTCTCAGCCTGGGAACTCTTGGCATAGCACCGGACGAAGAAATTGTATTTGCTACTTAATTGGGAATCAGGAGAACTAATAAAGAAGACCATGATGCCTCCAGCATTCCTAAAGGAATTTCAAAATGTGACCATAAAATGGATCCCTCATAACTACCTCACGCGCACGCAAGCAAATACCATACACGAGGAAAAACAGTGTTGTGAAAAGGGTTCCATTGTTTTCCACTTTGATTTTGCCGAAAATTGGTCCATCGTACTCCCAGATGAAGTACAACCTTACCATTGGCAAGTACGCAAGTTAGCATCTTTACTTGCGTTGTATCGACAAGAAAGTCGACATGGAACTACGCAATAATTAGCGATGTCGTTTGCCACGACTCCGCACATGCTTGCTAGGCCTGAGAAAAATCAAGGATCACATTAAAGATTATGCTCCAATTTACACGAAACTAACACTTGTGAGTGATGGAGCAGCTGCCCATTTTAAGAACCGCTTCCAACTGCACGAATTGCAATGCAGTCAGCTTCAGACAACCAAGTGGCTTTTTCGGCAACGGGGCACGGCAAAAATGCCTGCGACGGCGTCGGTGGCCTTGTGAAACAACAAGCCACACTGCATAACCTGCGTTCACCCGCCACCGAGGTCATTCAGTGCGCAAGTGAT
Organism: Rhipicephalus sanguineus; assembly: GCF_013339695.2. Taxonomy (NCBI): domain Eukaryota; kingdom Metazoa; phylum Arthropoda; class Arachnida; order Ixodida; family Ixodidae; genus Rhipicephalus; species Rhipicephalus sanguineus. Next base: position 1,327,422 of record NC_051176.1, on the reverse strand, counting down.
TTTGTTACTATTGTAGCCAGTAAACTTAAAAAGGTTTTCTTACTGCATATGGAGAAGAGTGAAGTGGAAGCCTTCAGAGAACTGAAGAAGGAGGAATGGAAACTTGCCAGACGGGTTCAAGGTATTCAGGCAACCCACATGTGCAAACACATGAAATCGGACCAAGGGAATTTCCTGTACGTAGCGCGGTGCGCAGACACAGAGTGGAAGGAGTTGTGAATCTGCAGTGTGCAAAATTTGATTGCCCGAATGGATATTACTCATTCTAGGTGACGTGAATAAACTATTTAATGCGCAACATGAACGTGCTTCTTGTAGATTCATAACTCCCTCATTCCCACCATCTCAACCCGTTTCTGCGAATGATAAATTCATCGAAATATTAAGACCGCAACGGTCTTAATATTCCCATACAATGGTAATGCTCGAGCCACCTGTACATTATTGTAACCAACTCTAGTCCATAAATTTCGTTGCTTGATGGAAGAAAATCAGGGTAAGTACGCAGTTGAAGATGGTAACACGAAGGCTTTTATTATTAATAAAGTATAGGAAGATATTTTTGCAGGATTTTCATCGAAATATGGCCCTCAAGTAGTCTTAGGGCAATTTATAATCATTTTCTTTAAAGAAACAAACGCGAACCTCACATTTCGGGCCCCCTTTTCCTACCACCCAGCAGCGAGCAATTGGGTCTAGGCACACTAACACAACTATAACATTTTCCCGTACTGTTAGGGAAATACTAGTTAAATCTCTTTTGCGTTAGACAGGTGGTATGATGTGAACTAAAATGGTTGACGTGCAGAAAAATTTGCACTCTACACCACGAGCTCTCATTTGTACGCGCTCTCGGGCGCCGGCTGCCTCAATGTACTGGTAGGGACACAGACAGGGGAGCTCTGAAAATTCAAGCTCAGCTTTTCTGTGACTCAAAGCGGTCAAAAAGACACAAACTGGGTCAATCGTCATTATTAAAACCAGAAAAGCGAGCTACGAACTAAATATGTCTATTAAATTTATTTTATTATAAGAACGCCACACATTGATGTTAAGACCATACATGGGTATTAAAATAAGCTCAATTTTCTCACTTCAAACAAAATAATGCAACATATTTTTGCAGCACAATATTTAGCAGTCATGGCCGGGTATAGTCCATCATTTTCATAAAAATCGGTGATGCTTATTTTTTTTAAAACGACCCTAAAATGTTGCAATTTTCGCTAGTTTTGGGATTATGGCATTTTTGGGATTTTATAACGAAATAAAGATGCACTGTAGTCGCATAACGTTTTGCTTAATTAGCGAAAAACCTTTCGTAGACTTGCGAGAAATATTTTCAGCTTCAGCGCTTTAGCGAAAACTGCGAAAAAAGACCCTTGAATTTGGGGTCAGCCAGAGGCAGCCGCTCCAAAATCAAAGTTTGGCAATTTTTCAAACATGTACTGTCAGTCACACAAATATAAATTTCCGTAGGCCGATCGTACTATTGCTGAAGATTTACGAAAAATCAACACTGATGTCCACAATGCGTTAAGTTTTTAGTGATAGACCTCCAAAGTTGTGAAATCTGAAAGTTGCAGAATTGCCTTTTTCCACCTGTTGTGAAACGCGAATTTTTTCCTAGAAATTCGTGACAATTTCCGCAAAACGAAGGTTCATTCCTTTCTATAGAGACATTTGCCCAGCTCATATAAAAATTTCGTGCAAAAGAAAAAATAGTCGGGACCCCCCTAGGTCTGTCCTTATCTGAACACACCCAAATTATATTTGTCAACCCGCAGACCATGAATACAAAATAAGGCCATGCCGGGTCAGGACGAACCTGTATGCCAACTCGTTTTTTTTTTGTTAAAACAATTAACCAATGGAATAGTTTGACATCTGAGCAAGTGTCCAGTGTCAATGAAAATGTTTTTTTTTTTTTAACTCTGTAACCCCCTGCTGTAACGCCTCGAGGCAAAGCGGGTATATGTAAGAATAAAGTCTCCTTAATGCATGCAATATTGCATGGCGTAGAATCACGCCAGGCGTCAGAACATGTTCATGGCGCAACGAGTGGGTGTTTTAAAGTCCCACCTATTACAAAGCGCTCAGACATATTTAGGCGTCATCAGATGCAAAAGCATCAACAAAGTGAGCAGCTGCGTAGGTTCGAGTGTTGCTTTACGTACGCGTGGTGGGCCCTTGACTGATTCGCAAAAATGAGAATTATGGTGTAGTAGGCACTTAACAACTGTACTTTTTTTATTTATTTAACATACCTTACAGGCTCTCGTTAGAGCATAGGGTAAGGGGGGCTTACAGAAAAAAAGAAAGAAAAATGAGAACGTATACAGTTCAAATATGCAAATAAATGCAACATAACAGCGACACTAATAACAGTAATAGAACATTGATTACAAGGAAAATACAGTCACCATGTATATGCATATCCATACAAATGTCTATGAAATAATGCTAGGTGTAGTGAGAGAGTAGTTTCTCGCGGAACGCGTTGTTGTTAGTGACTGAAACTATCACGTCGGGAAGATCATTCTACAGTGAGATTGCCTGTGGCAAAGCAGATAAGTTGAATGCGCGTGTTCTGCCAAAAATAGGCCTAAGCTGCGCTGATTTCGCATGCGTGCAGACATGCGATCCGGTGTGTGTAGAGGGAAAGCGGATGGATTTCTGCCGTGAATGTACTAGCGAAACAACACAAGGAGGGCTATCTTGCGGGGAATATCCAATGGTTGTAAACCGATCTCGCGTTTAATTTGTGATACACTGCTGTGGCACCGTAGGATAGTTTGAAACGGCCGATGTTAAAGGGGAACTCCGGGGATTTTTCGATATTCACCGATTTGAATCAAACTTTAAACTTATGTTCTCTTCGGTACCCTGATGATATGTGCCAAATTATACAACCTTAAGTCGTTCAGTTTTTTAGAAAACGAATTTTAAAATTGGTAGCCAATTCCAGAATCAGCCCTGTTAACGCGGGCCACCCTGTGTGTGTGACGTAACGCGCCTACTCTTTTCGAACCCCGCCTCGCCCAGCAGACGGTTGCAGCGCGCGCTTTCTTCTACGAGGCGGCGACGACGCGAGTAAAGTTGTGCGGTTTTGTTAACTGCTAGCGTCTTAGTCGTCGTTGACATCGGGTTTTACAGTAAGCACGCACAATACTGAGCAACGAGGAGATCGATGCGGGGCACGTCAGCTACTTCACGCGCCGGCAGGTCGAAATCAAAAGGCGATAATCCCCCGCTCATATAGTAGCTGCAATCATCGCTGAACTCTTCACTGGTAAGTCGAGACGGGCTGGCACGGCTTGATTCCGCGTCGATGACATCGCCAGATTGCTTTTCGCGCGATAGAGGAAGCACATGCGCTATGTTTACACCCTGGCCAGCCGTGCCGGTTCGTGACGTCATCGCATACCCAGCACGGAGCAGCTCAGTTCCCTGTTTCGGTTTCGACTCCTCGTTTATTGCTTATTAAAAATTATTGGCGAGTCTTTCAGCAAGATGAACCACCCTTTCTGTTACAGGACTGTTTATACTACTTGAAAACGGCATTATCTCAATATGGTCGAAAATGCACCGGAGTTCCCCTTTAAGCGCACAGTCGTTCGTTTCCTCACGGCACGGTTGAGGCATGCACCGAGAACCGAGGCGAGGCTAGCAGTTGACAAGGCGATGCGCACGGGGCCCGCCATCGCATTCTGCTCATGAAGCTGAAACATCCTCCAAGCTTATTTTCGCCATACAGATTCCGGAACGTGCTTCATATTTGAGAAATACGCAGTGAACAATCTTGGAATTTAGCGTGTCCGATCCAAGGGGATGGATCCACAAAGTCAAACTTGCAGGCCTCGCGGAAATGTGTCTTGTATGCCTCAAAGTACGTCGACACGCATTCACAATTAAGAGATACAGGACGGATAGACAGGCAGGCAGGCTATCTGCTGTTTTACCCTACCACCCTGCCTAGACTACGTGATTTAACCAGGCCCCGGAAACTGAGCGCCAGTTTCGGTTTAAAGGAACATGCCCGCTCGTAGCGGTTGCCGGGCATCCGAAGATCTATCTGGTCGAACGAAGCGAGGTTGATGCGGATGTTCGCATTTATTCTCTTTCAGGAGTTTTTAAAAATAAAGAAATCAGATTCAACTGTAAAAAAAACTCTTCTTTTGTTTATTTGTCTTTTTTATGCCTTATTTTGTGAATTCTGATTCAAGTGAAGCGCGGGAATGGTTCACTTGCGTTCGTAGCCCCCGCTCACCCTTTCCACTCGCTCAGCGATATCACAAGTTGGATCGCGCTCGGTTATCTCGCTCGGTTGGCGTGTCAAGTATCAATACCGGAAAGATAAGGCATTTTGAAGAAGAATCGCCAATTGGGCTAGTTTGTGGACGTTCACCGTAAAATAATTGACAGCGCAGCGGGTTAAACAAGGACAGAAAGGAGAAAAGAACACCGCGCGGTGTCCTTTTCTTCGTTCCGTCCCTGTTTAACCCGTTGCGCTGTCAACTATTTTACGATGATAATGTATTTGATGTGGCGTGCAGCGAACGGAAGCCGCAGTGAGCCACGTCGAGCAGATCAACCATGCATTACATGAAGATGGCTAAATCGGGCTAAATCACATGTTTTGCGCGGCTCTGTGGTGTGTTAACACAGGGGTTTCCGGTCCCGCGAAGCTTTTTCAGGTTTCCTAGTGACAACGGGTGAGCACAAGTATTTGAGTCCATTAATTCGGCAGGTATTCATTTTGCATCAGTACATGAGTCAACCCCGCTCTCTGCAAGCCTGACTAGACTGACATAAGCGCACGGTCGCTAGACTAATTCGTCATGACGACAGCCTACCTGTTCTCGGCAAAATACGCTTAATGAAAGGTTTGAACGCGTGTTGGTTCGGCGACACAGTTTGTTCACTTTTTACATTTGGCATGTAGTTTAAGTGATTTGCTCCTTTCCTGTTCATGGAAATGCATGTAGCCAGTTTGAAACTTTCTGGGCCTTTACTTCAAATGCTGTCTCTGAAATACATGCAATAGACTCACTGATGCTTTGAGAAATCGTTGACCAGGGAATGTCGCTGAAGCCCACGTTTTGACAAGTGGCCTCATCTTCGTCAAGGCTGTGCTGCTGCCCTGGCGAAGACAAGTCCACTTGCCGAAACATTTTCCCGGGCGGCATTCCCTGTTGAACGATTTCTCATCGCTTCAAGCCTCCATTTTCACCTGAACTTCTGTCTGGTTTGGTAATCAAGTTCTGCAACAGCGCGAAAAGCTGGGCCGGTTGGTTCATGTTTAGGTGCGAGGAAACCAGCAAATGAAAAACAAGGACGAAGAAGAAGGCACATTCCAGCACCACAAGCGGTCGCAGACCGTGCAGCAGTGGCCAAACGTGTGGTCGAGGATATCGAGGAAATGGGCTTTTGCCTGCGTTAATGCCATCATCAAGGCGCTCGAAGAAGAAGGGGAAGAAGACTTCTCTTTCGCGCGAGCGCGTGCATGCTACAGTTGGCTATGCTATTTGCGGTTTTGCCTGCGTTACTATCATCATCAAGGCGCTCGAAGAAGAAGGGGAAGAAGACTTCTCTTTCGCGCGAGCGCGTGCATGCTACAGTTGGCTATGCTATTGCGGTTTTGCCTGCGTTACTATCATCATCAAGGCGCTCGAAGAAGAAGGGGAAGAAGACTTTTTGCGCGCGAGCGCGTGCATGCTACAGTTGGCTATGCTATTTGCGGTTTTGCCGGCGTTATATCATCAAGGCGCTCGAAGAGAAGGGGAAGAAGACTTCTCTTTGCGCGAGCGTGTGCATGCTACAGTTGGCTATGCTAATTTGCGGTTTTGCCCGTTACTATCATCATCAAGGCGCTCGAAGAAGAAGGGGAAGAAGACTTCTCTTTTGCGCGAGCGCGTGCATGCTACAGTTGGCCTATGCTATTTGCGGTTTTGCCTGCGTTACTATCACATCAAGGCGCTCGAAGAAGAAGGGGAAGAAGACTTCTCTTTGCGCGAGCGCGTGCATGCTACAGTTGGCTATGCTATTGCGTTTTGCCTGCGTTAATATCATCATCAAGGCGCTCGAAGAAGAAGGGGAAGAAGACTTCTCTTTTGCGCGAGCGCGTGCATGCTACGTTGCTATGCTATTTGCGGTTTTGCCGGCGTTAATATCATCATCAAGGCGCTCGAAGAAGAAGGGGAAGAAGACTTCTCTTTCGCGCGAGCGTGTGGCATGCTACAGTTGGCTATGCTAATTGCGGTTTTGCCGGCGTTAATATCATATCAAGGCGCTCGAAGAAGAAGGGGAAGAAGACTTCTCTTTCGCGCGAGCGTGTGCATGCTACAGTTGGCTATGCTATTTGCGGTTTTGCCGGCGTTAATATCATCATCAAGGCGCTCGAAGAAGAAGGGGAAGAAGACTTCTCTTTCGCGCGAGCGTGTGCATGCTACAGTTGGCTATGCTATTGCGGTTTTGCCTGCGTTACATATCATCATCAAGGCGCTCGAAGAAGAAGGGGAAGAAGACTTCTCTTTTCGCGCGAGCGGCGTGCATGCTACAGTTGGCTATGCTATTTGCGGTTTTGCCGGCGTTAATATCATCATCAAGGCGCTCGAAGAAGAAGGGGAAGAAGACTTCTCTTTCGCGCGAGCGTGTGCATGCTACAGTTGGCTATGCTATTGTGCGGTTTTGCCGGCGTTAATATCATCATCAAGGCGCTCGAAGAAGAAGGGGAAGAAGACTTCTCTTTCGCGCGAGCGTGTGCATGCTACAGTTGGCTATGCTATTTGCGGTTTTGCCTGCGTTACTATCATCATCAAGGCGCTCCAAGAAGAACGGGAAGAAGACTTCTCTTTCGCGCGAGCGGTTGCATGCTACAGTTGGCTATGCTAATTGCGGTTTTGCCGGCGTTAATATCATCATCAAGGCGCTCGAAGAAGAAGGGGAAGAAGACTTCTCTTTCGCGCGAGCGTGTGCATGCTACAGTTGGCTATGCTATTGCGGTTTTGCCGGCGTTAATATCATCATCAAGGCGCTCGAAGAAGAAGGGGAAGAAGACTTCTCTTTCGCGCGAGCGTCGTGCATGCTACAGTTGGCTATGCTATTTGCGGTTTTGCCTGCGTTAATATCATCATCAAGGCGCTCGAAGAAGAAGGGGAAGAAGACTTCTCTTTCGCGCGAGCGTCTGCATGCTACAGTTGGCTATGCTATTTGCGGTTTTGCCTGCGTTAATATGATCATCAAGGCGCTCGAAGAAGAAGGGGAAGAAGACTTCTCTTTCGCGCGAGCGTGTGCATGCTACAGTTGGCTATGTTATTGCGGTTTTGCCTGCGTTAATATATCATCAAGGCGCTCGAAGAAGAAGGGAAGAAGACTTCTCTTTCGCGCGAGCGTGCATGCTACAGTTGGCTATGCTATTTGCGTTTTGCCTGCGTTAATATCACATCAAGGCGCTCGAAGAAGAAGGGGAAGAAGACTTCTCTTTCGCGCGAGCGTGTGCATGCTACAGTTGGCTATGCTAATTGCGGTTTTGCCGCGTTATATCATCAAGGCGCTCGAAGGAAGGGGAAGAAGACTTCTCTTTCGCGCGAGCGTGTGCATGCTACAGTTGGCTATGCTAATTGCGGTTTTGCCGGCGTTAATATCATCATCAAGGCGCTCGAAGAAGAAGGGGAAGAAGACTTCTCTTTTGCGCGAGCGCGTGCATGCTACAGTTGGCTATGCTATTTGCGGTTTTGCCGGCGTTACTATCATCATCAAGGCGCTCGAAGAAGAAGGGGAAGAAGACTTCTCTTTTGCGCGAGCGCGTGCATGCTACAGTTGGCTATGCTATTTGCGGTTTTGCCGGCGTTAATATCATCATCAAGGCGCTCGAAGAAGAAGGGGAAGAAGACTTCTCTTTTGCGCGAGCGTGTGCATGCTACAGTTGGCTATGCTATTTGCGGTTTTGCCGGCGTTAATATCATCATCAAGGCGCTCGAAGAAGAAGGGGAAGAAGACTTCTCTTTCGCGCGAGCGTGTGCATGCTACAGTTGGCTATGCTAATTGCGGTTTTGCCGGCGTTAATATCATCATCAAGGCGCTCGAAGAAGAACGGGAAGAAGACTTCTCTTTCGCGCGAGCGTGTGCATGCTACAGTTGGCTATGCTAATTGCGGTTTTGCCGGCGTTAATATCATCATCAAGGCGCTCGAAGAAGAAGGGGAAGAAGACTTCTCTTTCGCGCGAGCGTGTGCATGCTACAGTTGGCTATGCTAATTGCGGTTTTGCCGGCGTTAATATCATCATCAAGGCGCTCGAAGAAGAAGGGGAAGAAGACTTCTCTTTTGCGCGAGCGTGTGCATGCTACAGTTGGCTATGCTATTTGCGGTTTTGCCGGCGTTAATATCATCATCAAGGCGCTCGAAGAAGAAGGGGAAGAAGACTTCTCTTTCGCGCGAGCGTGTGCATGCTACAGTTGGCTATGCTAATTGCGGTTTTGCCGGCGTTAATATCATCATCAAGGCGCTCGAAGAAGAAGGGGAAGAAGACTTCTCTTTCGCGCGAGCGTGTGCATGCTACAGTTGGCTATGCTAATTGCGGTTTTGACCGGCGTTAAATCATCATCAAGGCGCTCGAAGAAGAAGGGGAAGAAGACTTCTCTTTTGCGCGAGCAGCGTGCATGCTACAAGTTGGCTTGCTATTTGCGGTTTTGCCGGCGTTAATATCATCATCAAGGCGCTCGAAGAAGAAGGGAAGAAGACTTCTCTTCGCGCGAGCGTGTGCATGCTACAGTTGGCTATGCTAATTGCGGTTTGCCGGCGTTAATATCATCATCAAGGCGCTCGAAGAAGAAGGGGAAGAAGACTTCTCTTTTGCGCGAGCGCGTGCATGCTACAGTTGGCTAGCATATTTGCGGTTTTGCCGGCGTTAATATCATCATCAAGGCGCTCGAAGAAGCAGGGAAGAAGACTTCTCTTTTGCGCGAGCGCGTGCATGCTACAGTGGCTATGCTATTTGCGGTTTTGCCTGCGTTAATATCATCATCAAGGCGCTCGAAGAAGAAGGGAAGAAGACTTCTCTTTCGCGCGAGCGTGTGCATGCTACAGTTGGCTATGCTAATTGCGGTTTGCCGCGTTAATATCATCATCAAGGCGCTCGAAGAAGAAGGGGAAGAAGACTTCTCTTTCGCGCGAGCGCGTGCATGCTACAGTTGGCTATGCTATTTGCGGTTTTGCCTGCGTTACTATCATCATCAAGGCGCTCGAAGAGAAGGGGAACAAGACTTCTCTTTTGCGCGAGCGCGTGCCATGCTACAGTTGGCTATGCTAATTTGCGGTTTTGCCGCGTTACTATATCATCAAGGCGCTCGAAGAAGAAGGGGAAGAAGACTTCTCTTTTGCCGCGAGCGCGTGCATGCTACAGTTGGCTATGCTATTGCGGTTTTTGCCGGCGTTAATATCATCCTCAAGGCGCTCGAAGAAGAAGGGGAAGAAGACTTCTCTTTTGCGCGAGCGTGTGCATGCTACAGTTGGCTATGCTATTTGCGGTTTGCCGGCGTTAATATCATCATCAAGGCGCTCGAAAGCAGAAGGGAAGAAGACTTCTCTTTCGCGCGGAGCGTGTGCATGCTACAGTTGGCTATGCTAATTGCGGTTTTGGCCAGGCGTTAATATCATCATCAAGGCGCTCGAAGAAGAAGGGGAAGAAGACTTCTCTTTCGCGCGAGCGTGTGCATGCTACAGGTGGCTATGCTAATTGCGGTTTTGCCGGCGTATAATATCATCATCAAGGCGCTCGAAGAAGAAGGGGAAGAAGACTTCTCTTTGCGCGAGGCGCGTGCATGCTACAGTTGGCTATGCTATTTGCGGTTTTGCCTGCGTTTACTATCATCATCAAGGGCTCGAAGAAGAAGGGGAAAGAAGACTTCTCTTTTGCGCGAGCGCGTGCCATGCTACAGTTGGCTATGCTATTTGCGTTTTGCCTGCGTTAATATCATCATCAAGGGCGCTCGAAGACGAAGGGAAGAAGAATTCTCTTTCGCGCGAGCGTGTGCATGCTACAGTTGGCTATGCTATTTGCGGTTTTGCCTGCGTTAATATATCATCAAGGCGCTCGAAGAACGGAGAGGAAGAAGACTTCTCTTTCGCGCGAGCCGTGGCATGCTACAGTTGGCTATGCTATTGCGGTTTTGCCGCGTTAATATATCATCAAGGCGCTCGAAGAAGCAAGGAGGAAGACTTCTCTTTCGCGCGAGCAGTGTGCATGCTACAGTTGGCTATGCTCATTGCGGTTTTGCCTGCGTTAATATATCATCAGGCGCTCGAAGAACGAAGAGGAAGAAGACTTCTCTTTCGCGCGTCCGTGGGCATGCTACAGTTGGCTATGCTATATGCGGTTTTGCCTGCGTTAATATAATCATCAAGGCGCTCGAAGAAGAAGGAAGAAGACTTCTCTTTGCGCGAGCGTGTGCATGCTACAGTTGGCTATGCTATTTGCGGTTTTGCCTGCGTTATATCATCATCAAGGCGCTCGAAGAAGAAGGGGAAGAATTCTCTTTTGCGCGAGCGCGTGCATGCTACAGTTGGCTATGCTATTTGCGGTTTTGCCGCGTTAATATCATCATCAAGGCGCTCGAAGAAGAAGGGGAAGAAGACTTCTCTTTCGCGCGAGCGTGCATGCTACAGTTGGCTATGCTATTTGCGGTTTTGCCGGCGTTAATATCATCATCAAGGCGCTCGAAGAAGAAGGGGAAGAAGACTTCTCTTTCGCGCGAGCGTGTGCATGCTACAGTTGGCTATGCTATTTGTGGTTTTGCCTGCGTTCATATGATCATCAAGGCGCTCGAAGAAGAAGGGAAGAACTTCTCTTTCGCGCGAGCGTCTGCATGCTACAGTTGGCTATGCTATTTGTGGTTTTGCCTGCGTTCATATGATCATCAAGGCGCTCGAAGAGCAAGAGGAAGAAGAATTCTCTTTCGCGCGAGCGTGCGCATGCTACAGTTGGCTATGCTATTTGCGGTTTTGCCTGCGTTAATATGATCATCAAGGCGCTCGAAGAGCAAGAGGAAGAGAATTCTCTTTCGCGCGAGCTATGCGCATGCTACAGTTGGCTATGCCATTTGTCGTTTGCCTGCGTTAATATGATCATCAAGGCGCTCGAAGAAGAAGAGGAAGAAGAATTCTCTTTCGCGCGAGCGTGCGCATGCTACAGTTGGCTATGCCATTTGCGGTTTTGCCTGCGTTAATATGATCATCAAGGCGCTCGAAGAACAAGAGGAAGAAGAATTCTCTTCGCGCGAGCATGCGCATGCTACAGTTGGCTATGCCATTTGCGGTTTGCCTGCGTTAATATGATCATCAAGGCGCTCGAAGAACAGAGGAAGAAGAATTCTCTTTCGCGCGAGCATGCGCATGCTACAGTTGGCTATGCCATTTGCGGTTTTGCCTGCGTTAATATGATCATCAAGGAGCTCGAAGAGCAAGAGGAAGAAGAATTCTCTTTCGCGCGAGCATGCGCATGCTACAGTTGGCTATGCCATTTGCGGTTTTGCCTGCGTTAATATGATCATCAAGGCGCTCGAAGAGCAAGAGGAAGAATTCTCTTTCGCGCGAGCATGCGCATGCTACAGTTGGCTATGCCATTTGCGGTTTTGCCTGCGTTAATATGATCATCAAGGCGCTCGAAGAGCAAGAGGAAGAAGAATTCTCTTTCGCGCGAGCATGCGCATGCTACAGTTGGCTATGCTATTTGCGGTTTTGCCTGCGTTAATATGATCATCAAGGCGCTCGAAGAGCAAGAGGAAGAAGAATTCTCTTTCGCGCGAGCATGCGCATGCTACAGTTGGCTATGCCATTTGCGGTTTTGCCTGCGTTAATATGATCATCAAGGCGCTCGAAGAACAAGAGGAAGAAGAATTCTCTTTCGCGCGAGCATGCGCATGCTACAGTTGGCTATGCCATTTGCGGTTTTGCCTGCGTTAATATGATCATCAAGGCGCTCGAAGAGCAAGAGGAAGAGAATTCTCTTTCGCGCGAGCATGCGCATGCTACAGTTGGCTATGCCATTTGCGGTTTTGCCTGCGTTAATATGATCATCAAGGCGCTCGAAGAACAAGAGGAAGAGAACTCTCTTTCGCGCGAGCATGCGCATGCTACAGTTGGCTATGCCATTTGCGGTTTGCCTGCGTTAATATGATCATCAAGGCGCTCGAAGAGCAAGAGGAAGAGAATTCTCTTTCGCGCGAGCATGCGCATGCTACAGTTGGCTATGCCATTTGCGGTTTTGCCTGCGTTAATATGATCATCAAGGCGCTCGAAGAACAAGAGGAAGAAGAATTCTCTTTCGCGCGAGCATGCGCATGCTACAGTTGGCTATGCCATTTGCGGTTTTGCCTGCGTTAATATGATCATCAAGGCGCTCGAAGAACAAGAGGAAGAAGAATTCTCTTTCGCGCGAGCATGCGCATGCTACAGTTGGCTATGCCATTTGCGGTTTTGCCTGCGTTAATATGATCATCAAGGCGCTCGAAGAGCAAGAGGAAGAGAATTCTCTTTCGCGCGAGCGTGCGCATGCTACAGTTGGCTATGCCATTTGCGGTTTTGCCTGCGTTAATATGATCATCAAGGCGCTCGAAGAGCAAGAGGAAGAAGAATTCTCTTTCGCGCGAGCATGCGCATGCTACAGTTGGCTATGCCATTTGCGGTTTTGCCTGCGTTAATATGATCATCAAGGCGCTCGAAGAACAAGAGGAAGAAGAATTCTCTTTCGCGCGAGCAGTGCGCATGCTACAGTTGGCTATGCCATTTGCGGTTTGCCTGCGTTAATATGATCATCAAGGCGCTCGAAGAAGCAAGAGGAAGAAGAATTCTCTTTCGCGCGAGCGTGCGCATGCTACAGTTGGCTATGCCATTTGCGGTTTTGCCTGCGTTAATATGATCATCAAGGCGCTCGAAGAGCAAGAGGAAGAAGAATTCTCTTTCGCGCGAGCATGCGCATGCTACAGTTGGCTATGCCATTTGCGGTTTTGCCTGCGTTAATATGATCATCAAGGCGCTCGAAGAGCAAGAGGAAGAAGAATTCTCTTTCGCGCGAGCATGCGCATGCTACAGTTGGCTATGCCTATTTGCGGTTTTGCTGCGTTAATATGATCATCAAGGCGCTCGAAGAAGCAAGAGGAAGAAGAATTCTCTTTCGCGCGAGCATGCGCATGCTACAGTTGGCTATGCGATTTGCGGTTTTGCCTGCGTTAATATGATCATCAAGGCGCTCGAAGAGCAAGAGGAAGAAGAATTCTCTTTCGCGCGAGCGTGCGCATGCTACAGTTGGCTATGCCATTTGCGGTTTTGCCTGCGTTAATATGATCATCAAGGCGCTCGAAGAGCAAGAGGAAGAGAATTCTCTTTCGCGCGAGCATGCGCATGCTACAGTTGGCTATGCTATTTGCGGTTTTGCCTGCGTTAATATGATCATCAAGGCGCTCGAAGAGCAAGAGGAAGAAGAATTCTCTTTCGCGCGAGCGTGCGCATGCTACAGTTGGCTATGCCATTTGCGGTTTTGCCTGCGTTAATATGATCATCAACGCGCTCGAAGAGCAAGAGGAAGAATTCTCTTTCGCGCGAGCGTGCGCATGCTACAGTTGGCTATGCTATTTGTGGTTTTTCCTACGTTAATATGATCATCAAGGCGCCCGAAGAGCAAGAGGAAGAAGAATTCTCTTTCGCGCGAGCGTGCGCATGCTACAGTTGGCTATGCCATTTGCGGTTTTGCCTGCGTTAATATGATCATCAAGGCGCTCGAAGAGCAAGAGGAAGAATTCTCTTTCGCGCGAGCGTGCGCATGCTACAGTTGGCTATGCCATTTGCGGTTTGCCTGCGTTAATATGATCATCAGGCGCTCGAAGAGCAAGAGGAAGAAGAATTCTCTTTCGCGCGAGCATGCGCAGCTACAGTTGGCTATGCTATTTTGCTGGTTTTGCTGCGTAATATGATCATCAAGGCGCTCGAAGAGCAAGAGGAAGAAGAATTCTCTTTCGCGCGAGCATGCGCATGCTACAGTTGGCTATGCCATTGCGGTTTTGCCTGCTTAATATCGATCATCAAGGCGCTCGAAGAGCAAGAGGAAGAGAATTCTCTTTCGCGCGAGCATGCGCATGCTACAAGTTGGCTATGCTATTTGCGGTTTTGCCTGCGTTTAATATGATCATCAAGGCGCTCGAAGAGCAAGAGGAGAAGAATTCTCTTTCGCGCGAGCATGCGCATGCTACAGTTGGCTATGCCATTTGCGGTTTTGCCTGCGTGAATATGATCATCAAGGCGCTCGAAGAGCAAGAGGAAGAGAATTCTCTTTCGCGCGAGATGCGCATGCTACAGTTGGCTAGGCTATTTGCGGTTTTGCCTGCGTAATATGATCATCAAGGCGACTCGAAGACAAGAGGCAGAAGAATTCTCTTCGCGCGAGCAGGCGCATCTACAGTGGCTATGCCATTTGCGTTTTGCCTGCGTAATATGATCATCAAGGCGCCTCGAAGAGCAAGAGGAAGAATTCTCTTCGCGCGAGCGTGCGCATGCTACAGTCTATGCTATTTGTGGTTTTTCCCTACGTTAATATGATCATCAAGGCGCTCGAAAAGCAAGAGGAAGAAGAATTCTCATATGCGCGAGCATGCGCAGCTACAGTTGGCTATGCATTTGCGGTTTTGCCTGCGTTAATAGATCATCAAGGCGCTCGAAGAGCAAGAGGAAGAATCTCTTTTCGCGCGAGCATGCGCATGCTACAGTTTGGCTATGCTATTTGCGGTTTTGCTTGCGTTTATGATCATCAAGGCGCTCGAAGAGCAAGAGAAAGAATCTCTTTCGCGCGAGCTGCGCATGCTACGTTGGCTATGCTATTGCGGTTTTGCCTGCGTTAATATGATCATCCAGGCTCGAGAGCAAGAGGAAGAGAATTCTCTTTCGCGCGAGCATGCATGCTACAGTTGGCTATGCGATTTGCGGTTTTGCCTGCGTTATATGAATCAAGGCGCTCGAAGAGCAGAGGAAGAAGAATTCTCTTTCGCGCGAGCATGCGCATGCTACAGTTGGCTATGCCATTTTGCCGTTTTGCCTGCGTAATATGATCATCAAGGCTCTCGAAGAGCAGAGAAGAGAATTCTCTTTCGCGCAGCGTGCGCATGCTACAGTTGGCTATGCTTTTGTGGTTTTTCCTACGTTAATATGATCATCAAGCGCTCGAAGAGCAAGAAGAAGAAGAATTCTCTTTCGCGCGAGCATGCGCATGCTACAGTTGGCTATGCTATTTGCGGTTTTGCCTGCGTTATAGATCATCAGGCGCTCGAAGAGCAAGAGAAAATGCTCTTTCGCGCGAGCGTGCGGCATGCTAAACAGTTGGCTATGCTATTTGGTTTTGCCTGCGCTAATATGACATCAAGGCCTCGAAGAAAATGAGAGAAGATTCTCTCTCGCGCGAGCGTGCGCATGCTACAGTTGGCTATGCTATTGCGGTTTGCCTGCGTTAATATCATCAAGGCGCTCGAAGAACAAGAGGAAGATACTTCTCTTTCGCGCGAGCATGCGCATGCTACGTTGGCTATGCTATTTGCGGTTTTGCCTGCGTTAATAGGATCTCAATCGCTCGAAGAGCAAGAGGAAAAAGAATTCTCTTTCGCGCGAGCTGTGCGCTGCTACATTGGCTATGCTTGCTAGCGTGGTTTTGCCTGCGTTAAATGACCTCAAGGCGCTCGAAGAGCAAGAGAGAAGATTCTCTTTCGCGCGAGCGTGCCATGCTACAGGTTGGCTATGCTATTTGCGTTTTGCCTTATATTATGATCAAGGAGGCCAGCGCTCGAAGAACAAGAGGAAGAGACTTCCTTTCGCCGCGTGTGCATGCTAACAGTTGCTATGCTATTTTGGTTTGTGCTGCGTTAATATGACATCAAGGCGCCGAAGAACAAGAAGAAGAAGAATTCTCTTTCGCGCGAGCATGCGCATGCTACAGTTGTATGCATTTGCGGTTTTTGCCTGCTTAATATTATGCTCAAGGCGCTCGAAGAGCAAGAGAAGATCCTCTTTCGCGCGCGCGTGCGCATGCTACAGTTGGCTATGCTATTTGCGGTTTGCCTGCGTAATACATCATCAAG